>NW_022900921.1:29802385-29923916 GCF_012274545.1 Fukomys damarensis | reverse complement strand
GACGGAGGGAGGGGAGGGAGGGGAGGGAAGGGGAGGGAGCCAGGGAGGACGCCGGTGGGGTCTGCGCATGCGCGCCGCAGCCAAGTGACCGCTGTGGAGAAGAGCGAAGCGCGGCCCTACTCTAGCAGACTAGAAAGTCTCCGCGCTTGGCCGAGCGCCCGCAAACCCCGACTTGGGATCAGCTGGAGGCTTCCGGCCGACTGCTAGGCCTGATCGCGGGAGTTGGCTACAGGCGTTTAGTAGCTCCCTAACGAAATGAACCCTATTACAATAAAAGTAGTTGTCCTTGACAAGGGCAATTGGAGATTCTGTCATAAAATGTAAACAAAAACTTCTGCAAAGAGAGCTTCACTGCTTTATTGTTTTGTAATATAAATCTGAATGAAGAGAGTCCTCTTTCTGTGCAAAAGTAATTTCGAAACAAGTTTCTGTACTCATTATTTATAGTTTCTTATTGGATTCAGCCACAAAGCCGCCCCCATAGGGCGATCTTGGAGCTTAGAGATCCAAGAGCACAACTGCCCTTCTTGTGACTGACCCCATCTGTCCAGATAACCTGCCCCACCACCTCCAGTAGAAGGGAGCTCCCCTAGGACTCAGGCTCTGAGGGGACCCAGAAGCATCCATAGGCGACACCTTTCAGCCCTTCTCTTGATTCTTTTTCTTAGTAACTAGGGTTCTTTCTCTCCATGCTTTTCCCTTCAAGTTCCCCCAAAGTGTCAGCATTCCCAGAATATCCTATAGTACAATCTAGGGCAGCTGACTTTGAGAGTACAAGTGAGGAAATCTTTTAAATAATTGCATTTGAATTTTACAAGGTCATGCCGATTTTTCAATATTCTAAGTTTTTGTGCTTAAATAAAACAAAATTGGAATGTTT
Organism: Fukomys damarensis; assembly: GCF_012274545.1. Classification (NCBI taxonomy): domain Eukaryota; kingdom Metazoa; phylum Chordata; class Mammalia; order Rodentia; family Bathyergidae; genus Fukomys; species Fukomys damarensis. Next base: position 29,923,036 of record NW_022900921.1, on the reverse strand, counting down.
TAATCCTTTCTTTCAGTCCAATCTATGAGTCCTATTAAATCTACCTTCAAACTACTATAAGGGCAATTTCTCATTATCTGTATTGCCAGTCTCCGTGAACCAGTGTCATCTCAGCTGACACATGAATGGAGCAGCTGCTGTTCTACTCTAATTGCCACAAGGAGGAAATATGGGAATAAGGGTCCAGTGTGACAGAGCTTCTAATTTTTTTCGAAGGAAGCTGCAACTCTTATTTTTGCAGGGAAAAAAATGTTATCTGTTTAGCAACCTTTTTCTGTCTTCTCCCTTCCCTGCCCCTCCTTTCCTCCTTCCTGCTCCTCCTGTCCCTCTTCCTTTCCTTCTCTTAGACATTCAGAAGACCAACACTGTACAAGCCAAACAAAACAAACCCATGGTCCCAATTTAGCCTGCTGGCCATCACTTTGCAATCTCAGGTCTACGTTTTAAACTTCTTTACAACACCATAAATTTTGTGAAAGTAAAGTCTGTGTACCTTAACGCTTTGTCACACTTACTGATTATTTGTTGTTAATTCAGAACTTTCCAACCCTTGGAAGGCACATATTCTGGAGCCTGCATGGGTTTATGGCTCCCAGAAGTGCCTATAACCCTGCTTTGGAAGATGCCCTTTTTTCAGAACCTATATTTGCAGAGGGCTTTGTTGAACATTTTAGAATGTAACAATTTGGTTTAAATATTTTGTACATTACAGCCCCTCCTTACTTCAAATAGCCACTAAAATCCTTCCACAAACAAAATGTTTGCATATATGTAAGAATAACTTGTAGTTACAAGATTCTTTTTCAGAATTGCATTTGTAATCCTAAAGCCAACAGTTTTGCTTCCTGAACTGTGTGTCCACGTACTGATCAAATCAACCACAGACTCCAGCCTTTCTTACTATGTGGGCTCAATTTAGGTCTTTAGTAGGAAGAGATAGTAATATAGAAGGGAGGAAAGGAGTCTAGCAACCAAGAGAAGCCTTCTGAAGGACTGAGAAATTACTCAGACCTCAAAGAGCACAACAAGTCAGAAGCTCACAATCTATATGTAGTAGTATTCAAAAGGTTTAGCAAGTAGCAAATAACCAGGCTTTTCAGAGCCATAGGAATGAAAGAAGGAAGTCTCTGGTTTTCCCAATCAAGTGAATCTAAAAGCAAATGTACAATCTGAACAGATGGATATAATCAGGACGGAATCAAAATAGACAAAGTGTTTTTCCAGTTTCACCTCTCAGCTGATTGAAATCAGATTATAGCAGCTCCCATACTCAATTTTACTTTATTTGTAAAGAAACCTGTTCCTGGATAATTCAAGCCAGTAGCTTTCACCAGGAATAACTGTGGCCCAGAACACATCTGATAGCTTGAAGAACTTTCTTGGCTATCACAAATAGGAGAACAATGTTACTGGCACCTGGTGGGTAGGGATCCAAAGTGCACAAGATAGCCTCCCATCAAGAATTATCCAACCTAAAATGTCAATAGTGCTAGGGATAAAAACCTTGCTTTATACCCCAAATAGTTTTTCTTTCATTAGTTCATGTTTAGAAAGGAAAAGACCTTTTCTTTCAATATCTTCAATAAGTGCTTGAATTGTTAATTTGATATAAACAACTAGCTAAATGTTTAGCTACTCCTGGCTTGAAGTTTCCATGTATAAGATGTCCTACTCCTGGCTTGAGGTTTCCATATTTAAGATGAGGTAGATTTCAGGAGAGGCAGAAATTAGAGAAAATGGTGGGAATTGGAAGAATTATCTAAGTTCATGGCTTTTTTTTTAAGTTTTATTTTTAAATGTAAGATAGTTGGGGAATATTGGTTTGGATTCACAGATCTTTAACAAATATCTCAGTTCCTCACTTGGCTATAGCTCAGAAGGGTCTCCCTAAATACCTTCCATGCATTTAGTAGAGCTGGAAGAAAGTAATGATATTTGGAGGCATCTCCCAGTATAGAAGCATTGGTGAATGACATCACAAGGACCTCTGTCCCCTACCCTGCCTCCTAGAAACCAGAGTTAAACAGGGAAGAGTTTCAAGAAGAGAAGGGGGTCCAAAAAATGATGCACAAAGACATAGGGTACAATCTAGAAAGAGGAAAAAAAAACTCCAGAACAATTAGTAAGAATCTTCATGTTAGTCTATCTATATAGGAAAATGAATTAAATTCTGTATCAACCAGTGACTACATGAAAGTGGTGTTTTCTAGAGTATTTGAAAAGATTTTTTCTAGTAAAATTTTGGTATTCTCATGTAAAATCCTTCCTTAATAATCCACAGATATTTTGATCCCTGGTACCAAAAAAAAAAAAAAAATCCACAGATAAATCCCCCTTATTTTTACAATTCAAAAGTTGACTTGTAACATACTGAAGGAAAAAAAAAAAAAGACAAATTTTAAAAAGGTAAGCACAGGAAGCCAGAAGCCAGACTCCTTAAAACTCCAGGTTTGATACCAGAGAATCCAAGAGCTTTCTTGCAATTACTGTGAACATGTTTCCATCCATACCTATGTACAATTTGTTTTTTTGTAGAAATATCCCAACGCTTTCATCAAGGTTCTCAAAAGACTTCCTGATCGCTACATGTCTGCAGATACTTAAGACAGAGATTGCTTTACACATTATGTACCTTTCATGTGCCCATTTTAAGTTATCTTCTCTTTTCTTTTTCAGAACAACATAATTAGGAGACATCTCTCTAGGGAAGGCAGTTTGATATAGAGTATAGGAACCTGGCTCGCCTGTCTCCAGCCATCTGCTACATTAAAGAAGGCCTCCCATGGCTGGAATCCAAAACACAAAATTAAAAGGGTTGCTTGCACCCAGAGTCATAAAACAAAGAGGCATTCTAAAGTAGAGGTTGGAGCAAACACTGATTTCTTCTTGACTTAAACAGCATCTGTTTCTCCTGATGGCAAACATCCCCTGAGTTAATACCACTAACCTCCATGGTTCAACATTCTCAGTTTTCATCCTCAGAGACATGGTCTCAGAGGAGACAGACCACATGTGCACACTTCACACAAATCCAGGGTAGCAGGTGACAATCTGGGAGTGTTGTGGAGTTGGGGAGAGGGTAAAGAGACAAAGACTTCACATTCTCTAGGAATCTCTTTAATGGCATGAAATCTTAATCACGAGAGCCTTGAAGCCAGGCTTCTTCGTTTGAACATGGACTGTCTGAGTTACTATCCGTGTGACCTTTAAGAGGTGTCTTAACCAATCTGAGCCTCAGTCTCCTCATCTGTAAATCAGGGAGAGCAGCAATTCTTCTTAATAGAATTACTATGAGGTTTAAATGGATAGAGACTTGCAAAAACACTTGGAACAGTGCCTGAAACATAGTAACTGCTATACAGGTGTCTGTTTTAAAAGCATGCATTTGCTCCTTGTATGCCAGAAACTTCTAAAATATTATTAGAAAATTCATTTGCTACATAATTTTTTTTTCATTTTACAGGACAACACATCCTCTTCCCTTCTTATTCTAGTAGGTAATCTCATTTATTCCCAGGCCTCTGGTACCACCTGTGCTTCCCAAAAAATGAGACCTAACCAAAACATAAGCGCTGGCTGTTACCATGGTGATGGCCAGTGTTGTGCAGAAGACTGCACCTCACTATTCTCTTGCTGGGTGGCTATTCTGTAATGACAGGTAAGACAAGGTGATTGGGGCTGGCATTTTTTTATTTCTAGTTTTCAAGGCTGATTCAAGGATACATGCTCAGTGACCTAACTTCCTTCCATTAGCTACCACCTACTAAAGCTTCCACTACCTCCCAGTAGCACCACAGGCTGGTGATGAATCCTTTAATACTGGGCCCTGGGGGGGACATTCAAAATCCAAATTGATCTCCCTACTGGACTGTAGTAGCTGTGGATTTTGTCTGCCCTTACATTTTCCAATGCTCTTCTGATTCCTTTGTAGTGTCATCCTTCCTCCTTGATTAACTACAGTCCAGACACCTCACCCCAGAAATGGGTGTGTGACCCAGGAAGATTGTCATAGTACCCCATCTAACCAGGGCACAGTGATTGGCTCACAGGTGGGCATATGACCTGAGTGGAACAACATGGAATGCACATCAGGTTAATATATGGATGTTCAGAGAGGAAAGTCCTCCTTCCTACTCTCACTGCTAAACTAAAGGTGCTTCTGAAGCCATCAGGAACATCTCACCACCACATAGAGGGAGTATATCAGTCAGCATTTACCAGAGAAGCAGATGTAACATGAGATATATAAATGTACATGAATTTGCAAGATTGACTTAGAAGGGCCACCCACAGAGTCAGATAAGGAAGCATGCAGAGGGTCTGTCTGCACATTGGAAACTGAAGGATTTAATCAAAGGTCTGGAGCTCCCTGCAGTGTTCTGTGGGAGTCCTTATCTGGAGGCTGAAGGGTCAGCAGTAGAATGCTGAAGGAGTCATACCAGAAGCCAAAGAATTTGTGCTGGAAGCCAGGAGATGACATCCAAGGTGAAGAAGAAGACTAGAGCTCCTCTGAAGAACGGAAGCATTTCCCCTTCATACCATCCAGGCTATGAGCTGCCCTAGGGTGGATCTTCTACACCCTAGGACATGGAATTGGTGAGCCCATTATAGGTAAGCTTCTCTTAATCAAACTTCTAAAGTTGACACAATCAATCAACCATCACAGGGTATTTCTTTAGAAATGAAGCTAAAAGAGATAATAATAGAAAAAGAGAAGCTAAGACAAATTCCTCATGAAATATTTTTGGATCTGGCTGTACCTGAGGCTCTTTAAAAGATCTTTAGCTCTTTCTTGGACTTTCCAGTACCCCAGACAATGTAGTCTGCTATTGTTTAAGCTAGGTATACTTCTACTACTTGAAACATATGCCTTTGGCAGTCGTACTGGGTTTATCAAGTCCAAATTTGAACTCCTAATATTTGCCATCCTCCTTTCCCAACCCGGTCCTATTTTGCTCTTCCCCACAGCTTTAAATGACAGTTCCACCACAGTTTCTCAAACCATACTTGGCAGTCATATTGCTATATTGGATTATAGTTCCTAAATCTCCACTCCCTGCCTGTTGGTGAGCAACATATCAAAGCCTTTTGCCATACGTTTTGCAGTGTCTTCCACTAGAGAAGTCGGAACGGGCTTCCTTGCTTCTTTGAAGGTGAATTTGAGCATGATGACTTTGGTCAGTCGATGTGACACCAACATAATCTTTAAATATTCTTGATGGCTTGGCTCAGCAATTTGTGGTTCTGTTATCCACCTTTACAATATCATTCCCTAGATAGCCATTGGTCTAAGAGAATGAAAATACACATAAACTAAACAATTTCCCCAACCTGAAGCCAACTTGATAGACCTGGAGCTTAAAGCACAGCTACTCAGGCTGATTCACAGACCAGGAGGAAAGTTAATGCTTGCTGCGAGATACCACTGAGATTCTGGGCTTAATTGTCATAGAGCAATAGCTAGATATACATTCTTCTCTTACCCCATTTCTCACTCTCTTTTCTTTGCTTCTTAATTCAGTAAGATGATAAATATTTATTAAACACCTACTATGCTTCAAACATGTTTTGGAGATAAGACAGTAAACAACACAGAAAATCCCAAGTTATAATGCATAGGTCATTTTTAAAAACATGAAGACAAGTAACATTTAGTATGTCACCTTGTAATATACTTGATCTTACCCGAAAGGCCAAGAAGCTATGCGTCACATGATAATAAGTACTAGGCAGGAAAACAAAACCATGAATGGAGGTTGGAAAGATAGTGATGGCATGGAAGGGAAGGATAGCTGTTGGGTGGATGGAGTAGTCTAATCAGGTTTAAATAAGGTGAGCCTCCCACTTTCATTCAGCATCAAGTCTTGCAGTTCTGCTTTGAGCTATATCTCTAATCTGTCCACGTCTCTCCATGGCTACTGTCTCCAGGCAGTCAGTACCTGCTCTGAGTTCAGGTCACTGTTGATTCTCTCCCAGACTCTCTTTTGCTTCCATCAGCCTTGCTCAGTCCCTTTATTGCCCCACAATTATCACAGTCGGAAATGTAAATAAGACTGGGCTGGGTAGGCAGCTCAGTGGCAAGGTGCTTGTTTGCCATGTGTGAGGTTCCCAGTTCAATCTCCAGCACCATAAAAAAAGGAAAAGAAAAAGAAAGAAAGAAAGAAAGAAAGAAAGAAAGAGAAAAACTAAATAAGATTGTGGTCACTCTTGAGTAAAAGTTGTCAAGATACTCCCACTGTATTTAAGGTGAAATTTAAAACCCCTACTGGGGCCCTGACCTGAGAGATGCACTCTCTGCTATCCCCAACATTCTTACATGTCTCATGCTCACACGGGCCTTCCTTCTGCTCCTCACATGCCACAGCTTTTCTCCAAACCAAGATGTCTCCAAACCAAGATGTGGTTCCCTCACTTGTTTTCTCTCCACCTTGGAACCTTGTGAAATGCTCTACCCAGCACTCTTCACCCATCTCACTCCGCTTTAGTCTTGGGTCTCAATTTAAACATCACTTTCTTATAAGTGCCTGCCCTGGCTATACCTGCCCCACCTCCCTCTCCACTCTACCTAGATTGGGTCCCCCCACTATATACTTCTAGTGAAAAGGGAAACTTCCATTTGATTTATGAGGCTCATATTTGCCAGTTCGGAAATGGACGTACACCAGAAGTCATGGAGACAGAGGAACAAGTGTAATTACGCCAGCGGGTCAGGCTGCGTTCACACGCAGGAGACTGGCCCTGTCCCACACTTGAACAGAGTATATATGTTCTAGGAGGGGATGTTTCAAGTGAGGCAACTTTGGTACACATTCATTGGTTACAGAAATCGAACATGCATTAACAAGTGGGCTCAGTCATAGTATTGGCTCTTACATAATACTGTTAACATGCTTATTGGGTGATTTAAGGTATGAGGTCCATTTCATTTATATTCTGATGAAATGACAAAACTCTTCTGGAGACAAAGACATTCCTGAGATGTGAAAATTGGCTTGGACATGTCCAGGCACGTGAGGCAGGGCAGGCCTGGACAGGTTGAACAAAGAAAATTTCAAGTACGGAGTTTCCCATAGCAAGACCAGCTTGAACTACAGGAGCAAAATTTCCTTGCAAAATTCCCTTTCACTAGTGCATCCAGCTCTTGCTCTGCTAGGGCTCACTCCTCACACGTCATGACTTGATCAAAGTCTAAATTCCCCACTGTAATTAAACTCTTCTTCACAATTCAGTCTTCACCATTCAGATCAGGGCCTAGTGTGCTGCAGGCCTTCAATAGTCTCTGAATTTTCTACTTTGTTTTTGGTGTTAAGTTTGCTCCTAGTTAAATTCACATGCTCTCTTTTGATTTTTCCTCATCAAATGTTAGTATGTAATAGGATAGGACTCTACCTCCCAAGCAAAAACTTAGCCCTTTAGACTGAGCATTCTTTCATTCACTTATTCAATCTAAAAATATTTGTGCAGTATCCACTGGGTGTCAGGTACTGCCTCAAGCAATAGGAATACAAAAGTATTTTCCTTGCCCTAATGAAATTCACAGACATTTGGTTGTCTTCTATCTTCAAATCCTTGAAGACTTAAATGAAGATCTAAAAACCAAAAGGTCAAAAATTTGTCATTTTAAAGCTGCATAGTAGGGATCCTTCTTGGCATTAAGGAGCTCCTTGTTTTATAAAGCTTTCCCACGTATTATAGACTATTTAATCAGGAAAATGTAAAACATGGCCTTTTTCCCACAATGGAGTTTTCTGTGATAAAGGGCTAAACCATTCAGTAAACAGAGAGTCGCATTTCAGTAGACTACCTTCCTAAACTGTTTCATTGCTAAGTAAATATTTATTAAAAGATACATCTTTATTGGGAAAATTCATACTATAGAGAAAAGGCTAAAAATGGTAAAAAAAAATACTTTGATTCCTATGAATCAGAAATGATCATGGTTAATAACCTGAGGTAACATGTAATAAAACCTAATATTGACCAAGCACTTTTGCTAACTATGGAACAACATGTCTTGTATATTTTATGAAATACCATACACTCACAATTATTAATGATATCATTCGCTTTCTCTCTTTTTTGTTTCTTTGAGACAGGGTCTTGCTTTGTACTTCAGGCTGGCCTTGTACTCACTACGTAGCCCAGGCTGAGCTCAGACTCACAGTGATCCTCCGACCTCTGCCTTCCCAATGCTAGGAGTATAGGCATGTGCCACTATGCCTGGCGCTCTCTCTCTCTCTCTCTCTCTTTCTCTCTTTTTAATGAAGAAACTAAGGCATGAAGCATTAAAGAACTAGCTGTGAATCCACTTATTTCTATGGCCTGTGAATCCACTTATTTCTATGGCCTGTGTGGGTTTTACAACTCTCAGAAATGTTTCTGATCCTGCCTCAGGGGGTGTCTTTTTAAAGAACTGGTGTTTGCAAAGTATTATGTATCATTGGCAGATATAAGAATGTGTTTGAACTATTTTGCACAGAAGGCTCATTCCTCATGCTCACATTCTGTAAAATCTTGCACATTTTGCTTCCCACAACCCGGTCCCTTTCACCCTCTCCTCTCATCCCCCTACATCTCATCCCTGCTCTCCTTTCCCCATCGTTGAATTGGTCTCTCTGAAGCCCTCGCTGCTCTCAACTCCCAACTGCCGTCGCATTTCCATCATCACAGTGACCTCTCTGCCGGGAGTGTCCACTCCTGCAGACTGTCCTACCCTTCCTTCCAAGTCCACCTTACGGTCTTCCTCCTTCGTGAGGCCTGCTTAGGGTCTTTTCTTGCCACTTGGCAATCTGGGAAGTTCATGAGAAGGGAAAGACATGTGATGTGCAGTATTAGATAGTGAGAGGTAAGGGATTTCACAGCCATTTTACACGTAAGGAGACAGAGGCTTAGAGGAGTGCAGCTGATTCCTGAGTCTGCACGTGGGATGGAGCTGGAACTCACATCCAGGTAAGCCAACCTCCCGAACTCCAGCTCTGACCCCTGTGCAATACTGTCTCCTCTCTTATTAAAGCACAGAGCCACACTAAACTTTTACATGCCAACAAAATATGAATCCTATGATATGTGCCGGGAAACCACACGATATTCCATAACCCCAGGCAGGAAAACAGCGGGTTACTAAGAGAAAAAGTAGATGTGTCAATACGCACAATTGCTATTTCTAATTCGAATCAATGGTGTTTTGTTTTGTTTTTTGGGTTTTTTTTTTTTTTTTTTTTTGGTGATGGCAAAGTAGCACAGAGCAAGTAGGCCATAAAACTTATTTGTTCTAACAACCAGGTAAGGCCCTGAGCAAGTTCAAAAGGCCCGGAGTGAATGGAATTAGTGTTCCAACATGTTTATCTTGAAGTGTAGTGAAACCTATTCATGCTGTTTGTACAGTGACTAATGCTTTTATGGATGTATCATTGACCATATGGGGGCATTGCTAATGTGCCACATTAGAGGCAATTTGTACTGATGAATCAAATCAGTTAAGCTCCTCTAAACCAATGCTGGCTTCCCCGGTCATGCAGTGTACTATTTTTTTTTTTTTTTTGGTTTTTTTTTTTTTTTTTTTTGGTGATGGCAAAGTAGCACAGAGCAAGTAGGCCATAAAACTTATTTGTTCTAACAACCAGGTAAGGCCCTGAGCAAGTTCAAAAGGCCCGGAGTGAATGGAATTAGTGTTCCAACATGTTTATCTTGAAGTGTAGTGAAACCTATTCATGCTGTTTGTACAGTGACTAATGCTTTTATGGATGTATCATTGACCATATGGGGGCATTGCTAATGTGCCACATTAGAGGCAATTTGTACTGATGAATCAAATCAGTTAAGCTCCTCTAAACCAATGCTGGCTTCCCCGGTCATGCAGTGTACTATTTCCACTGCAGAGAGGAGCCATGCTCAGCGGTCCAGTGCTGTTAATCTCATTTGCATTGCTTCCACAAGCCTGCTTTTGTAGAGCACCGGGATATTGCATACAAAAAAAAAAAATAAAAGCTTAAACATTCAAAAAGCAAGGTAAGACATCTACTGCCCCAGATGTGTCACAGGGTATAGGGAATCCCCTTCCAATCCATTCTGTGTGAAATGAGAATTTGTGTGCCATCTGAACTCCAATGTGATCCTCACTATAATATCTCTGAGGTCAGATAAAAAACCCTTTGAGGACTGTTTCTGGTTTTAGGATCACAGCAGGAAAACAGTCTCTTTCTCATATAAGATAAAATATATATTTTACTTACTTATGATTGTTGGGTGAGATTCCTTTATATGATAAGAATTATAATGGTAAGGAAATTTTCCCATACATTCATCTATTTCTTTATGCAAAATAAGAAACTTCAGAGATAAAGATATAAGTAAAAACCTTTATCGTTGAATCTTCTTCCCATCTCTTATTTGTTAGATTCTCTATTCTTATCTTTGTTGTGACTGCGATTTCCTTTCTGATTCACCCACAAACACTTGTTGAATGCTTGTTATAGTCAGGTCCTGAGCCTGACACCATGGTTGGTTTAGAAAAGCACGACATGGAGGGCCCTGCTCTTAGCAAATGTAATAAAATAAAAGAGGCGGATGCTAATTATTCTATCTCTTCTGCCTAATATGATCTCCAAACAGCCCCTTTATTGTTCCAGTAAGCACTGGCTAAGCTAAAACTTTTACGTTTCGTTTTTCTAATTCATTTTACTCATTTCATCATCACATGCTTCCAATTCATTTGTGAGGTCTGTAACCAACCTCATGGAGTTAGATATGTTTATATCTTGCTTGTCGATTTCACAACATTCATACAGCCACAAACACATTGAAATGATGAGAGGCACCCAGACATGAAGACACACTTGCATTGATGCCTACATCACTTAACACCAGGGAGTGCTGGTGAGGGCCACTGACTCACAAACATGCCATGTCTTCATGTAGCTGTGAAGGACCCCAACAGGGCTGGAACCCTAAAGATGTCATTAACAGTTTCATTAGTAGGCTAAAAACGCCTCACAGCTAAATGGGCAGAAGAAAACCGATACTAGCCGCATGTTTGTTTTCTGGCTGCTACCTTTAGAGACTCTTAGAAGCCCAAGGGAGGAGGCAATAACCATTCTTTATTCTCACACTTGGGTTGCTCTTTCTCCTTAAACTTGAGAGGAAAAGGCAAGCATGATCTCTGCTGTAAAGGAGGAACATCACAAGAATACATGCTAGTGTGGAGTGGCAAGGACTGTGGCTTTTGTCAGCCATGAAGTTCCACTGGTTCCAGAGCTGTCAAGGTGGGGTTGTCCTGCAGGATTCTAGAGCAACAGCTCAGTGTGTGGTTGGGGAGACAGCCACCACTAGAGTCGATGTTTTTGGCAATTCTTGGTAGTTAGACCTCTCAAGAGAAGATCCCAAGCTTGCCATCACCCAAATCACAGTTCCCTTATTTGGTAGAAGTTCATGCCAAGCTTCCTTTAGGAAGTATTCACTTCTGTCTCACCCAGCCATTTGCAATCTGGCAGGGCCATATCAGTCTTACTAGGCTGTTGTGGCCAGAGTGACTGGGTTGCTTCTATCCCAACCACATGTTGTAAGCCAAAACTACTGACACAGAAAGGAAGTGGTTCTGGAAACTTCCCTGATGAAGCAGTTATGAGCATGGCAGACTCCATGGGCTTCCTGGACTCCACCACTGCCAGGCTGGCACCCAGAGAGAACCAGGGGATCTGCTCAGCAGAGATCGCTTTCTGCATCAATCATCATACCTTGACTGGCAGCCTACAAGATGACAGGTACCAGACACAATGGTGAGTCAAAACATACCTGCATTGTCCAAAGATCTCCCACAACTCCGTGGAAGGGATGGGGAATAATCAAATAATCTCACTGTATAAAAAGAAGCATGGGCCAGTGAAAAGGCATGGAGCCAGGGGCAGGGAGGGCTGCTCTGAGCAACAGGAGCTTAAAGAGAGTCCTGAAAGAAGAACAGGGGTGAATTAAATGAGGGAGATGTTTGGCTGGGGAAAAGAACGGACAGAGTTTTCCAGGATGAAGGACTTCTATGGCCAAAGACTCCAGCAACAGGGAGGGCATAGTGGTGATAATGAAAAATTGAGCAAAGACTAAAATGTTGGTAGGAGAAAACAAGGGAAAGAGGGACTGGAGAGGTGAGCAAGGCAGCTCAGGGATTTAGAGGCCATGGGTAGTGTTTTGGAATCATCTTAACCAGATAACACATTGGAAGTAATTGCTGCGCTCTTCTGGGTCTCATGTCCCAGTAGTTGCCTTCCCAGTGAGGGAAAGTATCAGAGTGGAGGTGTCTTGGATTAAGAGGGCTCCTGCAGACTTTGTTCTTATTGACTTAAAAGGCATTGATTGGTGTTGTTGTTGCTGTTTGTTTTCTTTAATTATGGAGACTTCATTTATTTTTCCCCAGTTCAGGGCCCTAGTAAAAAAAATAGCGCCCTACTCTCTTCTCACTTCTCTCCCCCACCCTGGCTCTTTCCCAGTGACCTAAGAAAACCCCAGGTCTTGCTTTCCAGTGAGAAGTCTGAGGCATGGAGGGCACTATGTCGATTTGACCCTTATGAAATTGTGAGCAGCACTTTACTCACCTCTGGACCTGAAGGGGAAATTCTAGCTCTGGAGCTCCAATTTAAATAACAGTAGAGAGGAAGGGACTCTATTTTAAGAAGAAAGGAAATGTTCTCAATCCCCTGCTCCTTCCCTGTAGCCTAGACCTTGGGACAGGACCAAGATGAAGCCAGGATTCCCTCACCCTGGGACATAGATGGGGAGACTGGTAGCCATCTGCCTGCCAGCTACAGCCAAGGCCTGGCCTTCTGCACAGTGGAGGTGGAGTCCTGGTCCTATATGCAGAGTTTGGAACACTTTCCACATATAAATTTTTCTGGTGAAAGGACACTCTGCCCATTTTAATGCTTTATGATGCCTCAGAAGTTAAGAAAGAACCACTTCACTTTGTGCATTTAGTCGCACGTTTCAGAGACTCTGCTGAACCTGGCCTCTGTTCAGCTTGATCATCTCAGTGCCTGCACAAAGAGAATCAGCAAGTAGCATTACATATGGCTCACCAAGAGTGGAGGAGACAAACTAGGAAATTTTCTGTGCATTAGAAGGCGGCTCTGAGCAGGAGAATACCTTCCGTTTTGGTTTAGATCTAATATGTATCCTCAAAGTGTCATAGGTTCAAAGGTGGGGCTTTAGGAAGGTGAGTGCACATGGGCCACTCAGTGGTAGATTGATCCATTTATAAATTCATAACTAAATGTGCTGTGAGGAGGGGGGGCCTAGTTGGAGCAGGTGGATCACTGGTGCTGTGCCTTTGGAGGGTGTGTGTCCCGCCTCCACTCCTTCCTTCTCTCTCTGCTTCCTGGCAGCCATGGGGTGAGCAGCCTTCCTCCACCAGGCCCTTCCACCATGTTGCTGCTGTCTTGAAGCCAACCAGCGATGAACCAAGTCCTCAGAAAACTATGAACTGAAATAAACCTCTCCTCCTTTAAGATGCAGGAGTCAGGTATTTTGTCCCAGCAATGGGAAAGTAACTAAAACACCAGGTCCCTCTGAAGGAGAACTCCCAGCTGGGAGCTTTCAGCCCCCAGTCCAAGTCTCTGTCTCTGTTCAGTTCCACAGGCCAAAAAGCTCCAAGATTCTAGGGCTTGGAGAGCATCTTCTGGTACTGTTAGTGCCCTTCTTTATCTCAGGGGGTGCCTGCTTCTGCTGGAAGGCCATTTTGAGCGAGGACTGGGGATGAGGGGGTAGGACGTGGGCTGAATATGAGTGTCTGCACAACTCCTCCTGCACTTGAGGGTTTTGAGAGAACCTTTCCCATGGCCTTCCCATGTATTTACAGCCTCCAGCGTGGGGAGTCTGGCCAGTCTCCAGTTTGATCCTAGGAAAGATAAAATGGTGGAGTGAAGAGTCAATCCAGGGGCACTGTGTGAGAGAAGAAGCTTGGGAGCCATGCATGAGCAAGAGGAAGACTCTGCCTGGCTGTAATCAGGTGGAGATGGATCAAGAAGTGGGTGCCAGAGTCAAGAAGAAGGAAGGGAGTTGGAGTCTCTGAGAGGGAATGAAGGCTATGTTACCTGGCAGAGAGAGAAGCTCCAGGCCTTGAGTCAAGAGCTCTTTCGGTTGAAGAAGGAACATTTCTGGGAGTTTAAGCCCATGGGCAGTGGCCTCAGGAAAAAGGCCCAGAAGTCCAGACAAAAGCACAAGGTATTGGACCAAACACTCTGGATGTTTAGGCTCCTGTCTAGTAAAAATGACAAAGATTAGACTTTTATTATATTTATTTCAGATTCTCTCTCTCTTTCTTTTCCTTCCTTCCTTCTTCCTTTTCTTCCTTTCTTGATGCTTGTGGTGTATCTTCCACACCATAGACAGAATGACATTGTCAAAATACTTGTCAAATCCTCAGCACTTCCTGGATTTACACCTTTAAAAGACTTTTCATTACTTTTAGAATAAAGGGCACCCCTCCCTGTTCACAGCTTCCACACCTCAATCCCACTTCCCTCTTTATCTGTGTCCCTCCACACTGGCCTTTCTAGTATCTTTTGCAGTACCTTCTCCTTGGGCTGCACATTTAATCCGCAGCCCCCCCTTCCTGTTCACCCTTCAGAAGAAAGCTCTTTGTGGCTTTTAGTCTAGAGAGGCTCCTTTAGTCTTGTTTCTTGTAGAACTTACTCATATCTTTAGAGCATATATGTCCTTTTGGTATTATACATTCAGTATGGTGATTATTTGATCAAAAGCTCTTTCCTTCATTGATCTCTAAACTCCATGAGTTGGAGATGCCTGCTTATCAGTGTGTCCTTGGAAGCTAGAATGGTGTCTGACCAGCCTTATTCAGGTTTGTTAGGCTGCTGGACATCTCAGTTTTCCTTCATGTGACTTCAACAGGCCAGCTAAGAATTCTTCTAAAGGTGATTTCAGTGCCTTAAGCACAGCAAGAGATAGTGAGCACCAATACACAAATGTCTTCCTAGTCTTTGCTCACATCGCTTTCACTAATTATCTATTAGCACAAGCAAGTCCAGATCTAAGGACTGGAAAAGTGAGTGCTACCCTTTGATAAGAGGAATGATAAGGCCGTATAACAAGGGGACATGTGTATAAGTCTCTCAGGGGAGGGACTTCCAGCTGCCTTGCAAGCTACAGCACTATAGCTGGAAGATGAGCTCACTTGCAGTGAGAGTGTAAATACAAAGGGGCAAAGCTCTGAAGGTGCTATTGTATTTACCAGGAAGAGCAAGCAGACTCAGTCAAGTAAGACAAAGAACAGCCATGCTGCTTAAGGCAAATCCAGATGTGCTGATTCAGTAGATACAGAAGGAGGGGACATTTTGAGGAGGAGCGAGTCATGGGTAGTATGGCAGACAATAAAGAGGACAAGAAACTGGACATGAATTTGTGAGGAAGAAGCAGAAAAGGGGCAATGAACTTCATGCATTTGATTGAGCCACCCAAGCTGGTTCCTAGATCCCCTCGCCCTGCTCCCCAGACCTTAATATTGCTGAAATAGTGTAGAGACAGAGATTGCAGGAAGCTGGCATGCTCCCTTTCCTCCTGCCCCTCCTTCAGTTCCTATAGTGGCCCCATGAGGTAGGGCTTTGGGCATGGTTTTTAGTGCTAACAGGTTACTTCCCACATATCCATGGAGGTTACACTGGTTTCCACACGCTATACCAGGTGCTGGGGCTGAGAAAGGGAAATGGGGGCTTAGGTCCTGGCAGAAGTGAAGCCAAACTCAGAATTGAATGCCTCATCTGAATGGCAACTGCTTCCCTCTGATACTTTTGCTCTGCCTGATCTTCTAGGGCAACCTACCTAACAGCCAGGAGGATCCTCATGAGCCACTAGTTTCGGCATGTGGCTTCCTCAGTTAAAATCACTCCACAGCTCTCTGGTAGATGAGGGTCAAACTCAGACACCTAACAAGGCTCCCATAAGCAGACACTGGACCATCTTTGCAGCCCATCTCCTACCCTCCTCCCTCAAAACCCACACAACAGCTCCCTCAGCCCCACTGACACCATTGCTCTAACATGCCAGGTTCTTCTCTTATTCCCAGGAGTCTCCTTCCCAACGTGGAAAACATCTTAGAGACCCCAAGAAGAACTCAACCCTCCCTCCTCAGTGTCTCTGGAATTACACTGTTTATACACTGCTGCACTTGTGTGTCTGTTTGATCCAAGGACTGTGAGCTCCCCAAGGGTAGGAGAGAGACTCAGATTTACCTTTGATCCCAGTGTCATATGACATGAGTTCAATGTGTGCTTTTAGGAGGGATGAACAACATCATCTTTGGATCCACAAACCCAGCACTGGGCCTAGTACCAAGCCAGTTAGTCCACATTTACTGACCCAGTGGGTAAATGAGTGTCTTTGCTCTTCTTTGTATCCTTAAAATCTAGCATCAGACACAGAGAGGATGATCAACAGATACTTTTAGAATGAACTGAAAAATCCTGCATCACCACAGGACCCTAGAACTTTCCAGAAGTCAGCCAACCTAAGAGCTGATCCTGGCTCTAGTTCAGGTGGTGGTGATCTAGAAGGGATTTTAACCCTCTCCAGCCTCAGGGTGATGGGATCACGGGCAGAAACACTGGCTGTAAGAAGGCAGAAGGATGCCAAGAAGTATGGCCCCAGAGCTAGCTCCTTCCTGGAAGCCTCCATAACTCATACAAGCCTCCCAACTCTTGTTAGATTGCTATACTCTATTAGAGTGCTTCCCTTACCCAGTGGGTTCATAAAGGCTGCTAGTCTCTTCTCCTTCCCTCCCCCAGCTCTGAGCTAAGTGTCCGGGCACATTTCCCCATGTAGTCTCATTAGCCCCAGCTCTCATAAATGAACATGCTTCTTCAGGTGGGGGGCCATGTGAAGTTTTGAGTAAGACAGCCTTCACGGCCACCTGACTGTTCCATATGGAGTTCTGAATATAAGACAGCTTTTTCCCAATCTTAATCTGTTTCCTAAAATGTTCATCAATGGGTGTCAGCCTTGTTCCCTACTGGCCCATCAGTCTTTGCTGCTTGACAACTGCTTGATAAACTCAGGGTCTTCCAAATCTTTTCCCTGGCCCACAGTTTGAACTGTCACTGAGCTCTGAGCTCAAGATGAGCAGCATAGGAGTAGCCAGAAGCACAGAATGGAGATCCCACTGTCTATGGCCGAAGATAAGCATATGAAATAGTGATTAGTGAGAATTTAAGTGTACCATTGAGCATATTGTTATGGTCCCTATTTTATAGGTGAGAACACTGAGGTTGAGAGAAACATGAGGTTATTTGCCCAAGGTCACACTAAGTGACAGAGTCAATGGTCAGAATCCAAAGCCTGGGTCAATAATGCCTTACCACGCAGCTATATGCCCTGAGATGAGACCGCCCAGTTCTGAATTTTACTTTTACATCCTAGTTTATCTATAGGTGGAGGAGTGATGCCTGAAATTCAGAAAGATTTTAATGGCTCTGAAAAATCACAGAGGATTCAGGTTCCTAGATGGTAGGAATGCTAACTTGGGTTTATGGAGAAAGCAAAGAGTTCGAAGGGTCCAAGCAGACACCTTGAAAAGAGCATTTCCACTGTTCTGGAGCAGGGTGCACACTAGGCAAAGCATACATAGACCTTTGATTTCCTTCCTTCCTTCATCCTTCACGACTGTTCAAAAAATACGCCACAAACATCCTCTGCACAGCACTGCCCAGGTCCTTGGCATATATAGCTGTCACGAAGCAGATGCAGCCCCTTACGGATGAAGGCCACGTTCTAATGTGATGCTGGAAGAGACCACCACTCGATCAGCTTCCGATGAGCTTGGCAACTGGTTGTCAGCTCTCCGTTTATGTACTTCCTGTGATGGGGAATTCACTGCTGTAGGAAATTGCTAACTACTTTCTGTGCTCAGTTTCTTAAAAAGGTAATTCCTTACAGTGAGTTAAAAAAGCCCTCCTTTCCCCTGTAACTCCTCATGCTCATCACTGACAGGCATGATATTGTTAGAAACCACAAGATGGATCTGATACCTTTTTCCATGAGGTGTCTTTTTAAATATTCAAAAATGTTTCACACAACACCCTCTCCATCTCCTCAGTGTTAGAAAAGCCTCCCATCGAGTTCAGGACCTTTGTTGAGAAACACCACTGTTTGCAGGATCACTCAGCGGAGGCATAGTTAAAAAGACTAAACACTTTGCACCTTTTGCTACCTTTTCAGTGGGTCCAGGTGACTTCACTGAGTTAAGAGAGGTTCATGTTCTTTTTCTCAGGAAGTGCTGGTTTCAGATCTGTTGATGTCCTGCAGGGAGGAGGGCTCTGCCCCACCCACCTATCTGTGAGAACCAGCTGCTATGGGTTCATGTGTGCGTCCCCTCTGCTCATATGTTGATTTATAGACCCCAAGGTAACGTTATTCAGAAGTTGCCCGGGACATGCTTAGTTGTGAGGGTGCCACCCTTGCAAATGGGATTATTGCCCTTACCAATGAGGCCCAAGAGAGTTTGTTCACTCCTTTTGCCACATGAAGATACATGGCAGATGCCATCTATGAGGAATGGGCCCTCACCAGAAGCTAAATCTTTCAATACCTTAGTTTTGGACTTCCCAGGCTCAAGGATTGTAAGCAATGAATTTCCATTGTTTGTAAGTTACTTGGTCTAAGGTGTTCTGTCACCACCACTGGGACAGATAAAGGCAGCAGAACACAGGGAGCTGTACACAGAGTCTTCCCTTCCGTCTGCTTCCTAGAATTAAGGGTCTCCCGTGTATAATCAAATATCTTTTTTGGTTCAGTTCACCCAGAGTCAAAACTCAAAGAATTAGAAAGTCATGGGGGGCAACATGGGAAGTTTTCTTAGGAACTCTGAGAGGAAGGGAAGAAAGGAAAATCTGCTGTTGAGAGTTCTTAGCCTGGGCAAGGGATGGGGGACTTTGTGGAAGTCGTGCTCCCCTGGGTTTCGATTCAGATCTGTGCTGGTAGGGGACTTAGACCATGATCTCTCTGTATACCAGCTCCACAGGAAGAAAACAGTAGGGGACAGTCCTTGCATCCAAGGACGCCACTTGAACTTACTGTGAAGTCTAGAGTTCCTCTATCAGTAAGCACTGCAAACCAAGCCAGTCAGTTGGGGTCTGTGGCCCCTGATGGTGAACAGATCTGAGCTTTCTGAGCTCCAGATCCCAGCAAACTGTGGATGCTGTTCACCAAAGAGCTCATGAAAGAGTATAAATCCAACCTCCTCTCTGGATCCTCAAAACTGCCTTCAAACAGAGCTATATGCCGCAAGGGCCACATGTGTGTCCATGTCGTTTCATCCCTATGCTTTGTTTACTGTTTGTTCATTTCCGTAATCACACTTACTGATAGTTTTTAAAAATTCAAAGTTAGTATAGCTTCATCAGAAGATATCAAGAATTATGGAATTAAATAATGTAGAAAGAGTAAGAGTCCTGTAGTCTCGCTTCTCTCCTCTACCGAGATTAAAAACTATTAATAGCTCATCCGGACCTTGTTTCTATGTATATACTATGCAAATGGATTCACTACACTTAACATTTGGCAATCTACTTTTTCTACTTAATATGTATTTGGAGCTTTTCCATGCTACTCTACACTACATGCTAAACCTTCTCAGTGTTCAAACAGCTTCCACAAATGAATTTTTTTGCTTTGTCTTTCTCTCTTTTTCACCATTACAAGCCTGGCTCAGTGAGCAACCTTGCATCTCTGTGCATTTGGCTGAGCCCTTGGGTTGTTTCCATTTCTCAGCTACTACTGACATGCTGCATCAGCAGGCTTGTGCCTCTGTCCCAGGGCATGCATGTGCATGCTTCTACAGGACAGAGTTCGTGAAGTAAAAGCAGAGTTAAAGGGTAGATGCATCTTCAGTTTTGAAAAATATTGCCAAATTCATTCTAAAAAGGTTGTGCTAATTTTCACCTCTACTGACAGAGTGTGAATCACTCAGTTGTGCTTAATATTACCCTTGGCTTGTACTGAAAGACATGCTAAGACTCAGCCACGGAGTCTCCATTCATGTACTTGCCATGAAATTTGTGCTTAGAACAGGATGGTCAAGATCTCCGGACACCCATGATAAATTTCCACCTAAGGGTGCATGTGAATAATGATCTAGCCCGATGTGATGGCTCATGCCTGCAATCCCAGCACTCTGGGAGACAGAGGCGGAAGGATTGCAAGCTCAAGCCCAGCCCAGGCAACTTACAATTTAGTGAAACCCTGTCTCAAAATAAAAAAACAAAAATTTTAAAGGATAGGGATACACCTCTGTGAAGGTCCTAGGTTCAATTCCCAGTACCACAGATGATGATGATGATGATGATGATGATGATGATGAGCTAAGGACTCTCTTTCAGAAGGGCTTTCTGAGAAGCTTTAAGAGTCGTACAGAGACAGGATAGAAGTGGGAAGATAGACAGCTAGGTAGACCACTGCCTGAAGCTTCTGTCTTACAAAGAGTATGCCGTATTTTCTTAGTAAATATTCCATATCACTTTTGTAACACACACACACACACACACACACACACACACACACGCACAATTCTCAGTGTCTTTGGCCAAGGACTCCGTCAGTTGTGTAGATATAGGGCTCTCTGAAGATGTCATTACACCCCTCCATGGCTTTGCAGATGGACAAGCCTGCATGCAATGAGCTCCTAGTGCAGTGTAATTTTCAGGTCCACTGAAATTGGCATATCAATGAGTTAGCTCTCAGCAGTATTGTCAGTCATTTTGTCTTTGAAATTCTCTGCTGCTCTGTCTACCCAGACTAACTCTCTTTGTATGATGCAACAAATCTATGGGTAGAATGGATATTTGACCCATGTGACCAGAAAAAATTAAAAAAGCAAGCAAAGTACATGTCCAAACTGGGCCTCTGGTCAAGAGATTGGATTAGTCACTATAAGGCAAGACAATCCTGAGGTGCATAACCCCAAATAAATAATGGTTAACATTTATTCGGTGCATACCATCAGTGCTACCATTCCAAATACCCTCTATGGAGTATATATATGTTGGATAATTTTATGTAATTCTCTTATCAATCATATATGGTATGAATTATTTTCTGAGTCTAACCTGGTTCACCACACAGTTTGATTCTTCAATTCATTCTGAGCTCTCCTATCTTCACAACAAATCTCTTATTTTGTAGAGAGTTCCAAATAAATCATCTCACTTGGTGCCAAACAAAGCAATGCTGGAAGCCGAGGAGACAGGTGCTACTAATGAACTCATTTTACAAAGGGAGAAACCAAGGCCTGGAGGTATACTTTACCTCAAGCCTGTAGCTCAGTATTCTTTAGGCAATTATTTTCAGATGCTATTGGCATCTTGGTTGGCTGGGAAGCCAGTCTCTCACCCCTTGCTCAGGAATTGAACTGTTCATTAGCTGGTGGGTTTATGAGAGGCAGCTGTTTTTTCTCATTACTACTTTCAATTAACTCATTGTTCTGAGCCCAAAGCTAACAAGCACCCCCCTTGGGATTAATTTACATTAAGATTTTGGCCCTGGTTTCTTTTCTCCTTTTCTCTCTCTCTCTCTCTCTCTCTCTCTCTCTCTCTCTCTCTCTCTCTCTCTCTCTCTCTCTCTTTCTCTCTCTCTCTTTCTCCTATTTTTCCTTCCTTTCTTTCTTTTTGCTTAAAAAGAAAAGTTTAGATTTTTTGACACGTACCATTAGAAACACCAGGGACAGAGCACTTGATCACAACCCTGGGACAGAAGAGACACACGCTTCCCACAGGGACCCTGCCAGGATGCTTGTGTCCATTTTTTTCCTGTAACAACATAACTGTGGCAGGCTTCTTTTTTTTTTTTTTTAAGTGGTTTGTTTCGTCCACAGTTTTGAGGCTAAAAGTTCAAGATCAGGCAGATGGCATCACAATGGTGAGAACAGGTGTAGGAGGAAGAGACCCATGGCCAAACAGGAAGCCAGAGGGTGATTCAGTGATCCAGCTTACTCTTGTAACAACTCTCTCAAGGGCTCAAGGTCCCAGGAGCAGCAGTACAGGAATCTCTCCTAAGGGCATCTTCCTGAGTGAGCTAAGGCCGTCTCACTGGGCCCCACCACTTAAAGGTTCCACTGCTCCCATATCACCACACGGGGACCAATTTTCCAACGCATGAATCCTTTGGGGGTACACTTAAACTATGGCACAAGTGCAGTGTATTTCCCAAGTAGACAAATTGAATATGCATTTAAGATCCAGGTCAAACTTTCTTATAGGAGGTAAATGAGGCTGCAAGACAAAGATTCAAGTGAGTAAAGAGTCAAGGTACCATTGGGCTTCCTGAAGGACCCTTCTGTTCTGATAGGAGTCATTGTCTAAGGGACATGGATACAGTACCTTCTATTACAGAAGAATAGAGAACTGGCAGCGAACACAAGTTTGTCAAATGTTTACTCTAGACTAAGTGTGATAGCTCTCATTTCATATAATCCCCATGACAACTGTGTCAGATAAGATCTATCATCCTCATTTCATAGGTGAAGAAACTGAGGAACACAGGAAGCAGTGACTGTCAAAATCACACATCTAGAAATTATGGAATGAGAATTCGGACAAATGAAAATGGAGAAGTTTGAGAGGTATGGAAGAAGCAGAAGAGGGAGGCCCTGGACTTTTCCCAATTAAGTGGTCAGTTCTTAAAACTCCACTGAAAGGCTTCTTGTGATGACCCACAAACTTTTCCTGCATTTCTTTAAGAAACATTTGCTCTTTGTTGCTTTTTTTTAAAGCAAAGTTGATTCTGAGTATATTTTCCCTTATTAAAAGAAAGGCTTTGGTTTCTTCACTTTCAGTGTTTTTTAGACAGCTGGTAGACACAGGAGAGAGACTTGTCGAGGTGACTGCTGCTTTGTGACTGGCCACCATCAATGAGAGTAAGACAGGCCCTGCCAACCATCCTAAAAGCATGTCAGGAAGCAGAGAGGGCAGGAAGGCCAAGCCGGGGCTGGACCCCTAAAGCCAGCAGAGCAGTCCTGAGCGGGATGCCCAATTCTGCCATCCAGTAAGGAGCTTGGGCAAACCTTTGCCACTCCAACAGAGCCACAGTTTCTCTGCCTGGAAAGTAGGGATGGAATGAACCACTATCTGTGGTATCTCCCAGTTTCAAAACCATCTGCTTCATGTGAGAGAGGATCTTGGGCTTTCCTTATTCCTGAGGCTCAGAGGGCTGCTTTACTTATTATTTTGCTATATTCAAGTACATTGACAGTCACAGAATCTGCATTTGTTTTCTTTGGGGTGTTCAAGGAGTTGTAAATACATTTAATTATCTATCTTTGATTAAAGCTCCTAGTCATTATTATTTGGGGGCGGGGTAGTACCAGGGATCAAACTCTGGTCTTCGTTCTTTGGAGGCAGGCAGCGGAACCGCTGAGCTAAATTCCCGGCCCCTCCTAGTCATTATTGCAACTGAATTTAGAGCCAGGTCAAATGAACCCAAAAGTCAAAGTCCTTTCCTCCTAGTGCCACCCCTCTGACATCTATAGCCATAGCTTGCAAGTAGGGCTATATAAATCCCCTGCACGTTCACTGCACTTTGCAGGCTGCTCTTTGTCTCTCTTCTGGAGGATGTTCGTGTATCTGAGCTGAAGGAGATGGAGCGTGAAGAAGCTGAAAGATCTAACAGAGAGGAAAGGCCGGAAGTTTGCAAGGAAGATGGCTAATTCATGCCAAGGGGGTGAAAAAGTCAGACATCTGGTTGCTGGTTGTATTTCCTGCTGAAATTCAGGGCAAAAGGTCCCCTACAAGTTTCAGTCTGGGAGGGAGAAGAAAGGGAGTAGGAGCGTAGCTGTGAGACGGGAATCCAGCAGCTGGGGAGGGAAGAGGTGGAAGACAGACATTCTATATGTTTTCTGCTGGAATCTTCTGCCAAGAGTGGGAAGGAAACTTGGCACAGCATTCAAAGCCATCAGCTTCCAGGGAATGAGCTGTAGCTGAGAGGCCTTTGCAGGTTTGCCCTTGGCTCAAGTCCGTATTTGCAGAAGGAGCCACAAGGCTAGGATTCAAAGTCCTGTCAGATAACAGGAGTTGGGAGTGAACCTGGAATCCTTCATCACCGGTGCAAATTAGCTAAAGGGAAACACCAGATACCCAGATGCTTTGTGTGTGCTCCTTCTTACCAGAACCCTTTACATTTTAACAGCATGTTGTGCTTTGAACTTTTACAAAGGACAATGTCTTAGCTGTAGTTCCCACTATCCTGTCTCAGGGAAGGATGAGGTGGGTAAGTCTCAAATATTAACCCCCATTTCCCAGGAGAAGAAACAGGCTCTGAAAAGGGAGGTAAACCAACCCACGTTGGCAGAGTCTCTTGTTAGGGCTTGTTTAGGCCTCTGGGTCCAGATATGCTCCCCATCCCCAACACCTGGGGTGCCACCAGGAACTTCACAGAAGCCTAACTTTTAATATGGGAGCCTGTGTTTTCTATCCAAGACACTTCTCTGGGCCCCATAGTGACAGTGCAGGACCCTGAGGATTCCTAAGCATTTGGTAGAGATTGCTAGACCAATGAATATTTATGTCACAACTGGCCAATTAATTTTAAATTTGGTTTTTCTTAAAATGGACTTCAATTAATAGCTCTTGTTTTGTTAGTAATTGTTAAACCAATACTGCAAATCTCTCAACTTTCTATATATTTTAACATTTTCATAATGCCCTATCTGAAAAAAATAATTTTTATTATACATTTAAAATGCCCAATGAAAGTGGTGCTTTGGCCTTCTTTCTTTCCTTTCTTCCATTCATCACTCAACAGGAGTTTATTGGGAGCTGTGCCTGGTGCTAGGAATACAGCAAGAACCAAGTCGGCAGGAACTTGGCCTCCATGATGGGAGAGACTGACCATACACAAATAAACACACTGGAAATATAATGATATCCCTTCATAAGTGGCTAGAAGGAAATAAGTGTGCTATAAAAGAGAAAAATTAGCAGCAGGACCTGTATTCAAAATGAGGAAGGAGACAAAGTGCAGCCAGTGAGTAAAGGGAGAGTAGTAGCAAAGCCCAGTGATAGGTGAAGGAAGGATGACGGATCCCAAGATCCAGAGCAGAAAGTAGTGAGGCCTGAGCTCCTGAAAAGCTCCACAGGAGGCTGCTAAACCAAGAATTCCCTTCAGCAACAATGTGGAAGAGTTTTCATCCAGAATCTTGTTTTTCTTAGCTATAAGAGAGTCATTCCTACCTCACTGGACATTTTAGATATTTACCAAGTTGCAGCCCCGTAAAATTAAAAAACCCAAACCAAAATAAGCAACTGTGCTTTTATTATCGTACCAGAACTGCTTGATCTTAATATCTTGCTGGTTTTCATTAGTGGTTGTCGGGGCACTTTGCTTTAGGATTCTCCAACCATTAAAGTATTAAATGATCTACAAATAAACACTGACAAGTTGCACCCATTGCACAAAGTCTCTGCGGAACTTTGGGTTAAGGACTTTCTCCACTTTCTCACTTCTGCTCAGCAGCTTTCCTTCCTAATGCTGATGGAAGTCTAGCTTAGGCAATACAAGGCTGCCACTGTACGTAAGATAAAAAGTTATTCTGTTTTGTATATCACTCCGTGTCCCTGCATTATTTCTAGCTGATGCCATCTGGATGCCCTTCTTCCTTTGGCAGAGGATGTTAATAGGGTGGACAGAGAAAACTCTCTGGAAGAAATAAAGATAAAACTGAACCCCCAAGAGATCAGAGGCATCTGTCTTCTGGGAGAGGAGCAGAACTATTTAAATTGTGCTTTTCAAAAACCAACTATATATGGCAGAGTCATCTTAGATATTATAATTTTTTAAAAATCTACAAATATAAAATGCAAAAACTTGTATCAGTGCTGTTTTATATTTGAATTACTAATGAAATTGAAAACATTTCAAGTATTTATCAGCTGTTTGGGTCTTTATTTGATTTACGATGTTTGCTCAAATTTCTTAGGCGAGGGTGTCTTTTTTTTCTTGTTTTGAAAAAGCTCTTTATATATTAAGTACATCAATCCTGCATCATATGTATCACATACATTTCCCCAAGTTTATTACTTCAATTTTGTGAAATTTTTAAAATTTCAAAAATGTATATATCCAAATTTCTCATTATATATAGATATACAATAAACTGCTGCCACTGATATTACTTGTTTAGAGAGCTTATGCCTGTTCTGATATCCAATAGTCACCTGTACTTTATTCTTCCTTTTTTATACATAAACGAATAAAAATTTCTGAATGCTCTGATATGTTTGACTCAGTCATGCTTAACGGGTTCTACATCTAATCAATCTGATTCTTCCTCAGGACAGCCTACACTCCTTGGAATTTGTCTCCATTATCTGTCCTTCAAGTAGATAATTTCCTTTCTGGTAATCTTTATTGTTTTTCCCATTTCCTCTGCATTTCCTCCTCTAGAGTTTATCCTCTCTATCAGTGATGTAATTTTCTAAGCATTAGTCTAATTCTTTATTGCTTCCCACTTGATGGTTTTAATTTTACCATTAATATATGAGTTTTCTTGCCCTCTGCATATCCCTTTTCATCCTCCCTTGTTTTCTTCTCATGGCTGCCTACTTCTATTTCATAGAAGTGATGCTTATTAAAAGTTTCAGTTTTCCAGAACATTTTCCTGGGTTTTAAGTAGTTTTCATTATTTTGTTAGTCCTCTGAATTTCCAAGGTGCCATTTTTTTCCCAAGTAGCGTTTTTGTTGTCCCTCCTGGATTCCTCTGCCCTGCTTGTCTCCTCACAAAGAGAACTCCTGGGGCAGTGCACAGAAGGAGTTCTCAGCCTTACTTCTCATGAACCCAGCAGGAGAGCAGGTGGCTGGAGGAGCTCATGATACAGTTTCCAATAACAGTAGGATTAAATTTACAGTTCTTATTTTGAGCCTCACAATAAAAATTGATAAAACTACAAGTTTGATTGAAGGAAAAAATAAGAGCTTGGGATATCACTCAGTCACGTGCCTCTCTTGTCCTAAGATATATTTTTTCCTACTTTCCAATTCCCACCTCTCTGATGGGTTGAACTGATGGAATACAAGAGAATTGAAAAGCTTTATCAGGTCCTGCTATGAAGATATCTTTTCTTATTGCCAAACCATTGACTTTGGGACCGCAGGCCTCTAAAATGCTCCACACCATCTCTTTCTCTCTTGTCCACTCCCAAATCCCTGCCCTCCTCCTTTCTGGGAACTGCAATCTCTGAATGGAGGTAGAAACGTGGTAGCGACAGAGAGTAGGAAATGATAATCTTCAGAGTACCTGAAAAGGTGGCCTCCTGGGTTTGTGAAATGCCTGCCTGATTTTATGGTAGTTCCAGAATCTCCCGGAGGGCTGAAAAATGGAGGTTGCAAAAGATTCTGCCTTCTTTCAAGCAGCAGAAATACCCTGTTTCATGGGGGAAACGTGGTTGCCAGTATTTTTTACTTTGTTCTATTCCATTAGTAAATAATTTCACAAATTCCTTTTGTGGTATTTTCTTCATATTGTGTGTCTTCTCTATAGCTTCAGTATTATTTGGTCAGAAACTAGGGATAGAACTTAGTGAGAGGCTGCATGCTCACATTTAAATAGGCAGCTTTGAAGGATCGTTTCACGATTCAGCCAGGGGTCATGGGATCTTGCCTCACTAAGGAAATGACCTTTACATTTATCTTTAAATTTCATCCTTTACATTTTTGACATCTGTTAGTTTATACGATATTGAAGATATCAGTATAGTACGTACTGGGAGTAGATACAGAGACGTGCTTACCAAGAGAGGTAGCTGTGATGCAACAGATCTGCAAGATATTCTGGCTTTAAGGCCCAGGAGATGTAACTCCCACTCTCTGTCCCTGCCTTTATTGCTCCCTCTAGACTCAGGCCTCAGCTCTTCCAGGCCTCAGCCTAGGGAGAGGGAAGAGG
Organism: Fukomys damarensis; assembly: GCF_012274545.1. Taxonomy (NCBI): domain Eukaryota; kingdom Metazoa; phylum Chordata; class Mammalia; order Rodentia; family Bathyergidae; genus Fukomys; species Fukomys damarensis. The sequence goes on along the minus strand of NW_022900921.1, from coordinate 29,895,117 downwards.
AGGAGGTACCTGGGCATCAGCCCTCCAGCCCTAGACCCGCCAGTCTGGCTCCTTCCCTACCCAGGACTCAGACACAGGTGTGAAGGTCCCCTTTCTTCCCAGGTCGCTACAGCCATGACCTTGCTTTGGAATATTTTGTTCTGTTCCAGAGCTCAACAAAGTCAGCATTTAGCTAATGGGCACTATATTATCTGGAATGTAAAAGACCCCATTGTTCCCCTCTTCTTTGTGGAGGAACTCGCGGAAGGGGTCAAAATAACTAAAGCTTTACAATGAAAATCTCCTTATGCCAGTCATGCATAGGGTGGGGCTGTGTGCTTTCTTGGTGTGCAACTTTGGAGAGCTGGCTTGAGGTTTCTGAGCCTCAGTTTTCCATACTGTCAACATAGTATAAGATTGCTGAGGGGATCAAAAACATTACTGTATATGCTCATCAAGAATCTGACTCAGGGGCTGGGGATTTAGCTCAGTGGTTCCACCCTCTGCCTCCCAAGGGCAAAGTCCTGATTTCGATCTCTACTACCAAATAAATAAATAAATATAAAAATAAATGAAAGAGATAGAAGCTGACTAAAGGCTGGGGTCATGGTGATTGCTAAATACAAATTTGCTGTTAATTATGGTATCCTGTGACTGTTTGAAACCTTGGGTGTTTGGGCAATTGAGAAAGATGTCTTTTTCTTTCTGTCTGTCACAAGCACAGCTCACTCATGCACACAGGGCTCTGCTCCTCATCTTCTTCGTGTTTAACTTTTTTCTATCCATGTCCTTGTTCCTAAGCTTTGTGCACCCAGGGCTAGAGCCCATAGAAATGCCCATTTAGCGTCTTAGATTTATGGAGCTATAATTGACTCACAATAAAGTATACATGATAGGTGTTTGTTTTCAGAGTTTGACTATCGTAGTTCAGGCTGGACTTGAACTCACTGTGTTGCCCAGGCTGGCCCTGAACTCTCGGCAATCCTCATGCCTCAGCCTCCCAAGTGCTGGGCTGACAGGATGCACCACCACACCTGGCACATGATAGGTTTTGACATTTGCCTACACCCACAAAATCCTCACCATGATCAAGATAAGAGGACCCACAGCATATTCCTGAAAGATAGCCCCCACCACTTTGTAATTCCACCCTCCCTCCTTCCCATTCCACCTGCACAATCCACAGGCAAGTTTTGCTCTGCTCTGTTTTCTATCAAAGTAGCTTAGTTTGCATTTTTTAGTTTTATATAAATGGAATCCTATTGTAAGTACTGTTCTCATTTGGTTTCTTTATGTCAGCACAATTACTTTGAGTTCATACATCTTGATGTATCTTAATATTTCATACCCTTTTATTGCCATGAGGCATTCCATTGTATGAATAATAACACAGACTTCTTTTTAAAACTTGTTAATGAACATTTCAATTGTTCCCAGGTTGGGGCCACAATAAATGAAGGTACCAGGAAAATTTATGCACAAGTATTTATTTCTATATATGTTTCTTTTTTTCCTTGGGTAAATATCTTGCTGTGGAATATCGGGAACATATGATAGTGTATGTCAGAAACTGCCAGTCTTTCTTCAGCGTGGTGGTGTACTTTACATTCCCACCAGCAGTGTCTGAGAGTTCCAGGTCCTCCTTATCTTGATTAGTATCACCTCAAAATGGGTTGATGTTAGCACTCCAGTTTTACTCATTTTCAAAGTTACTTGACCAACTTGGGTCCTTTAATTTTTTATATGAATTTTAGAATCAACTTTTCAAATTTTTACAAAAAAGAAAAACCAGCTGGAATTTTGATTGGAAGTGTATTGAATCTATAATTGAGCTACAACTCTAGCCCATGAAGTTTATTGGTACATTTTAGGTAAACAATACAGTTACATTCATCATTGGAATCCTGTACCTTTACATGATGTATCTTGGTTCTTATTTTAGCCCATAATTTTTATTTTATTTTTTATCAGAAATGTATGGCAGGGCCGCGGATTTAGCTCAGTAGTATTGTGCCTGCCTTGATCCCTGGTATAAATATTTAAAAAAAGATATGGATGCTGGAATTTTCAAGTACCTTATATAGCTATTGTATGATGCTGTAGGGCTTTTTGTTTGTTAACATAATGAATACATTATCAATATGTATAATATATTGTTATTTTTAATAAATATATGTTGAATAATATATATGTAAATATATATATATATATGTTTAATGACTTTCAAATATTTGATCAACCTCCTATTTCTACGATAAATATACTTGGTCATGATAAAATTATTCTTTTTTAGATGGTTGGTTTCTATTTACTAAAATTTTATTAAGAATCTTTGCATCTCATTAGCCACAGCAATTAGACAAGAGAAAGAAATTAAAGCAATAAAGATAGGAGAGGAAGAAGTTAAATTGTCATTATTTGCTGATGATATGATACTCTACATTGAAGACCCAAAAAACTCCACCAAAATACTTCTAGACTTACTTGACAGATTCAGAAGAGTATCTGGATACAAGGTGAACACCCAAAAATCAATAGCCTTCTTATACACAAATAACAGACTCACTGAGAGAGAAATAAGGGAAAAAATGCCTTTTACAATAGCATCCAAAAAAATGAAGTATCTAGGAATCAATCTAACAAAAGAAGCAAAAGATCTCTACACTGAAAACTACAGCACTCTGAAAAAAGAAATTGAAGAGGATATAAAAAAATGGAAAGATATCCCCTGCTCCTGGGTAGGAAGAATCAACATAGTGAAAATGGCCATACTACCAACACTGCTATACAGATTCAATGCAATGCCAATTGAAATTCCAACACTATATTTCGCAGAACTAGAAAAAAGAATCCAAAAATTCAATTGGAATCATAAGAGACCTAGAGTAGCAAAAGCCATCCTAGGCAACAGACACATGGCAGCGGGTATAACAATTCCCAATGTGAAACTATACTACAAAGCCACTGTGATAAAAACAGCATGGTACTGGCAAAGAAACAGACCTAAGGATCAGTGGAACAGACTGGGAGACACAAAAACAAACCCAGATGTACTCAGCTACCTCATCTTTGACAAAGGAGCTTACCATCCTCAGTGGAGGAAAGATAGCCTCTTGAATAAATAGTGTTGGAAAAACTGGATTTCAACCTGCCAAAGATTAAAACTAGACCCTTATCTTTCACCATGCACTAAATTAAAATCCAAATGAATTAAAGATCTAAATATTAAAACAGAAACATTAAACTTGCTGGAAGGTAAGTTAGGCAGAACTCTGGAAAACATTGGCATAGAAAAAGGCTTTATGAACAAATCTTCCGTAGCACAGGAACCAGCAGATAGAATCAACAACTGGGATCTCATCATATTAAAAAGCTTCTGTACTTCAAAAGAAACCATCAGCAGAACTAAGAGACAACCTACAATGTGGGAAAAAAAATTTTACCAGCTGATCCTTAGACAAAGGACTATTATCAAGAATATATAAAGAACTCAAAACAATCAGCCCCCCAAATATAAAGACCCCATTCAAAAATGGGCATCCGAAATGAACAGACATTTCTCAGACAAAGAAGTAAAAGCAGCAAGTAAATATATGAAAAAATGTTCCACATCACTGATCATTCGAGAGATGCAGATGAAAACAACACTGAGATTCCACCTCACCCCACAAAGAATGGCTGCTATTAAGAAATAACACAATAACAAATGTTGGCGGGGTTGTGGGGAGAAAGGAATCCTTCTCCATTGTTGGTGGGACTGCAGATTGGTGCAACCACTGTGGAAATCAATATGGAGATACCTCAAAGAGCTGGGACGAGAGGTTCCATTTGACCCAGCCATCCCTCTATTGGGTATCTTTCCAAAAGAATCAAAAGAATCATATCACAGAGATGTATGCTCACCCATGTTTATAGTGGCACAGTTTGTAATAGCTAAAACTTTGAAACAGCCTATTTTCCCATCATTTGGAAATTGGATAAAGAAGATGTGGTTTTTCTATAAAATGGAATATTACTCAGCCATAAAGAATGAGAAAATAGATGCATTCATAGGAAAATGGATACATATTGAAGATATACTCCTAAGTGAAATAAATAAGGCACACATGTGTAAATACCGAATAGTTTCTCTGGTGTGAATAATGTGCAATAATACAGAAGATCCTAATAAGATTACTGACATTGAGAAATGGGAAGAAAGGAGCTAAAGGTATAGGGAAGGAGGGATGGGTAGGGGAAGAGTAAAAAGGGAAAAGAAAAAAATGTGAGAGAATCAAAAGATGAAAATAAAGTGTTTGTAGATGGGGAGGGGAGGAGGGGGTGAAGGGAGGGCAGAGGTAAGGGGAAAAAATGAGAATCAAGACTTGTCATGTAGAGGTACAAGATCCCAACAATGAATGTAACTGTACTGTATCCCTAAAATGTACCAATAAACTCAATTAAAGCTGAAAAAGAAAAAAAAGAATCTTTAGATCTCTGTCCACGAGGGACATTGCTGTATTATTTTCTGTAATAAGCCTGTCTGGTTGCAGTACCTGAGGCCCATGGTGAGCTGGCTTCCCCCTTGGTGTTGGGAGGAGGCCCTGGTAAGAAGGTCCAGTAGAGCTTGGAAACAGCTCAGGTCCATTTCGGTGGCCGATTGGAGGCTTTACTTCCTGGAGCATGAAGCACTTGGAGTGTGCTTTCCTCGGTTTCCTCATCACACTGCCACGGCTGTGGGCAGAGCTCTTTCAAGCATGAGGCTTAGTGCCGTGGTCCCTTCTGCCTGGCTCTAAGATGCGCTACCTACACGAAGTCTTCCAAAATCCTGCCTGACTCCCATCTGGTCTCCTCATCCACCATGAATCCCATTATTTTCCCCTCCTAGAGTCTTTTATGAATCATCGTAATCATCCTGCCATGTGTTTCCAACCTTTTTTTGTTTTTGTTGTTGTTGTTGTTGTTGTTTTTTGCTCCTGCCTCCATCTCAACAGCATTTAGACACGCTCAGCTTCCTTCTGCAAGATCCATCACAGGACAAAGCCCTCCCTGGCCCTTGAAGTCCCTTACAACGCTTTCTCCCTCTGTTCTTTCACAGTTCAACTTCTAGAAAGAACCGAACACCCTCATTCTATTCGCAAGTGCCATTCACCCTTCCACTCTTGCCAGCATCAGCAGCAAACTCCTTGTTGTCACAGACACTTGGGAACCCTTCTCTGCTCCACTATTTACAGCTCCAGCATGCTTGGCATGGTGGGTCTCTAACTCGGTTTTGCTTCTGCTGACAACTCTAACATCCTGGTCTTCCTCCTGCTCTGGCTTTTGCTTCTTCCACAGACCCCTTTGTATCCATGTTTTCTGAGGTCTCTTCTCTCTTCTTACTTCACAAATTGATCACTAGCTCCAGATATCTTATCCCAACCCCGCTAGCAGTGCGTAATTTGCTCAAGTTGTGCACTGCAGGACTCCAGAGAATACCTTTCACACTGCAATCATTCTGAAAGGCAAAGCCAGATTTGAGATATGTATTACCTCGCCTTCTGTGACAGGCTGCCGGTACATGCTCAAAACTATCACTTGTCATCCTTCAGCATAATGGTTTGTTTCATTTCTGGCTAGAAGGCTTTTGAAGACTGCAATCACTCCTTAATCAATTTTGAAGGGGCTGGCACACAGTACACGATCTTTAAAGGTGAACTGAATGGATGAGTCCACCACTGCCTTCCACCCAGCACAGAAGTCCCCATTGAGAAGGGATACCATGCCCAAGTGTGGGGTTGTACTAGAGGAAGAGACTGCTAGGCTTCCCCTCCTCAGGAATCCTTTCATTGATCCCTACCTAGCTGTGCGTCCACCTTTGCTGGTCTAACAAATAATAAGATAGATCTACCTTGCACACTGTGGTGAAGATTACCAAAGCAAAGGTACAAACGTTTTGCCTTTTATCTCTTCCCTATATGCCAGGGCATTTAGGATAAGGCCTCTGGCTAAAGTTTACTCCAGGAGAAATGGTCCTATTGATTAGGCCTATAGAGGGAAGAGAGATTAAAAACCCTGACAGGTATCTCCTGCCTCATCCACTGATAGAGTTTAATTTCAATTCTACATCTGCTCATAAGTATGATGCATCAATTTAGTTAAAAGTAAGTGCTTTCTATTGCTGGTGCTGTGGCAGGTATTGGAGAGAGGAGGTCATTTGTAAGATGGATACAGCTTCTGTCCTCCTGACACCTGCATGGTACTACACTTGGCAGTGTCTGGGTTTATTCAGGTGTGTATTTGTTGACTGAGGAAATACACAGGATATGTGACAGAGTACAGGAGGAGTGTGTGGAGAGGAGAGAAAAGGATCTTTAGACAGTGTTCCAGGAAGAGCTCTCCAAGGAGGTGACACGTGAATTGAGTGTTAGAGATTGCGATCAGGAGCAGGTGTGGTGGCACACACCTGTAATCCCAGCTACTTGGAGCCGGGTAGGGTAGACAGGGAGGTTCAAAAGGTCAAGGCCAGCTTGGGCAACTTAGTGAGACTTTATTTCAAAATAAAAATTTAAAAAGGGATGGAGAGTTTAGCTCAGCTGTAGAATACTTGCTTAGCATTGCTACTGCCAAAAACAAAAGAAGAGATTCAACGGTGGAGAGATCTCTGAAGAAGTAGGACGGTGTGCTTGGAAGAATCAGAGAAGGCAGTGGTGTTACAGCAGGGTAGAGGGACCCCAGGGGCTGTCAGAAAGGTAAGGTAACCACCAGATCAGCCCACCAAAAGTGTGGTCCTGAGGAGGGAAGGTTGTGATCTTATTTGGGATTTACAAAGCTGGGGGTTTTCTTTGTTGTCCAGGGACATTTGTCCACCAGGGGGAGCATCTGGGACGCACCGAGGTCCTGCAGTTCTCTTTCCTGAAAGCAGGCCCTTCCAAAGCCAAGACTTGATCAGATGGTGGGGGTTGGGCGGGCCTGGACAGCAGGGAAATAATTGTTGACAATTCTTTCTCCAACTGTTTACAATGCTGAGTATGTGCCTGGCCAGAACAAGATGCCTTATTTTAGCATTTGGGGGGCTGCCCCAGTTTGGCAGCTACGTATTTTAACATATATTCTATTCTGCCCCAGCAATCCTACTTCTGGGAATTTATCCTCCAGAATCATTTGCCCATGTTCATGAAGAAGTTCATGAAGAAGTTCAAACGTGTTCTTTGAAGCACCAGTTATGAACTAGTAGGAAAAAGAAAACAACAACAGCAAAAATGACTTCCAGTCCCATCCTACAGGGGATGGCAAAATAAATCAAGGCTCCTGGGGGCCATTAAAGGCTGAGAGACCTCAGGATGACGACGTTGTGGGAAGAACTACCAGACATGCTGGGGAATTTCCCACACAGAATAATGTGTACAGTGCAGTTCCATCATATCAAACAAAATGCAGCCATAACCAAAATCAATATTTATTACCTTTATATTACAGAAAGAGGAGTAGAAATGAGTTAACACACTTACAAAAACCACCAGTTACTTCTGGAAAATGGTGTAGATTGGGAGGCAGACAGGTCAAAGATGAATTTTATTGCCTGTAACCATTTTATTTATTTATTTTACTATACTTATGTGGTTTTTGTTAACACAAAATGAACATAAGGAAAAATGGGCTTAAAATCACACTGCTAGTAGTTGGGGGAGCTGGGATTCAAACCCCAGTTCCTAGAATAGTGCTGCCCTACTCTCCCACTCACTAGCTCACTTAACAGATGGCCATTTAGTGTCTACTATGGATCAGACCCTGTGCTAGGAACTGAGGAAACAGCAGAGGGTAAACCGGAAGATCCCTGTCTGTGCAGCAATCCTTTGAATTATTGTAAAGCAAGATAGGCCAACAGGCAGACTACCCCTCCACTTAACTCTTCCGCTTCCTCAGAGTTCAAACTGTGGTTCTCTGTAGCACTTTTCCTAATTCCTACCATTTCAATTGCTTAACTATGCTCAGTTTGTGTGCAAAATGGGGCCAACATTATGGAGCTCACAGAGTTGTCCTGGTCACTCAGAGAGGTAAATTCTGAAACCAGAGCTTGACACGTGGTGTGTGCTACATAAACGGGGACACCATTATTGATTATCCTTGAAGCCCTTCCTCCTTTGCTAACAACTGTGTGGATAAAGTCTCCATAAAGTCCTCGGAAAGAAATATAGACAAGGAAGTGGGGTGGACAAAAGGAGGAAGGATTTCCCTTACTTCGGGCATAACTGCGTTCTTTTTTTAGCTCTGAGGCTTTGAAATCTTGAGATTTCTCTTGGGCCCAGGTATCCTCTCCGCTCTCGCCGGGTTTGGCCCCTTCCGCGAGGTGGCGCCGGGGACTGGGGGAACCCGGCCGGGACCGGCTGGACGGTGGCCCGGCGCGGGCGGGAGGGACGGGCGGGCTGACGCAGGCCCCTCAGGGCGGGGAACCGCCAGCCCGGCCCCATCACGTCACTCCTTCGGGGTTTAGAAGTTTCAGCAGCGTTTCTCTTCCCGGGTCGGCTTTAGCTCAAGCGGTTACTTCCTCACGCTGGACTTCTCTATATCTAGACCTCACGCTGGGGTTCGAGACCCGCGGGTGCTTTCTGACCCTTTTGCACAACTTTCGCGTGCCCCGACTTCCATACACACACTCTGGAGACTTGGGTGGCGCTCTTCGTCCTTTTTAAATTCACTTAAACTAATTCGGGTGTCTTTGATGGCCTCACAAGCAGGGTGGAGGGACTCTCCTCGCCTGGATTAGGCCTGGTGCTGTGGGGCGGGCTGATCGCCCTGTGCTGAGTTCAGACACCTGCGAACGGAACCGACCAGGGGCAGCGCGCAGCAGGAGCTACGCCTTGGAGGTCAGAGCCCCGAACTTGCAGCCTGAGTGTGGATTATGAATGTCACGTTTCAGCAACACCCCTCAACTGTAATAACAGTAACTACTACCTTATTTTGTCCTTACAGACGATTTTCTTTGCATACATCGCCATCCAAGAGGACTTGCTTGGTGATCGCAGCTAGTGAGACCTCTCCCTCCTTACTTAACTGCAGCGGGGGTGGGGGTGTCTTCCTGTAAATCCTCGAAAGCCCCAGGTTCCTTCTTCCCTGGCCTGGACCTGTGCCGTCCACTCGTGGAAGGCTAAAAGTAGACGTTCTCTCTCACCCTCCCTCTGTCCCTTACTTCTTTCCTTCCTAGTATTTTGCACGATCTCCAGACATTTTATGTGATTCCTCTTTGTTTTATGTGGGGCTCCCCTCTAGGACGGGCGCACCAGGACAGGGACCTTCTACCCTCTCGGTATCCCAGCATGGTGCATATTGTGGGCCAGATTGAGTATTTGCTCAGTTAAAAGGAGTAAGGCGTAGAGACACGCCCATGTGTTTTTATATTCAATTCCTGCCTTGGAGTTGTGACTCTGAATTTGCCTATCCTCAGGGCGTTAGATACTTGCTGGGGATGGCGGGGAGCGGGGAGGGAAAGACTGGGTTGGTGGAGGCGTCTGCCTTGGTGCAGCGAACCCCTGCAGCCCAGGTAGGCAGAGACCGCGGAGCTGGGGCAGTGGGTGGTGGCTCTCGGGCTACTTTCTGGACTCCTCTAAACCCCCGCCCCCGGCCTGTCCGGGACCGCGGCGCAGCGTCCTTGCTCGCCTTTCACGTCTCCTGGCCCTGATAACGTCACCTGCGCCTTTGCTCAGGTCCGGGAAGCCCACCTGCCTGTGCTCTCCTCAGCTCTCAAGCGAGCGGCCTCCTGTTGTGTGATCGCCTGGGCTGAGGGTCCCGCGAGGGACCGTGCTCACCGAGCCCCAAGCCCCGCTGTGCTTAGAGGCCCGGTAAGGAAATGACACACCAAGGACCCCTCTGAATTCAATCTCTTTTCCTTGCTTCTGCTACCTGATCCACGTGAATCCCGACTCCCAACTCATTTCCCCAGGACCACGCAGCCATCCAGCTGTGCTCCTGCTTTACCCATTAGGCCCACCCGCCTATCCTTCACCCAGAAAATGACCTTCCCTTCCAATTTTCCGTTAGGAAAAAGGCAAGGGAATGCTTAAATCTCCTGGACTCACATTAGGATACAGAAGCTTGTGGTTTGGGGAGTAGTGAGAAGATGAACTGAGCTCACTTGAATCCCTACATGTGAGCCCCAGGAGGCTGGCTGGAGACACACTCCCTTTTAATTCAAGAGCCTCAGGCAGGAAACCGCTGATAATGAAACATGCACGTATCTGGCAGGAGATGGAGACAGCACTCCTAAGCTCAGTATGGCTCTCCCTGGCTGCCTTCAGCTGCTGTTGATGTGTAGCTCATACTGCTCCCTTCTTTCAGACTGGGAACTATGTCATGACCTCACGACTGCTTTTCTGTGAAGAGGTCATCCCTCAGCTATCAGGAGACCTCTGGGTGGGCTGTGCCCTGAGCATGTTTGGCCTCTCTTGTTGGTGTTTGGATTTTTAAGAACTTCCATGGCAGAACTTCTGTGGCATGAAGCTAGACTTTATTTTTTATTTATTTTTTTCTTTTTTATTGAGGTTATTGGTACAATCTAGGTATACAAATAGTTACATTCATCCTTGGGATTCTGTACCTTTACATAATAGGTCTTGATTCTCATTTTTCCCCTTGTCCCTGCCCTCCCTTCACCCCCTCCTCCCCTCCCCATTTACAAAGACTTTATTTCCATTTTTTCAGTTTCTCATATTTTTTTCCTCTCCCTTATTACCTTTCCCCCACCCTTCCTGCTTTCCTTACACCTTTAGCCCTTTACTTCCTATTTCGCATTATTAATTGTCTCATTAGGATCCTGTGTACTATTATAGTTTTTCACACCAAAGAAACTATTCAGTATTTCAGTTAAAGAAATCTCTGTATGAACATTAAAAATAGGGAATCCTAAAATAAAACTAAAAAGGAAAGTAAAAGAGAAAAGGCAATGATGTAACATCAAAATAATCCTTAATTCTGGAGATGAAAATGGTCCCTGAACATATTTAAATTGCTTCTCGCTCTTATAGTCTTTTCTTATTCTTTTTTCATTATTTAGAGAATACTTTATTAGAAGCTAGACTTTAAATGTGACCCTCGTGTGACCTCCTAGCCTAGAGACCTGGAGGTAGGGAGCTGGAGGGCAGGGCTTGTGCTTCGGGAAAACAGAAGGGGCCCCGGGCCTTTCATTTTCTTTCTTGCTCCTTCCACATTCTGCTGCAAAGGACCATTCCTGTCTTCAGGGCCAGGGAGCTTCAGCTCAGAGATGCTTAGAATTTCTGGGCTATGTGTTTAAGACAGAAATCGCTGGCCTGGTGGTGGTACATGTCTGTGATCTCAGCTACTGAGATCAGAGGCAGAAGGCTGAGGCAGAGGCATCTGAAGTTCAAACCCAGCCCACAATTTAGCCAGAGCCTGTCTTAAATTGAAAGATAAAAAGGGCTAAGGGTGTAACTCAGTGATAGAGCACCCCTGGGTTGGATCCCCACTACTGCAAATATAAATAATCACCTGGAACCCCCTCCCCACACTTTTAGAAACCAGCAGTGGGTGTGGGGTTCAGTAGGATAGAGTCTCTTCAGACAGAGAAGGAAGAGGCTGTCCTACCAATCCCGAGACCTGGACAGTGATTCCAAGCCATCTTCTCTATTCCCAACTCATTCTTCTCACCCCCATCTTGTCCCCAGTGACAAAATCTGTGCCGACACTAGGAACCAAAGAACAGGTAGTAAGTATTAAATGAATAGAGACACTTAATCAAGTGGCCGTTGCACCAGGAGGAAGACATTCAGAGCCCGCTTGTCTTTGTCTAGTTCCCCAGATGCCTTCATGGACATGTAGGGTAGAGGTAAATGGAATCAGTGCAGGCTAGCCTACCAAACACTTCCTGGTTAGTTCTCCATATCACAAGTAGCTGTTTCCTCAGAATCTTTAACCAAATGCCTCCATCTAGCTTTGCAGGAACATAGGCAGTGCAGCCCTGTTCTCCGCCTTTCTCCCTAATGCAGCTGGCTGACCATGTGACTTGGGTATCTGTCAATTTCTTTTAGGCTATTTATTCATCTGCAAAATTGGGGGATTAATATTACTTACATCCCAGAGGTACACAATAAATGATATCGTCGTTCTTCCCTCCACTTCTCACTATAGTGCATGACTTACAATAGGCATTCCGGATACATTCATGGAAAGAATGAAGGAATGTATGCATGTGTACAACGGTCATCCTCCTCCTCTTCGGAGAGGTGCTAGCTTTCCCATTTCCTTGGGCCTGGGAAATCCCACAGCTTTCCAGAAATGAGTGGCTCCAGAAATTTGTGCGTTAAGTCAAGAGAAAATAAACAACTCTGTTTTTTAACTAACTTCCTGGCAGCTGCTGGGGAACCCTTAAATAGACATCTGGAGAGAGGTCTGAGCCAGAGCTCATTAAATTCACAAAGTCAAGGGCTATTCTTCAAGAATGTTGCTTTTTGCATATTTACATAATGATACCAAGGTGGCTGCCCCTGACCTTGTCAGGAAACAGAATTCCTGCTGGATTCCAGATCTGACTGGCAGGATCCTAATCTGCTTCCTGCTAGGACTGACCAGTTTAGGGCCCCTGAGGAAATAAAGATTGGTGAGTGTCAGACATTCCCTCTCTGTTGGCCTGGGCTCCTGTGCCAGCAGATGTGATTTCTACTTCAGGCAGTGGTCTTCACACTCTAACCTGTACCACCTGGGGAACTTCCTAAGTTTACAGGAAATTTGTGATACAACCAGGCTCAGGTGGGGCCCCTGACTTCATTTCTAACAAGTACTCAGCTAATGTGGCCAAACCCAGGACTATACTTTAGAATACGCTGGTCGAGGGCAGATCTTCCAAAACTGGGGGACACTTGCCACTCAAAGTGTGGCCCCAGGACCAGCAGCATGTGTATCACCTGGAAACATGTTTGAAACGCCAAACCTAAGGCTCTACCTCAGAGGTCTACCTCAAATGAAAATCAGAATTTTCATTTGAACAAGTTTTCAGAAGTACAGAATTGGGGTGCATATTAAATATGCTAATTCCTGGGCTTCCTCAACACAACTGAAATAGGATCTGACAGGATGGGGACCAGAAATCTGTGCATGTAACAAGGTTCTTATACGTGGCAGTATTAGAGACCCATTGCTCTGCACATTAAGATTACCTGGGGAGGATTTTAAAACTACTGAGGGCTGAGTAGCCATAGGACCAATAAAATCAGAATCTCTGGAGTTAAGGTCCAAGTATTAGGATTTTTTTAAGTGCCTTGGCGGATTCTAACAGGCAGCCAGGATTGAGAACCACTTCCTGTGTTCTGTTGCCGCACACACTTCCCCATTGGCCACCCAAAGCAGTGGTTAAAAGAGACCACTGTCAGAGTGGGTCAGAATCTTGGCTGCATCATTTACTTAACAATGTTTTTTTGGGTAAATTGCTGACTTAACTCAGAATGCCATAACAAAAATACCATAGGCTGAGTTTTTAAACAACAGAAAATTATGACAGTGTTAGAGTCTGAGAAATCCACGATCTAGGTGTCATCCAGTTTGACTCATGATAAAGATGTTTCCCTGATTTGTAGGTGGATACCCCTTTGCTGTATCCTAATTTGGTGGAGAAAAAGAGAAAGCAAGCTCGCTCTGGTGCCTTTAGAAGGGCACTAATCCCATCATGAAGGCTCCACCCTCAGGACCTAATATGTCCCAAAGTCCCTATCTCCATATATATATGGTTAGAAAGATTATGATAAAAGGGCTTTACTTTTATCATTCATCCATTTAAATGCCTATATTAGTTTTTCTATTTCTGCCTAACAAGTTATCTTGTTACTATGAACTGAGTAGCTTCAAAACCATTGTCTCATAAATCTGTAAAGTCAGAATTCTGGATGGGTTCTGCCAGGGTTCTTTCCTCAGTGTCTCACCATGGGTGTCAGTGGGGCTCTTATCAGAAACTTCAGAGAAGAATTCCTCTCCGAGCTCAATCAGGTTGGTGCCAGAATCCATTTCCTTGTAACTGTAGGTCTAGAGGTATCCATTTCTCATGACCATCGGTTGGGGCGGTGGGGGCTTCCCTCTCTCCCTCCAGCCTGCTTGCATCGTTTCTCTCATGGTCCTCTACTCACTCATCTTTAAACCAGCCACATTGCATGGACTCCTTCTCAGGCTTCTTTCTGACCCCATTCTGGCTATCAGTTGTAGAGAAACTACTTTTGAAAGACTGTGATTGGACGGAGCTCCCTGAGTCATCTTCCTCATGCATTAAGGCAGAAACATTAGAGGCTGAAAGTCAGGGAAGCTGTTTTAAAATTCTGCCTATCAATACTTACCATGTGCCTGTCTTATTTTAGAAACTTATTAATAATTATTTGAGCATAATAATATAGACCCTCAGATTTCCCTCAAAAACAAAAATCAGAAAAGATCTGCTCAAGTAATTTGACAATATGGGTGCACTGGCAGGATTTTCTTTTTTCTTTTTTCTTTTTACTGCTCTATTTTCTAAAACTTTTGCAACTAGAAAGTGTTAATTTTGTAAAAATGGAAAAAATTACCTTCAAAAGCAAAGAGATCTAACTCTATAAGATGCTGAAAGATACTAAATTAACACCAATTTATGTGGTGTGCTACAGATGTAAGCACAGCTATGTAGATCAAAGGGACAGAAAATGTGGTGCAAAGACATAGGTGACATGAATAAGAATAAAACATAGCAGCAGATAAGGAAATAACTGATGAATTTCTGGTAGGCCGATAACAATTTGGAGGTGAAATTAAGTCATTAAGACACTGAATTTCCATCTTACAGTGAATTGAATTAGATAAAAGTTATTTTTTTAGATAAAAATAGTTCAAAGGAAAATATAGACACATTAGCAAATAAAACTCAACTCATAAGTATGATTTTTGCTAAAGTTAAAAATCCAGTTAGAAAGATGACAAAGGGCCTTTTTAAAAAAAAATAATTCAATAGTATAGACCATGATCTCTACAATACGGGATCAGCTAATGATAAATGCCTTCTTCAAGATTTACTTCCTACAATTCTCTTGAATATGTAAATGATAAAATACAAATGAAAAGATCCTGTTACTTAAGTGCTTAAGAGTTTTTTCCTTAGGTGTCCAGGATTCCCCACCAGTGTGCATTTTCCGTTGTTGGAAGAGTTCTCCACTGTTCATCAAGGGTGCACATTGCTGACATGAAGGCTGTAGTGTACCCCTTCCAAGATGGCTGTGCTGAGCTCTGTCAGCTTTTCCATCTCACACTTTCCTTTCTTTCTGTCACACTGCCCTGCTATTGAGGAATAGCCTCTATGTCCTGATACAGGCAAAGAGACTGGGCTGTGGCTTGATGGCCTACCGTTGTCTAGATGTATGTGTTAACAGCTTACTGTGCTCAGTGTCTAAGTGAGATGCCTCAGGGGTGGAGGACTTGCTTGCCACATTAAGGAAGCCTGAGGTGCTGCAGAATTCGAGTCAATCTAAAATTCACTTAGAGGAGGGGCTTCAGGGTAGGGGTCATCAAAGTTATGTGTAATGCAAATGCCCCTGACTTTTCCTGAGGTGACGTCCCTCTGCATCTGTCAGGATTCCCTGGTCCAAAGGATTAGGACTCCTGCCCTAGACTGTACATAGTGGATCTGAATACAAGCCATTTATCTCAGAATGAGTTTACGATTCACATATCCCATGCTTCCTGCTCTCCAGCAAGTTCAGAGCAGCTGCTTTTGGCTGAGGAATTGAGCACCCAGGGTATTTATCCTCCCACCCTCACCCCAGGGGATAACTAAGCCTCCTCTGCCCCAAAGCTGCATGCAAACAGCGCCTCCAGCAGGCCTCTGTCTCACCTTCCAGTGAGGAGCCCAGCAGAGTTGTCACCAGGGGAAGAAAGGTCCCTGCATGCAGATGGCTTCCTTGAGCTTGAATTATTTATGGCTGTTGTCAAGAAGCCATAGGGATCCACCCGCCCCATTGACAGGGGAAGAGAGTAATTTTCCATCTGTTCCCTCAAAAACTAATTTCCACCCAAATGAGGACATTTAATCAGAGGTCTTTCCCCGTGTCTGTGCTAATCCCAAATCTCAGGCCTTCCTGCTAATAGAACTTGGGGAAGAGGATCCTGGGAATAGGAAAAAACTCTCTAAGCATGAAACTTTCTTCTCAAAAGGACTAGAGGGTGGAGTTAGGATCCCATTCTGCCAAGTGATCATGAAGCCATTTATCTTTTTCTTGCTTTCAGCTATTCTACTCTCCAGAAGATACATACCCCAGGTGCCTGGGGAAACCACCTCTTCCTTTTTCAGGGAGAAGTAGGGGCCTGAGCCCACCTTGCCTCTGGGGGCCAAGCTTTGGGTTAATGACTTTTGAATACTTTCTATGTGCACTGTCCTGTGCTGAATGCTAGACCAAGCCCCATCTCCTTTTGAGAAACCCATACCCTAGCAGAGGAGACCAAAAAAAGCAGTTTCACAGCAATGTGAAATGTAATATCACTGAGCTGTGCTCTTAAAATTGGTTTAAGTAGTACTCCATTTTATACAAAAAAGAAAAACACAACTTCTTTATCCAGTCTCCTGTTGATGGGCAACTGGACTGTTTCCAAGCTTTAGCTATTACAAACTATGCCGCTATAAACATGGGTGTGCATATATCACATATCGAATATTTTCCCTAGTATGAGAAACTAAAATGTAAATAAGGATCAAAATGTATAATAGATAATGTGAAATAGGATGAAAAGGTCTAAAGGGGTAGAGGAAGTGGGAGGGGCAGGGGAAAGGCAAAAATGAGAAAAGGAAAAAATGGAAACAAAGCCTTTGTAAATAGGGAGGGGTGGAAGGATTGAAGGGAGAGCAAGGGAATGGGGAAAAAGTAAGAACCAAGATACATGTAAAGATATAAGCTCCCTATGATGAATGTAACTGTATTGTATATTTAAAATGTACCAATAAACAATGGAGAAAATGGTTTATAAACTATATTTTAGTAAAATGAAAAAAATCTGATCATGGTATACTCCTCTCCATCCATCTCTGTTGTCTGCAAGCCCACTCGCGGAACAGGGTTCAGGGGGTCCAGACTAGGAGGGCAAGGCGTGGAATCACCAGGCAGACTCCGGGAGGTTTCTGGAATGCTTCCGCTTTATTCAGCAAATGTACAGGTTTATATAGAGAGTAAGGCAGGGGTGGAGCCAGGGTGGAGCCAGCATATTTGGCACATTGTTATTGGCCACATGTTAGTTTTTGGATTGTATGCTTTAGGGGCTGAGGCGAATGGAATCAGGACTTTAGAGGTTTTTGAGAGGAACAGTTTATCTGTCTAAGGTCAGATCTCTATACACCCTAGGGGGTGGATTATTCCAGCCTTAATAGGCCTCTGAGTTTCTCAGGAGAGATGGGTGTGGCGCTCCTGACTCAGCCAGACATTAACCTGATCCTCACTTCTCCCCAACTAGAATGCTCCAGTGGCATCTCATTGTCCTAAGAATAATATCTAAAATGCCTAACACAGCTTACGTGATCCAGCATGATCTAGCTCCTAGTCAGCTCATAGGGGACTTGTTCTCTACTCTCTCCCCTCTAACTGCACACAATCTTTCCTTTGTCTTCAGGATCAGCTTCTCTTGCTCAGCCTCCTGGTCTTTTAGGTCTCAGTGTAAATTTCACAGCCACTCCCCCTAAGGATGAGCTTCCTGGAGGCAGGGACTGCTCAGCTGGCCGTGGTTAGATGGATCTGGGAGCCTCCTTCTAAGGGGCCTGAGGCCAGAGCTGGAAGGTTCCTATGGAACAACCTTGCCGCAGTAGCTGTCTGGCTCTCCACGTCCCAAAAAGGATGTGACTACAAGTTGTCTATGCTTGAGGCTCTGTCCTAAGTGTGTGTGTGTGTGTGTGTGTGTGTGTGTGTGTGTGTGTGTGTGTGTGAGAGAGAGAGACAGAGACAGAGACAGAGACAGAGAGAGATAGGATTCATGTATGAGTGTGTGTGCATGCTCTGAGAATTGGGGCTCCCAGGCTCCTGTCCCCTCCTGCTTTACTCTCTCTGGTTCTCTGGAAGGGCTAAGTTTCTTTCCTCGCCAGGCAGGGACAGAGATGGCCCCATTTGACTTCTGTAGCCAGGCATCCAGCCCATCCCTCATTCCCTGGCCTTCTCTCCTGGCTTTGAAAGAGTTCTGAGCACAATATTCCAGGCAGCTCCTCCGGAGCATAATGCTGACTATAGTTCCAGCGGTGGTGTTTTCCTCTCTTTCCTTTCCTGACATGTGTGCTGTTGAGGCACCCATGGCTGTGGATGCTCCCCCACACCAGTGCCACAGCAGCACCCTGACACTTCATCTAGGTTGTGCTAGTGGAGATGGGCCTCTCAGAAGTGTGGGGTTCTAAGCCCTTTCTGCCCCTACTGACCTCCATGTCTGGCTTGCCCAGGGTTGCCTGGTCCACCTTCATGGATTCTGATGTAGGTGGACAGAAGGGAGTTGAGTGGGCCAGGTCTGTTTCCATCTGTTCTAATTCTGTGATCTGGCAGATCACCCCCTTTGAGTTTCCATTTCTCCAGCAGTAGAATGAAAATTTTCTCAGTTCTTTCCTAGTTCAAAGCTTTGATGGCAGGAATAGTAAAGACAGCTCAGTAGAGAGGGTCTTCTCTGGTGCATTGCTGAGCTGGCCTCCTGATTGGCCAGTGAGGCAGTCCTTTCTCTCTGAAGGTGGGGAGGGGGAGAGAGGCATGTGCATTCTGGAAAGAGTTCTGGGCCCCAATACTGAGGATCTTTGCATCCTATATCCCTGAAGGCCCTGTAAGTCCCAGAAGGACAACAAAAAGAAAAGAGAAGAAACAGGGCCTTGTTCCCTCCATCTCCTCCTTCTTCCTTGATTAGGGCTCAGGAGTCAGGGCTCAAGGGAGGCCTTGGCAACTTTGTCCCACTTGGTTGGGCTGGGCTCTGGCTTTGGATTTCATGGGTGATTCTCATTCCCAGTTACCCACTCGAGGAAATCCTGGCGGCTGGCTAGCCCCTCAACCCTAAAATTGTTCCTCTAGGTGGCAGCACCTGATTAACGCTTAGCCTCCCTCTGCATGAGAAACTCTGTGTGTGTGTGTGTGTTTGAGATAGAGGTGTGTTAATGTGTGGGACAGAGTGGGATGGGGGTCAGGCACAGTTTAGGACTCAGAAAAAGGAATTGGACCTTCTTTGGCTAACAGGGAAAGGCTGTAAGTAGTTTTCAGCCTCAGAACTCTACAGCAGAGTAATTTAGAGCCTCTCTTATTGGAAGGGCTGGGACAAGGGCAGCGGGTGGAGTGGCACAGGGAGATGGAGGAGAGAAGCAGGAAGGACCTTAAACACACTTTTTAGGATTTGACATCTTTAAGAAATCCTGTGGCAATTTCTATTTTAAATTTCTGGGCCTTTACAAGTTATGTTAGTTCTCTCTTTGGACATGATGATGTCTTGGTACAGTCCAAGGGTGCACACTTGGGTACTCAAAGTGCAGCCTAGCTAGAGCATCCGAGGATGATCAAGGCGGTGAGGGCACCCCTAGCCCGGCTGACTACTGGGAGGTGGGAGGAACAGGAAAGAGCTGTAGGAAAGCAGAGGGTCTGGCTGCATGCACTAGGCTGAATCTCACCTTTCAGGACACCTCTTCCTGAATCTCCCCTTAGCTGACCTTCCCCTCCAGTTGGCTCTTTCATCTCCTCTCATCTTCTCCCACTTCAGTATGCTCCCAGATGTTCCTTCCTCTGGACTCCCTTTCCCCTGATTCTTGCATTATCTTTCATAGAACTGCAATGCAGTGCTGGCCATATACGGAGTCCATAATTAGCTGATTAATGAACCTCTTCCCCATTCATAGGGAAGCCTCATGAGAACAAGAACATGATGGTTTCCCTGGGCATAAAACATGGGGGTGCATGTAGGTGGCCATCAACAAATAATTGTAAAATGACTGGATGAGTGACTTAAAGGATTTTAGTGATGCCGTGCTTGTCCTTCCCGAGACTTGAAGCTATGTGAGGAGCGAACTCTACCTTTTCCCTTGCTCTAGTCCCAGCAGTGATGGACCAGGTAGCATTATACTGTAGACATCACTGGGTCCAAATAGTGGAGTGAATTGGCCTTGGCAGAGTGGGGTGTAGGTGGCAAGACTGTGCCATCTTCCAGGAAGTGAGCTGCCTTTGTGAAAGGCATGTGCCAAAGCTCATAGCTGCCCAGATTCTAACCATCCCAAACAGCACGGTAACAGTAAGGAATCTGATGTTGTATCTGGCATTCTGTATTTCATGAGATGAAGTGATGATTCAGAAAAAAGCAGATGGGACAGTCATTGTCCTGACAAAGGAGGAGGCCCCGAGAGGTTAAGTGACTACCCAACGTCACACGGGTAAGAGCAATGGGGCCACAGCTACACAGTCCTGCCTTTCAGAGTAGTGCTGAGGATGGTCCTGTTCAGCACAGATTCAAGCAGGGGAGGGATGTGAACATTTCAGCCTGGAGGGTAGGGCCCACGAAGTCTGGACTCGCTCTTTGGTCACACGGTGGTCTTTGGGAGCCAGCGGGCTGGGGTGGCAGCTCCTTTTCCTGAGCTTCTGTCTCCTCATTTGTGTAACTGGACTGTGCTGGCAGCCACTTCACAGTGTGGGCCTGAGGGGTCAAACATTCAACACAAAGACAGGGCATCCTAATGCTGGAGGAAGATGCTTTGGAGTAAAAATAGAAATAAAGTGTCAGGAATAGGGACCACTGAAGACTCAAAACCTCGGGGACATGGAGGCTGAAATGAAAATGAGCTTAGCCTGGCATGGCGGTGTATACCTTTAATCGCAGCACTCTGAAGGGAGGCTGAGACAAGGGGATTGCTACAAGTTTGAGACCAGCCTTGGCTATACCATGAGTTCAAGGCCAGCCTGAACTATATAGTGAGACCCTGTCTCAAAAAAAAAAAAAAAAAGGAGCCCTGTCTAAAAAAAAAAAAAAAAAAGGAGTGAGTTCATCATCAAAAGCTTGGGTTCTAACCCTTACAGGCTATCTGGGGATCTGAGGGCTGGATGCTGAAACATCTCAAATACCGTCCTTTGTGGCTCTTTGCTGAGCTTCTCCTGGGTGGAGTTGAGTGCAAGGGAGCACAGCAGCTGCGGAGGAACAGAACCCACCCCTGACACCCAGGACACGAGTCCATCCACACTCAGCATACACTTCTTTGGTTTTATTATTACAAACGCACCATGTCTGTGTCATATTCAGGAAATCTGGGCTCTACATGCTCTATGTACCCTTTCTTTTCTACCTACACAGGGCCACAGAGAAGTGCCCAAGCCACACATAGATGCAAGACAGCTGACAGAACAGTTCCACTCATAGCTTATAATAGCGCCATTTCTCCAGCTGTCCAAGAGCTTTACAAAACCACACCAGGACTTCCCAGGATGCTGGCTTGCTTGATTCATGGTCTGTGAACTCCACAATACTGCAGCTCCCTCTTCCAGGCACTCGAATAAGCAGGTAATTCCAGGTTTGGGATAGGTCCTTTCTGGAAGTGAATGTCAGATAATGACATCCAGATCTCTGCACGCAGTGGGTTAACAACCAGGTTTAGGGAGAACGACAACGACAACAAAAAAAAGTAAAAAGCACACCTCTCTCCCATCCCCCCACCCACCTGAGGCTCAGGTCTCATTATGGTGCCGCCTATATCTATGGAAGTGTGACAATTTGTTTCAAAAACATTCAAAGAGTCTCTTTGGCAAACTGAGAGAAACTGGTAGGAAGCTGCTGAGGTGCTTTCCTTCTGTGGTCCTCGGTGCTAATGCTTCATCCTCTCTAATAACCTCTGATAGACAGGGGCTGAAAAAGAGAAGTTAGAAAGGTGAAAAAGATGAGACCTTTCCATGTCTATCTGAGACACTGTCAGAGTCTTGAGAACAGGGACTAAAAGGCCTCCTCCTGCCATGCTTGCTGCACACAGCAGGTGCTTTTTGGTCTTGCTCAATGACTGATGTTCCAAGGCTCGCTCCACCTACCTACCCGCCTGGAGTCACATCCTCGCCATAGGCTCCTGCCAAGCCCCATGTAGTATTTCCATGCTCCCAATGCCAAAACTCTCTTATCTTCATTGTAAGAGAAGGAAAATGCGCTCTCTATGTCTGACCCCAATTCACCCCACTGCTCTGACCCCAAAGACCAGGCTTGTTTTACTGTACCATGATGTTCTATATACGGTGGGCTTGGGTCTGCTGGAGTGGGTGGGGCATGAGGGGGCAGGGTGGCAGCCCTAACCGGACTGCAGGGACTGCAAACCCAGACCAGGCTTACCTAGTCTCACAGATCTCTGGGAAGCCTGAAAGAAAACACAAGGTGTCAAGTTTTCTAATGAAAATTATACCTTCACATGTTTATGGCGTAGTTTTGTCCATTGCTGCCTTTACTTAGAAATGCTGGGGTAAGGAAGAGGAAGGGGAAAACAGAACTGATGGACACCAGAGAACCCCTAAGTGGGCCTGTGCAGGCCTACCTAGTATGTGCAAGCCCCTCTAAGTGGAGTCTGAGTTGGGTGTTCCTGGGAGACCACTAGGCCATGTGTTTCTATGGAGACTAGAGCCCACAGTTTGCAGGTTGGGGCTGCACAGAAGTGGCTCCTGGGAGTAGAAGCTTAGGTTCTATGGTCCTCTGGAGACAACTGGGAGACCCTCCTGTTCAAAAGCAAAGTGACAGGCTAGGGCTCCACCAGTGGGCTCAGGAATGTGCCCTGCAGCCTCTTCTCCTGACACACAAACTTCTGTAAGGTGCCCCACATTTCCATGGGTTCTACCTGGCCCAAAGCAGCAAAGGAGTTTATGTTCTGGGCCACCTGGGAGCAGGAAGGGAAGCTCAGAAGAAGGCAGAGAGGTTCTCAGAGGGAAGCAGAGCTGTGGCAGGGGAGGGAGGCTCCACACACAAAGCTGGCTTAGTAGCCCCATGTCCAGGATCCATACTGCCCAGGAGAGCCCAGCATTACCCAGGGTGGGCAATGCCATGGAACAAGGAAGAACACTCAGAGGCTTGGGCACAGGACTGGGCAGGCTGCTAGAATACAAGCTCATGATGGGCTTTTTCTCTTGGCCAGGTGTGTCCAGAGCTGTTCTCCCCAACAGTGGACTCCTGGTAATCTATGGCTCAGAGGCCTCTGGCTAAAGGCCTGGGTTTTACCCCACAAAGGAAGTGGGAGCTGTATCATCTGAATTCCACACAGGCTAAGACTGAGGATGTCCCTGTGGGAATTGGAGCAGTCGAGGGAAACAGGGGCCAGAGAGCTCCTCCATGGGCCCAAGCAGAGGCTTAGAGCCACTCCGGCTAAGCATAAACCTTACCTTGGAAAACACTGATGCCTGTTTGAAGATTTCAAGAGCAGAGTCTGCCAGCTCATCTCCTCGTTCCTGAGGTCTGTTGGCTAAAAGGAAAGAGAGGACAGCTTTGGTAAGAGGGAGAAGTCATTAACATGGCATTCCCAACAGCCATGAGTGAGAGGCACTGTTGAGCTTTTGGGCTCACATTTCCAAATGAATTTTTTCCCCTGCAGCTTTTCATAATTCATGGTGGATTTGGACTCACAGGGAGAGAGCTCAGTGAAAGGTGAATGCACAAGTGAGAAGAGGAAGAACTGAAGTTCAACTGTGCTGGGGGTATAGAGATACTGTAAGAAGAGTGCTGGGAACTCACGGCATGCACATGAACAACTGGGCCTTGTGTGTGTGTGTGTGTGTGTGTGTGTGTGTGTGTGTGTGCGCATGTGCATGTGTAGGTTTAGACAGCAGGCGATTCACCAAGAAGAAATGTTCCTCAATGTGGTTTCCAGTCCCCTTCTCAGTCACCCACTAGGGAGGTGTCTACACAAGCACTGTATGAGTGTCACAGTGTAATGTTATTCTGATCTTTAGTTAGGACAGTTTTCTACTAAGCAGCAATGGCTTTAAGAACCAGTGGCACAGTGAGCCAGGCTATGATCTGCCAATTTACCTGGGGGCTGCAGAACACTGGTGATGGCGTAGACCACACCATTTGTGGCCATGATGTCAGTTTCAGCAACAGGCTCCTTATTGACACTCACTATATTGTTTTTCTAAGAGAAAAAATGATGATAATAATTGTTAAATACAGAGCATGGCTACCCATCTGTTTATTCAGCAAGCACAGCTGTGCCAAGTCCTGCGTACGTACTGTGGACAGTCTGCTGAGTGAAACAGTCCCTTCTCTCTGCAGACCTTCAGTCCCTTGTATGGATTCAGCACACTGCGATTTAAAAACGCTTTTTTGTGTTTATCCACTTAGTCCAAGGAATGTTGATATTATTGTCCCATTTAACAGAAGTGAAGACTGAGACTCAAGAGAGGCAAAGTGCCTTTTTAAAAGCTATATAGGTGGAACAGCTGAGCACAGAAGATGGGCCTTCAACTCCAGCCAAAAGTTCTCTTCACTTTTCCTAGATGCCCAGCTTAGTATTTTTTTTCATAGGAGTTCCATCCCAAGATAAATCTATCTTAGGTCTTCCAGAACAGCCAAGTGGGGACAGAAGGACCCCAGCACCTCAAATTAGGTGCTGGGAAATTCTTAGTTGAACTGCAGAAGTCAATGAAGTCACTTCCATTCCCACCTCCCTATATGTTGTCCCAAGAAACACTGGTGAACAAGGGATGCTGAAGATCGGGAGAGAGAAACAGGGAGCCATGGCCAGTCAAACACTGAAGAGTGGCCCCTCCATGGGGAGGACAGTGGCCACTGTCCAGGCAGCCGAGGGGATTCTCAGAGCTTCTTGTCTCATTTGCTGCTGGCTATCTATTCCCTCTCTTTCCAAGGTAGGCACACTCTTAGCAAAGATCCAAAGTAAACTAGCATAATCGAAGTGCAGAGCAAGAAAGGCTCAGAGACCCCACAGTGGAACTGAGAAAACATGTTGAGATGGTCTGCTTCATGGTGCAGCTCAATGAGGCCCTGGGTTTGAGGAGCTGGGCTGGGAGAGAATAGGGGATGGCTCTCTTGAGACACCTGAGCAATCACCTAATCTCTCCTAAAGCTCCTCTCCCAGATGCCAAAACAGCTGCTTCACTCTCATGCAAGTCTAGAAGTTTTTGGTCATGTGTAACTACAGTCTCGCTTGATCTCCCCAAATACTTTCTTTTCTTTGTTTGGACAAATTGTACTTGGAAATTCAGGATGCATCTTGAAGTGTGTGTGTGTGTGTGTGTGTGTGTGTGTGTGTGTGTGTGTGTGTGTGTGTCTAATGCTCTCCAACGTGAGTTGAGCCCTGGAACCCTCGTGGCAGGGTATGACCAGCCTTTCACTTGCCAGCACACTCACCGAGCTAACTTCTAGCTTGTCTCCTTGGAGAGACTTCAGCCGTACTAGGGCCCCGATGCCCCCACTAACCAGGATGTCATCACCAATGTGGTATTTCAGAATGTTGGCAAGTTCCTTGGCATTTCCTGCAGGTTTGTGGGAAAAGAGGAAGCAGAGTTAATACTGAGATTAGGAAATGGTGTGGCCGAGGAGGACCCATGAGAGAAAAAGAAAATGGTTACCCCTGAGATGGAGCACTTCCTGCCAGTCAATATGCATTCATTGAGCACCACTGTGTACTCAGCCTGCGACCCATCATCTGCCTTATGGTCAATAGGCACAAGCAGTACATCTGTGGCATGATCTGCTGTTATGGCTAGTGGGGTCTCTGTGATGCTGAGCTCCCTGACTGCTAAGGAGTTAATGCATACTCTCTGTGGGTATGACTCATGTTTCCATGAGCTAAACATTTGCCTGGAAATCCAGGGACTTCTCCAGCACCAGCATCTGGGACATTTCATCATCAGTGTGGCCCCTGCCGGTTATAACAGTAGTGAAATATTTACACATTCTACCTTCAAATGCACAATCTGTTTGAGATGGTTGTTTCCTGAAGGGAGAACTTGAAAGAATCAACAGCTGTGCCATGGAGGCTCCTCAGAGCCTGTGAGTTCAGGGCTGAGGGGGTATTTCTTCTCAGCATCCCTCCTTGCACGTCTCAGCATTCCTTTCAGCCAGCATCAGCTTCTCTACCAACTGGGGAAGGCAGCTGGCTGCTCACAAAGGTGTCCTGGCTTTCCCAGATTAAGTATGGGAGGCAGTTTCCAAGGTAGCCCATGGCCATCTCACCTCTGATACTCCCACTGCTAGCCAATAGCTGATTTACCAGGACTTATGGAGGGCTATTTCTAGCACCTTGAAACTAAGAGCAGAGGAAGTTTTAAAACATTGTGGAGAGCTCATTAGGTTATTGATAAATCCACACTAGTGCCAGGGGATGGAGGCACCTGTACCAACTGATTCCCAAATATCCACAACTGGGGCTGTAAGAGTTACCCTCCCACAAAAATATGGTCTACAGGTACGGAACCAGTTAGGACCTGAGTGCAGGAGCCCCCTCCTTTTCAGACCCCCTGGGCCACCCTCCATTCCCCAGGGTATCTGGCTAACCAGCCCACAGGCCTGGGAATATGTCTGGGGAATTTTTCCTATGCCCCCGCCTGGCTCTCACACAACTCAAAAACGAGAAGGCAGCATGGCAGGCTCAGGCCACCTGGAGAGCAATCCGTTCTCGCCAGCCTGAGAGAGGATGGAAAATTTATGTTCAGAGTGAACTTTTCCCCTCTTCTCAGGAACAGACATCAGCCTTACAGATGCAGGCATTCATTTAGCAATAAAGAAAATTAAACAGAACACAAATTTAGCTTAGAGTCAAGTGCAACTTGAGCCGTCTCTTCTCCCACAGGAAGGGAGGTATAAACAGCATGCACCTGGATGTCTGCCTAAGCTCCTTCCTCAGCCTCTTCCTCCTTCTCACACTCACTTTGCTGTGACAGTGGAAGTGTCTCTTGTGGGCGCACATCAGAGCTGAGCAGCACAACCCCCATCCTCCTCACTGTCACCATACTATGGATCGAGGACATGTGTCTAGTACTGCACGGATCGTCCTCACCGCACAAGGACTCCTGTCATCCTAATTTTTCCAGTGAGAAAGCTGAGGATCAGACAGGTGGAGCAGTTTGCCACAGGTCACTGAACTGGTGAATGCTAAAGCTAGAAGTTGAATCCATTTTCAGGTAGTACAGGAGCCCAATTTTGTAACTACAACTTGGCCTCCTAAACATTCTCATCTAAATTTCTCAGGTCCCTAGCTGACTTGATGGGAAGGCTTTTATCCCCAGGAGCATTTAATACAGGTAAATGGCTTCATTCTTCTTACAGGTTACCAGTGGAAAACAGAGTTTTCCTGACCTGGCTGCTGGTTGTCCACCCTCAATTCATGTCTTCCTGTGGTTGCCTGATTTGGCGCCCTCTGGAGTTGACCTCAATGAATGCATAACCCTAGCCTCAGGCAGCCGTAATGAGTTACCAGAAGGCCCAGCAGGCAACTGGCCTGTGGGAGGTATTATGGTTTATATATAAAATATCTTGCAAGGCCTCATGTGTTCATAGGTGAGCCTTTTGGAAGATGATTGGATTATGGGGGCTTACAGCTGACTTGTTGTTAGGAGGTGGCATTTGGTCAGACAGGTGGATCACCAAGGGTATGTAAGTGTGTGTATCACCATTCCTCATAGCTTGATCTCTGTTTTCCCTCTGCCATGCCATGAGCTCTTTCTGCTCTGACATTTCTCTCTGCCATGCTGGCCTGCCTTGGAACCAGCAGACTAGGGACTGAAGCCTCTATAAACTGTGGGCCAAAATAAATCTCTCCTTCTTTAACTTGCAGGTATCGGATATTGTGTCTCAGTGATGACAGGGGTGCTGGGAAGCTTAGTGGCCTCTCTTGTCATGGTCCTCACAGCTGCAAATGCCCCTGGCTGCTCTCTGTGCCCTTTGTCCAAGAGTCAACCTCTCCCTGGCTCCTGCCATCACCCTTCAACCCAGGCCCAAGGGTGGCACAGGCGTCTCACAAATGCCACCTTGTTATTATCCTTTGATAACTCCCTTAATCCTGCCCACACTTCTTCAAATAGTCTCATCTTTAAATTCCTTGAATCAACCTCTTTGCAAGGTACCACCTGTTTCCTGCTGGAGCTCTGATGGACGTGAGTTTAGAAAAGTGGAAACATGTACTTAAGTTGGTCTTTACCCAAGAGTTTGTTCAGTTCTTCTGGTGGCATGGCTTGGAAGGCTTCATTTGTGGGAGCAAAGACTGTGTAGACTCCTTCCCGATTAAGGGTCTCTGTCAGCCCAGCAGACTGGATGGCAGCTACCAGCATGCTACGGATATACACACAGATGTCACTTACCTGTGAGAAGGGGAGCAGGGCACATTTTCTTCATATGCCTCATCATGGAGAACAGTGGAGCCCAGACCACGGCAATACACACAACTTACTGGCTTTTGTATCCATCCTATGCACAGAGGGAATGATTCTAGTTTGCATTTTTCTCCACCCACTGTAAATGCTATGATCCATTAAATGGACAGAAGTCAGAGCCCAGAGGGCGAGGAAGGGAGGGAGACAGGCAGAAGGTGTGGTTGACTTAGAGATGGCTGAGTATGTGATTCTGGGGACAACAGAGAGGATGTGTCTTCCCAGGTCCTTGCGCAGGTAGTTGAAATCAGTGATAGGAAAACACTTAACAGCACTGCATGGTGAATAAGCAAGTCAAATATACAGACAGAGCAGAAAAACAAAATGATATGGGGACTTCAGTTGCCAGTTGGTAGATTCTGCACAGAGAGTGAGAGATTCATTGCACCCTCAAAGCCTTGTGTTCTTACTTATGGGGGCCTTTACAATAAGCAGGTGATGTTTGTCTTGAGCTTTAGTAATAAAACTGTATCCCTCTTACCATGGATACCAGGATGACATTCCCAGGAGTAATGCTTCTTCTCCATTTAAGATTTCAAAGTGACCCTCCCTCTTACCCACCCCAAGCCTGGACAGTCACACCAGTGCATCTCTCAAGTTAGGCGAGTCTCTGGGGAAGCAGGGAGCTTGACAAAAAGCTGAGGTCCACCATGCTACCCAGTATGACCATTTAGCAGAAGTCCCACTCAGGGAAGAGACTGGTTACCTGAAGCGATTGTCCCCCTTTAGGACATCCATGACAGTCCCCATGGGTGGGGTAAGCATCCGGTCCATGGTAAACAGGGTCCCATACCGTCCCTTCTTGTCATGGGCAGCAATGCAGCTATTCTCAATGCACAGGCTCTGCATAGAAGAAGAGCAGACAAAAGGGGGCCATTACTTTCCAAAGTGGGGCTTCCTGATTTGTTCAGGGGCTCATGCTGATGGAAACACCCACAAAAGTCAGTGTCTGGGCAGGTCACAGACACTAAGATAACATGATATATAGTCTCCAGGAGAGAAAAAAAAATACATAATGATCTTCCTCAAGGAAAGAATGACCATAGAGACCCCAGTAAGGTTACACAGAGGTCCCATAATGAGAATATCAGTTACATATGAGGTCCACTGACAATCAAATAAATGGGTTGAGGCCACTGATTTACTTATTTAATAGATGACCACCATCTTTAACCAAATTGTGCTGATTGAACCAGGCCAGGAACAATGTTAAATTATAGTTCTCATTTTATATCCCAGGATGGCTACAAAGTCTGAAGACAGAGAAGACACAGAAGAGCAAAGGGAACATTTTAGGCCAAGGTCAGCTGTGTTTGCATTGTCTTCATAGAGAGGCTTCTCTGCTGTTATTCAGGCTAAAGCCACTTTTTTTTTTTTTTTTTTTTTTTTTTTTTTGGTGGTACCTGGGATTGAACTCAGGACCTTGGCTTGCCAGGCAGATGAGGCACCACTGAGCTAAATTCCCAGCCCTGACGGATTTCTCTCCACATAAGCTCAGAAGGACTCAAAACCTCCATCCCTCCTCCCATGTATTCACCCCTCTGAGTTCCTGGTGGCTTAACTACTTAGCAATCCAGGTCAGACAAGTATACGGTATATTCTCCAAGGTCTCCAGAAAGTGAGATTCTAATTCTCCTGCAGGATGTCATTTAACATTACATAAACTTTCCAGAAATTATTTCCTTATTAGAAATCAGTTCTTATGAAACTCCTGCTTATTAAGGATTTTTAAAAACACTAATATAGCTTCTATTTTTTAGAGTTGAGGCAAAGAAGGAGCAGGATTTAGGGTCCAGAACTTACATTACGATAAACAAAAACTCTGAGTTTTTTGCCACCCAGCGTGTCCAGGGTCTGTCCACGGTACAAATCCTTGGAGGCCACCTTGCCTTTAACTATGTGGTTTAGAAGCAAATTCTTCATCTGGGCATCAATGCGGGGGGCTCCATCTGTGAAAGAAGGTGTGGTTAGGTCCAGCAAGACAAATACAGTGCAAAGCCTATCCCTCCTTGAGTTTAAAGATGGAGATTGAGATATCAAGCAGGGTTGCCAATATTCCTTAATATCTTGCATCTTCTTTGGAAAAAAAGGGCAGATAATTGAGGGTTTTTGGAGTTTTGCCCGAAGACAGAAGGGAAGGCACACACACACTTTAGCTCTTCTCCCTGTCTTCTGTATGGCTGCAGCTCAGCCAAACCCTCATGCTATATATTGATACTGGCCCTACAGATAAAAACACAGGAGACGCTCTACTCTCCTGGCGGAACAAAGCCTTGAATTCTGAAGAACAGATCCTCAAGTGCATTCTCATTCTGCCAAGTGAAAAAATGGCAAGTCTAAAGTTTCTGCTGCAGTCACATCTGCTTTGGATTGAGCTGGGTAGAAGGTCTAAGGTGCCACAGGAGCTGTAAATCAGGAGAGTACCATGGAGTTGATAGGTGGGAGTGGCTGTTCCAAGGGGCAGACAGGGGTGCGTTTCCCATGTTACCTTTGAACACAGAATTCAGAGGGGCCAAAAGGGTCAGCTGCTCATTTCCAGAGAGATGTGTGCTGAGGCCAGCTTGTCTGAGGAGGTCAGTAACTGTGGAAACATCAGACTCTACAGCCAACTCAGACAGTGTCTTGGCTACAGGAAGGAGAAGGGGGTTCAAAAGTTAACAGTGGTGTTTGTACTTATCATCCATCCACCCAAGATCATGACACTCATCAGCAGAAATGTCATCTTGTGAGTCAACAACCCTAGGAACGCAGCAGGGCCTAGTGGGTTTGTCATCAGAAAACATAATCAGTGGGAAAGTGATATAAGCCTTGGTTTGGCAGAAGGCAGAAGCTGTCCCAGGCCCTGAGACAGGTTGATCAAGGCCTGCCTGATGCTGTATGCTTGGCTGTATGGTGGCTTCTAAAGAGTCCATTAGGCCGTAACCACTCCCACAGGAAGAGTCTGTTTCTCCCTGTGAGATTCCTTCACCATGGGCTTAACAGACACGAGCCAAAGCCTATTCAGCCATCCACCCTCAGTCAGTGACCTGGAATGGCTTGGGTGCTACTGAGAAAGCGTGTGGTCTGAGGTCAGCTAATGGCCCTCTGTATCCAACCACAGAAGGCAGATATTCTGAAATTGTGGATTGTGTCTCTCTCTTCCTAGGTACCATTAATGGCTCTCACTGCCTCCAAGACAATGTCTGAATTCCTGCACCTAAAACTCGAGATTCTTCACAATCTGGTTCTAACCTACCAGTTTACAGTGGTTAACAGGCTCTGAGCTGAGTCCAAGCAGGGAAGTGACTCAAATGGCCCCTGAATCTCCACCACCCTTGCCACCAGGAATGGACAGGTGGACAGGACTAGGGCCTGGAGACCTGGGGTACCTGGAGGCCTAGGGTACCTGAATCTGGGATGAGCAGCTCATCAATGAAGTGGATCACACCATTGGTAGCCAAGATGTCCTTGTTAGAGATGATGGCCTTCCCATTGATGGTAAGCATGTCCCCACTGCAGCCCACCTCCAGAGTGGTGCCCTCCAGCGTCTCCATGGACAGCCCTGCGACAATGGCCTCAGCACACATGGCTGACTTCAGGATGTGGTTGTTCAGCAAATCTGGAGGCAGAACAGGACACAGGGAAAGTCAGAACCTGCTTCAGCCAGACTCCTGGGGTCAGCTTACAGCCAGCCCTCCCCGTGAAGACTCTTTCCTATCATATAAAGACCTTCAGACAGGCTGGAGCATCACAGGATCTTGGGACTTCTTTCCTCTCGGGTGCCACCCTCTAAAACTGGCTTGGACTCTGCAGTCTGGATGCTTAAGTTTGAATCCCATGGCCATTGGCCAACTGTGGGTCTCTAGGCAAATCAGTTAGTGTCCTCAAGTGTCATCTTCTGCATCAGTAAATTGGAGATGAGAATAGTACTGGTCTCCTCTGCAGAGTAAAATACTCAGCACACTGCCTGATGGCAGAATAAATGGTCCAAAAATGTTAGTCATTAGCTTATGAATACTGAACTTCAGGGTGAATTGTCTCATTAGGATCTGAACTTCAAGGGGAAAGGAAAAACTTAGGTGAGACTATCATGGGACTTTTTTTTTTTTTTTTTTTTTTTTTTTTTTTTTTTTTTTTTTTTTTTTTTTTTTTTTTTTTTTTTTTTTTTTTTTTTTTTTTTTTTTTTTTGTGCCAGGGATCAAACTCAGGACCTTGCGTTTGCGAGGCAAGCAATGGAATCCCTAAGCTAAATCCCCGGCCCTAGCATGGGACTTCTTAATCTACTGACCTTTATAAAAAATATAAAATGGGGTAGGAAAAATGGAAACTGCAGAAAAAGAAAGTTGGGAATTACTTGCACATTTTATTTGTTCAGGTTTTGTTCATTTACTCAAACTACCAGGATCTACCTTAGAGGGTGGGGAATGGTGATCGGTATGACAAGGCCTTTGCTATCCCATTTGCCTCATCTGTAAATAAGAAATTCAATTGCTTGTTCACTTGTCCAAGTGTTACTTTAGGGCAGGGCAGGGGCTAGGATCCCTGGTAGGGTTCTGGCTCCATCATGGCTCTTACTGGCATTCATGACCTCTGTACGGAGGAACTTGCAAGGACAGTTAGGAAGGATGAGTCCCCACCTCAGGCCGAGCAGTTTCCTAAGCTACTCCTCTCCCAGGCTACCAAGGTCCTCTGTTTTGCATTCTCACCACCGAGGTGAGTTTCATTCTGTTACTGAGTATGGGAATCAAAACTGCACTGTCATGAACAGAAGGAAGTTCTAAGGCTCCGCAGAGGCACTGGGCTGCTGGAAACTGATTGGAAAGCCGGTGCTGATTTGATTCAGCCAGAAGGGAAGACAAAGGACACCAAGACCCTACGGCAGTGAGGCCTTTGGGAATGTTGCTTCTCAGAGAAGGAAACTGAAGCCCCAGGTTGGGGTTTGGTTGACCCGCAAGGGCCACTCAGGGAGTAAGCAGGGTCAGGACTGGAGACCAGGCTTCACATGGGAAACACCAGCCTGGGGCTGTTTTTTATCTGTCTCCAGCCCACTAGTAACAGGAGAGCATCAATGGGTGAACCTTTTCCTTCACGTCCAGGGCTACAGCAATAGAGAAAGGGCCTCTACTCTGAGTAAACCAGTTACTGATTTAGAAAAAGCAGATCCACAAAAGGCATAAATTACAGGTCTTTTTTTTCTTCTACTTTATAATAAGGAGTTATGATATCTATGAAGATAAAAATATATTCTGTATAAAAGATGCTTTAATGGGAGCTACAGTTTGTCCTTCAAAGGCCCATGTGGCAATGGCTTGCTCCACAGGCTGGTACTATTTGGAGGCTGTGGAACCACACAGAGGTGGGGGTCTAGCAGGTCATTGGGGGCATGGCTTCAAAGAGGATTGTAAGACTCTGCCTCTTTCTCTTCCTCCCTTTTCTTCTCTTGATACCAAGTGGGTGCCCGCAAAGCCACAGACCCTAAAACAATGGGGCCAACCAACCATGGACTGAAACCTCCAAAACTGTGAGTCAAATGATGATTTCTCTTCCTGAGTTGATCTTCTCACGTATTTGCTACAGTAATGGGAAGCTAACACAATGAGGAACAAAGTTCTAAAGGGGAAGCAGACTCTGCTGAGATGTATTTAAATCTCATCTCCTTGAGGCAGCCTTTGAGATCCCTGAGGCTGTGTGAACCCCATCCTTATTCCCACAGTGTGTTGAGTATCTTTGCCTGTGTTGACTATATTTGTTGCTGTATTCATCAGATCAGATCCCAACAACACATTTTGATTTTTTTTTTTTGTACCGGAGATAGAACTCAGGTCCTTGCACTTGCGAGGCAGGCAGTGGAACCACTGAGCTAAATCCCTGGCCCCTCAACAACACATTTTGAAACCTGCCACCCTTCTAGTCTAACTTCCTTGCAGACACAGATTGAACTGTAATCACTTTTGTGGCCCCCACCTCCCAGCATAGAACAGGCATCTAGAGGCACTAAAACCATCTAGAAACAGAACAGATCTCATCTGTGCTTTCAGGAATGTGCCCTTTCTTGTCCCTGACTCTTCAGGAGGAGAATATGCTAAGTTTCTAGGCTGTCTGAGTGTAGTAGGCATTTTATCTAGTATGTTGCAAAGTTAGATATAAGTATACTCAAAACAAATGAAGTCATTTATAGATTATATGTGGGAGGAACAGTGTGGTAGGGTACACAGGGGACTTGGGGCCTACTCTCCTTTCTAGGGCACTCAAGCCTCATTAGGCAGCTCAGTGCTTAGGGATGAGCGCTCCTAGAGTTGAAAGGGGCCAGGTGAGGGGAAGGCAGAACCCTCCAATCTCTCTTCCATTTCTGCTCTTTTCTTCCCTTCCAGTAACAATCCCATACCACCACCAACTCAGCAGCATGCTGTGGGGGTGAGGATGGAGCCAGCAATAGGGAGTTAAAAGCTCACTCTTGCTAGCTTCTACTATAATTTTGACTTACCCATGAGGTCCCTAGCCAGACACACAATCTTTAAAGAGTTAGCATGATGATTCCATTTCAAGGATGCCATGACTTGATGCCCAACACACACACCTTATCCTACACCTCCTACACCTTCACCTGACATCCTTGCTCTGGCCTTGGTCATTGAGCCTTTATCTCTCCCTATGTCTGCAGAAGCTCAGCTATGGACTTCTCACTCTGCCTCCCTCCTCATGCTTGGACAAAGGCTTCAGGTATCTGGATCTGGCTTTTAGAGCCAGGGTGGTACTCTGCTTTGCATTCTGCAAAGACCTGGCTGGATGGGAGTAATGGAACTGGATGATCCCAAGCTACAGCTGTGGTGGACTTCCTGAGAGTCACCTACGCACAGGTAAAATGCCTATCTTGGACAAAAAGGTCTTGGGCTTACTTTAGCTGCTCCAATGAGGCAGGGGCAGGAATTGTGTGTCCTTACCTCTCAGGGCCTCTGGGTCACCCAGAATCCTGTTCAGAGTCTCGGCAGGGATTTTCTCAAAGGCCTCATTGGTTGGGGCCAGGAGTGTGAACTGACCATCACCCTCAAGCAGGGTGTTGAGCCCTGATGCAGCCACAGCAGCCTGTGAGAAGGAATGAGAATGAAGTGCTCGGAGACTCTGAGTTCTGCTTAGCAAGATGTACACACAACCTTGCTAGTCCTCCCTTGGGGACTCAGGGCCCAAGTCAAAAAAAAGAGGAGCTAAACCAAGCTCCCCGTCACCATGCCCTCACATAACCTGGCCTGGTCTGTGCTCCAGTCAAACTGGCCATCTTTCAGGTACTTCTGCGCCTCTTTCTTTTCTGTCTGCAGGCCTTTGCTCCGCAGTTGTCTCTGCCCTTTCCTTTCTCCGCTTCACTGACTCCTATTCTTTTTTCAGGCCTTAACCCAAACACTGTTTCTCTGAGATGTCCATTTGGCATCTGTCCCCACTCCCAGGCCCCCAGGCAAAGTAGAGCCTGTCTGCTATAGACACTTCCTCAGCTTGCCACCACCTAGCAACTGTAATTCCACAGGTATTGGTAATGATTTATGCGATCTCTGGGAGTGTAAGGGTCATGGGACCCATCTGTCCACCACAACCTCAGCAACTTCAGGCTGCTCTCAGGGGTGAACAGCTTTGTCCACCAAGTCTGAAATATTGTACAGGATCTGGTCTGGCTCCTTCTCTCCCCTTCTGCCTCCCTAGTGCCGTTTGCTGTGGCCGACTGGGCTCTTTCTGGCTAGGCCAGCTCTTCAGTTCTCTTATCCTTCCTCCCTGGCAGTGCTTTAGATCCACCCTTGGGTAGAACAGGCCCATTCTCTCCTCCAGGCCTCTGCCGCTCTCTCTTCCAGAGTCCTTTCCTGACCACCCTGCCCCTTGGCCTTCCTCTCCTCTCCTAAACCACTGACCTGCTGACCTCATAGGGTTTATCACTACTTTGTGTCTTGTCTGTCTACCCAGAAAGAATATTAACTCCACTGAAGGCAGAAATGTGTCTTCCCTGTTCATTCTTTACCCTGGAGCATGGAACAATAGCTAGGAGATAGCAGGTGCTTAGTAAGCATGTGTTAGAGAGAAGGAAAGATGGTCATGGGAGGGGATCACAGGAGAAGAAAGAAGGAGTACTTGGCAAACCTAAAGAGTAAGAGATTACTCAAAAGGACCAAGTTATATTAATCAAAATATATGGAAACAATTTTTTGGCAATACCTTTCCCTTGCAGATCCCTGCATTTTGAGTGACCCAGAAGAAAGGGAGGGGAGAAGGGCTTGGGAGTCAGGCTCCCAGGGCCCTCCAGGGCCAGCTAACTGCTGTCCCTCCTTGCTGAGGTCCATCTGACTCAAGTGTTTGTCTTTCTGTGTTGGAGATCTCTAGGGAGGGACCGCCCCCACTCCCACTTGTATCCTTTGTGGTTAGAAAGTTCTCCTTGACCCAGGGCAAAAACCCTGACAAGGCAGCCTGTGTTCACTTCCTCCTAAACGGATGTTACCAAAAGGAAAGCTGGCCCCTCCAGTTGTAAGACAGATGCCTGCTGGTCATGGGGAAGGAACTATGTCCTTGTAGCCCCAGAGCAGTGACAAGCCAGCCCAGGAGTAGAACCTAAACTCCTGTGTTTACATGGATGGCCTCTCTAGGAAATCTAGGTCCCATGGAAACATGGGCAGGGATGGAGCGGGGGTCCAGCATGGAGATATGTGGTCCACAAGCATTATGTAACCCAACAGGCCATTTATTCCACCGCCCCTAAATGGAAGCCAGCATCAGGAGGAAGGGTCCTCCCATCTACAGAAGCCACATTGTACTCTTTGTACCAATGGCCCAGGCAGCCCAGCTCAGAGGACTCCTTTCTGCAACAGAACTTTTAAGTGGAGCCAAGCAAAGGAAAGCTTTACAAGGGAGAGAACAGGAGGTAATTTCACAGGGTAGGTCAAGCTGAGCATCTAATTAGTGGACTCTCCCTAGTCCATTCCCACCCTGAGACATTCAGACATTCTCCATTCCTCCTGCAGAAGAGGTCCCACCAGGCCCCTCTTGGGAGGCTATGTGTCCCCTAGGGCAGTCCCTCACCCGAAGTGTCTCGAAGGTGTCCTCAATCTCAATGATCTGCTGAATGTTGTTGGTGATGGTGGAGATGACCTTATCGATGAGATGAACCACACCATTGGTCGCATGGTGGTCAGCTTTTAGCAGCCGAGCACAGTTCACGGTTACAATCTGCCCAAAAAAGAATCAAGGGTGAGTGGCTGACACAATGGAGCTGAATGTGGAAGCCCCAGGAAGGATAAACAGTGCCTTCATGCTCTGCAGCAGAATGTGGTTCTACCCTTCTGTGGAATAAGAGCACCCACGGAAAAGCAGACCCAGGAGCAGGGGGTACCTATGGGTTATGGCACTATAGAACAGAACCCTAGAAAGTGGTCCCACGTATGGGGCACACTTGGGCTCACGGTGGCAGAGAACAATGCTGTGTGATTGGGGATGCTCCTACCCCATTGGGATAGTGGTGGATCTGGATGTTGGAATTTTGGTACATGGAAGTGAGGGCCATGCCGTGCTTCAGCTCGTCGGTCAGGACCCGCCTGTCCACCATGTGGTAGCGAAGGGCGTTGAGCAGCTCGATGTTGACATTGCTCACCAGGGAGTCCAGCACTTCCTAGAAGGAAGGACAATGTGACAGACAGACCCCATGTTCAAGGGATGGGTTCCTGCTCCCCTGGGAAGTATGCTTTCTAAGCCCCAAATGGACACATGCCTCCCTTCTGCCAAGGACCCCTCCTCATGAGCACCAAGGCTTGCCTATCTCAAGTGAGATGGTCAGGAAGGGACCCAGGGAGGCATAATTAGTCTTCTCTGGAGGGTGAAGGGAAAAGCTTTCTGAAGTAGTAGCTATAGCATCTCATTCTTCATACATGCCCAGGCATTGGGGAATAGAAGGTTCCTGGAAGG
Organism: Fukomys damarensis; assembly: GCF_012274545.1. Classification (NCBI taxonomy): domain Eukaryota; kingdom Metazoa; phylum Chordata; class Mammalia; order Rodentia; family Bathyergidae; genus Fukomys; species Fukomys damarensis. The sequence goes on along the minus strand of NW_022900921.1, from coordinate 29,856,931 downwards.
GTCTTCCTGGCAAAAAGGGACTGTCTTACCGCTGGCAAGGAAGCCCAGGCCTCGTTGCTAGGGGCAAAGATGGTGAAGCTGCCAGGGCCCTCCATCTCGGGCCTCAGCTTCTCCGTGCGGTCTGTGTACAGCTGAGTGGTGGTGGACCCCACAACTCCCAGGGTCTCGTAAAGGTTTGAAAGTGGAAGGGCTGCAGGAACAGAGGGCAAGAGAGGTGATTTCTGGGCACCCACCCTTCCTTCTCTGCCAGCAAGGATGCCGGATAAGGAGGAGGTGAGGAAATGGGTGCTCAAAGCATGCTACATGCTTCTTAAAATGACTCAGTGTCTCTCTATGTGAGCACAGTTAGTTGGTAATTTTTAATTATTTTAAACACAGCAGAGCAAAATTTTTGTTCCTAGACATTTAGTTAATAAGGGCAGGAATGTACATCCAGAAATATATATCTTAACTTTAAACTAGTGTTACAGATTATCTCATTATTAAAATTAGTTGCGTAGGGGCCTCTAGTAGAATGAAACAACTAAAAATCTTTGAGGTACTTTCTGCGTTTGCAGGTAATACAATGTTATTTCTACAAAGCAGACTAAAGTAGAGAAAACTGTGTAGTCAATTTTAAAAGATTTGAAACCAGAGGCTGAGCTCCCTTTAAAAACCAAACTCCTTTTCCCTTTGCATTCACCCCACCTGTCTTTCAGTTAGTGTCAGTAATGTCAGGACCCTACCTGTGCCAACCACAACCTCCTTGTGACTTCTGTAAAAACTCAACTGCCCCCTCCCTCATTTCAATCTCATCTTCTTAATCTAAATCAATGGTTTATATTTCAAAGTTAAACTACAAATCCTGATGCACAGTTGCTGGTGGTATGTGCCACTAAAGAAAAGACTGATGAGATTCACAGGTGTCACACTGACTTTGGCCCAAGATGGCCATTTGTGGTATTCTTGGATTGCTCTAGTGAGCCACTTGGCCTGTGGTTCTCCACTCTGTAGCTCCAGTAGGCCAAGTTTAGATACAGAGTGAATTGTGGTGGCTTGGGCTTTCCTGCTCAGCCAGAGACCAACTTACCCTATCTGATCTCTAGCAGGGCTGATGGAAAACTGACAGGCCATCGGACCAACCCTATGGATGCATTCAGAATCATGCCAAGCTGGAGACAAGGCCAGGAGCCTGCACATTCTGAGGAGAGGCTTCTACTAGAGTCAGGCCAGAACTAGAGTTCACTCCACCAGTTTGTTGAGGGGTTAGAAAGAGCATCCCAGGGAACCCACTACTTCTACTCTCGTTCTTCACCCCTGCAATGGAGCCTAGAGGCCAGTGAGCACATGGGAGAATGCTAACACACTCTCATCCCAAAGCCCCCACCCAGACCCTGCTGCCTTTTACCTTAGTTCTCCTCTCTCTGACCTCACCCCTCCATCCACACCCACAGGCAGAGCCTGGCTTATTCACCTGCTGGACAGCCCTTCTCTCCTGGGACCTTTTCATATCCAGGACAGCACTCGTAGCTGATGACCCTGTAATGAGATGCACATATATGTGTATCAGGCATCATTTCCCTCTTCCTTATGTGCCCTCGGGCCCTCTCCAGGCACAATCACTTCAGTGGCCAATGAAAAGAAGGACAAGTAAAACACCTTCCTCCCAGGAAGTCACTGATGAATATATAATTTTGCCCTTCATCAGCAAAGAGCTGTTCACTCCTCCTTGGTCTTATAGAATGAGCTGGATGGCTGCCACTACCTATTGAAAATTAGCTGGGAAACTGGACTGCAGCAGCTTATTGGGTAGTGTGGTTACATTACCAAGGATTTATCTTGAACACAATGCCAGGGAAACCTGGTGGTTAGTGCACTGGAAAGGTAGCAGGGAGGAGTAGACAGACTTGTACCTTTCTAACTCTAGTCCTGAGACATGCCTAGCCAGTCCCATCTCTTCTCTGGGCTGCTTCCTTGTCTGTAAAATGCACATGTGTATGTGGCAGAAAGGGAGGTAGTGGATAACTCATTGGGTTAAATCTCGCATGCTGGTTCTCCAATTTTATAACCAAAAAGGGTAGCGGATATGCGATCAAGTTTTTCTTGATCTTTATAATCGAACTTTAAAACAAAAACAAATTTTTTATGGAGATGTTTTTCTATTTGAATTTAAAATTCTTATTCAGTAAAGATATGTTGTGGTTTCCAACTGAAAATACATAGATCATATAGTAAAGGGTTCCCCAAGCGCCCTCATTTTTCACCCGTTGTCTTCCAGGAGGCATCAATATTGCCAGTTGCCAGAAGTCTCTGCCTGTAGATGAACACAAAACCAGCAGCACAGAGTTAGGAAAACTAAAGACTTTCTCTTCTCCTGACTTAGACTAGCCGGTTAAGGGACAGTGACTCCAATCAGAGGTCTGAGAGACATAGTTTCAGCCAACCTGAGATTCTGAGGAAGCACAAATGACTGGGAGTCTTTTGTTTCAAACAATGTTTCAAGGAAAGGAGAGTTTGGAAAGCTTGTTCCTAAGAAAGACTTGCTTTAAAGCCCAATCTCCACATTTAGCTGAAGTCATGGAGCCAAAGGTAAACAGCCATATTCTACTCTGCCTTTATTTCATATCCATGGATCTGCTCTGTGAGGTGAACAAGAAGTCAGATTTGAGCTGAAGTGTGTGTTCCTAGACTTGCTCATGCACGATGTTTGATGGCATCACCAGCAGAGAGGTGGACAGAAATGAGAACTGTGGCTCTGGGGTGCTCATGGGTGCTCTCAGTATACACGTGGCACCTTGCTCCTGTGACATAGTTAGAAATGGTCTCCCAGGAAAGTTCGGAGGAGTGACAGTTATGCACATTCTTCTCTGCTTGCTCTCTCCTCCTGCTTCCTCTTCCCCTTTTCTCTCACCTTCCTCCCACATTTCCCTTTTTAGCCTTGCCTCTCTGTACTTCACAACAGTTAAGCAGGACTGATCATGGCTCAGACACAGTTTTATGTTCAGAAACCAAAGTCATCTTTGCAACTAAAGAATTGGTTGATAGACAACTGGTAAAGGCTGCATGGTATGCAAAACAGTCCCAGAATCTGGATGTTTGGCTTGTGACCCATCAGTAACTAGCAAGGGGACTTTGAGAGTCCATGTCTGTTTCTGGTCTCAGTTTCTTGATCTATACAATGGGATAAAGTTAAACTAGATGATTTCTGAATTTCTTCCAACCTCACATGGTTCTAGTCAGGGGGCTGATATCTAGGGATAGAGAAGCATCCTCCAAAGAAAGATGGAATGTGCCAACTTCTTCCAGCTAGGTCCAGGAAGAGCACCAAGCCTTGAGCCCATAGCACTTGGTACATCCATGTGTGAGATTTTAGGCTTTCTTTGATAAACACCAGGGTTCTGGGGCTGGAACTGGAGAGATGGGATTAAGCCAACACCTCCTGCCCTCAAGTTGGTTTGCTTGGTTTTTTTCCAAAAGTGGCTGCATGAAATTCCAGAGTTGGGTAAACCCATTGAAAAAACAGACTTATTCACAATATCCTCATCTCTGGGGTGCCCTGTGCACCTAGGTACAGCATGCCACATGGCTTGGAACTCCCAGTCAACCAACCAAAGATTTGATTTCCAAAATGTTGGCTTCTGAGGTCCATTCCAAAAAACCACAAGAGAGCTGAGTAACTCAGTGGCCTCACCAGGATTTCAGTGAGGACAAAAGAAAACCGACTTCCCAAGTGAGAACCTTCTGGTCCCTGTGGTGGGGAGCACATGCACAGGAAGTATAGGGACTGGCACCAGGAGAAACAGGGACAGACGGAAGTAAAACAGTCTGAGGAGGTGAAGTGTGACCAGAATGGAACCAGAAAGCAAGCTGCAGGGCTCTGAGGGCTGATGGGGTCTCAAGATCCTGGGGAGGGGCAGCCCTAAACTCTTCTTATACTTCATCAAGTCCATCTCTTTTTTTGTGATGATTTTGACTACACACACAGTCAGGAAAGCAGACTTCTGATATATGTCATCTTAGAATGATTCAGGTTAGCCCTCCTCAGCACTCTGTGCCCTCCAGGTAGGCTCTCTACACCCATGTCTCACTGCAGCTAGACTGAGTCCTTCTGTTTGTCACACAGCAGAGGATCAGCCTCTGAGGCTGCAAAGCCTCCCCCAGCCAAAGGCTTTATCCTGCTTAGCTGACCGCAGTCTCTCCCAGGAAGCTTTCTTTTCTTTTTTTTTTTTTTGTATCGGGGATCAAACTCAGGTCCTTACACTGTGAGGCAGGCAGTGGAACCACTGAGCTAAATCCCAGGCCCCCAGGAAGCTTTCTCTTAATCTTTGCTCTCTGCTGCCCCAGAGGGAAACTGTCTGAGCACAGCAGCTTTAGGTTGAGATGGTTCCACAGCTGACGGGTTCCCTGCTTCCAGCTGTCCTAACAATGCCAGCCTTTATCAGGACCAGCCTTCATGGCCCCTCCGAAGCAGAGGGCAGCTAGAGGTTGTAGACTGAGAAGAGAGCTCACTGAAATGTTCCCCACCAGAACTTCCTGGGCCAGCAGTCTCCACTGCAGTCTGCCCTACCCTCCCAGGGCCCAGGGTGCCACTCTGCACGAGCTCTGCTTCTGGGGAGAACAGAGTCTGGGGGCCATAGGTTGGGGGTTGAGCACAGGGCCGGGGTTTGTTGCCATCTAAGATGAATGCAGAGGGCTGGAAGCCATGAGGAGTCTCCTGTCTGTGTTCCCCCAGTTGCTAGGTGTTTGAGCACACAAAGGATCAATCTGTTGGTCTCTAAATCTCATCTCAGCACCCAAAGCTTCTCTAATTAAATGCTCCTGGCATCTCCTTGGCCAAAGTCAAATAAAGAAAAACCTGAGGTCAGAAAAGCATCTTCTCTAGGGAAATGAGCTAAATATCTTGTTCCAGCTTCTCAGTACAGAAAAATAATTTGAGGAATAATTTGAGGAAATAATTTGTGGAAGTGTACTCACTTTAGAGGGGCATTTAAATTAAAGGAGGGAGGAGGGCAAAAGGATAGTGTCAGTGCGAGGTCTAAGTGCAGGGACGTGTGGGGAGCGGCCCTCTGCTCCCCTCTGACACCTTCACTCAGGACTGGACAGAGAGAAGTATTGGTAGCTCTCTCCCACAAAGTTAATGCAAAGCTAACACAGCATGCGTCTCAGGTTCAGGAGGCTGTCCTGGCTGTGTATGCTCAGGGATTAACTGGACTTGGGGAGGAGAGGGAGCAAGGAGCAGAGCCCAAGCCAGGATCCTGTGACAGTAGGTAAAGCATTTAGTGTGCCACAGTTTCCAAGAGGAGTCACAGAGCAAACACAGACATCTAGACATCAGGAAGACCCCATGGACTGCCTGGGGTGATTCTGCTTTTCTTTTCCTCACTCCTGGATTTGGAAAGGTGGCTGAGCTGATTCTTGAGGTCCCCGGTAGAATATCAGAGCTTGCTTTAGATGACTGCCAGTAAAGGCCTGTGCCAGCCTGGGTGGTGATGAAGATGGAGACTTCAGAAAGTGGGGATATGTTTTTGTAGGAACTGTTTGTGTGTGGTATTTTAGGGTATGCTGGGGACTCTAGGATGTTGACCCAGTCCCCTTGGTTCCCATACCCACCATCAGATGAGAGGTTTGGAGTGTTCTTCTCCCTGCAGGGGATCCTCACAACTACCACACTGGACAGAGCAACTGAGAGAAGGCTGGCGACAGTGAGCCAAAGGACTTCTCTGATCCCAAACAGGCCTTGTCCCTGAGGCTCACAGCCACAGGTTTTGGGGCCACAGAGAGAGCCCCTCTCACTTGGGCATCTCCTGTGTCACTGACACTCGATGCTGGTCTTGATTCTTTTTAGGGGTGGCACAGTGGGGTAGACAGACCTCCTCCAGGTACCAGTGGATGATCAGGCTGGTCATCCTGATGGGCAGGATGTGCAGGCTGGCTGAGCTTCAGTTCTCCCATCTGATATGGGCTAAAAATCACACTAGAGTAACTATGACATGTGTGTGGCTTACAAGAAGCACTAACAGAAGCCTGGTGTTTATTAAATGCTCAATTATTGAGATTCTCCTAAAAAAATCCAAAGGAAAGCATGACAGATCAGGTAGAAACTTTAAAAGGAAGCTAGGTTAATAATTCCATTGACAGCCTTGTCCTTCATGAGACCAATGATTGAAGCACACCATCATAAATAAATCCCCACAACACAATAACAGAATTTAAAAGATAGGGCCTGTATTCATTTTCTATAGTTTGCGGTAACAAATTACTATAAATTTTATGGTTTAAAACAATATAAGTTTATTATGTTATACTTCTAAAAGTCAGAGTCCAGAGTTTGCCTCATGGGGCTAAAAGTCAAAAGTGGCATTCCGTCCAGAGTTCATAGGGATCACCCATTCCTTGCCTGTTCCGGCTCCTGGAGGCTGCTGCATGCCTTGGCCTGTGGTTCCATCAATCCAACTTCAGCTTTCACTCTCACATTCCTTCTCTGACTGCCCCCACGCCTCTTTCTTATAAGGACCTTATGATTACACTGGACACACTAAATAATCCAAGATCCTTAATCACATCTGCACAGTCCCTTTTTGTATGTAAGGGGAGATATTTGTAGTTCTGCAGACTAGGATGTAGGCATCATGAGGAGGATGTTTCTCTACATACCACAGGGCTTTATGCCATATAATATGTAAGTGCATGTAATTTCTCAGTGGAACAAAATTCTATGTCAGCTAAGCAGCCTACTAGTTTGAAGAATGGTCTAAAACCTTCAAGAAGCACTGCCAACAGAGGTGTTGGTGAATCTCTGGTGTTTAATACTCTATTACTTTTTTAAAAAATTTCCAGTCCTAGGGATAAAACTCAGGACCTTGCACTTGCCAGGCAGGCACTAGTTACTAAGCTGAATCCCTGGTCACATCTCTATTACTTTGGAACAGATTATCTAAGGGGTCCCCGGGCATATGAAACAGGAAAGAAGCATGGTGTGGGTCTGGGGACCGCCTAGATGGCGTTTTACGGTTCTCTTCCTTTTCCTCTTGGGTTCAAGATTGTGGGATACAGGAAAGGGAAGAGAAGGACTCTTCTTTGGATGTCTCTGAGTTCCCTGCCCAGAATGAAATCTATTGGAAATAGACCTGCCAAGTGAAAAAACTTGACCATGTCCCAGCTGCCTTCAGGAAGAGTTAAATCTATAAGCTTTAATGCACTGCTGAAGCATTACTGTTTTGCCCCTGGGTAGAGCAGCACTTCTTACTACAGAAATGGTAGTGTCCTACCAGCTCATCTTGGCTCCAGAGAACAGCTTTTGCACTTCTGAAATGTGTTCCTCATGAAACAATTTCAAGAGTTGGATGGACAGCCCTACCTTCCAACTTGAGAACTTCCACATCAGCTATCCCTGTGCCGTGTTTGTGATAGCTGATCTCCTGCTATGACTGTGATATCCCCACAATGTCACCTCTGATCTGGCTCACACAAAAGAGGCCTGTTGAGAGGCAGCCAGGCTTCCTGACCACAATTTCCTGTACCTTTTCGCAAGCTGTGACATATAAAAATTTTACAGTTGCCAATCAAACTGGGTCCTGAAATCACAGAGTGGGATGCCATCTGCCTCCTCCAGCCCTCTTTGTTTGACTAGCTATTATAGCACACTAGTGCTCTTTAGGATCTGAAATGAAGGCTAAAGTGAATTTTCAAGAAATAAAATTCATTCAAGCCCTGAAATAGCGGTCCTCTGGTAACCACTTCCTACAATAAAGTTTACACATCCACTTGACACATGGAACCAGGGTCAGATTCTCCTTTCTTTGGGAATGCAGAAAAGCAACCGTGACACCACAGCTTCATCTGACAAGAACTGTGCTGACTGCGGCCAGTTCCCTCCCCTCCCAGAAGTGGACTCCAGGGCCGCACTGTAACAGGCAAGTGGCCGTAGGTCCTGTCTCACCAGGCCTGTCTCTGTGTTTTTATGTGATCTCACACCACAAGGTCTTCACTCCAAAGAAACTTAGTGGTGGCTGTTCCTCCTCTGTTTTCAAGTTCAAAATTTCCTTCTGGTTTTAGGCCCTTTGAGGACCTGAGCCGTCCACTTCTCCATGATGCTTTGTTTCCTTTTGTCCTAACACACACAGATCTGCTACAGCCTCTTCTCTGGAGTCTTGCTGAGAAAATGCCCACTGCCTATGCTGGCCCAGCCGAGACAGTCCTCTGCTCCAAACACCTCCATGCCCCCTTTGCTCAGCCTGCTCTTCACCCAGCTCTAGGTATAGAGGGACCTACGTTCCCAAGGATGACACTGACTCCAGCCAGCACAGTCTCTTTGTGCCCCACCCTACAAATTGCACAAAACAGTTTGTTCTGGCCATGTGATAGTCAGATGGCAGCCCCCTCAGAGGTCTCTGCTCTGGGGGACAGCAGATATGAGTTCAACCTCTTCTCTTTCCCTTTGAGTTCTCTTGTTCTCTTCCAAGTCAGCCCCCACCTCCCTGACACTGCATGTGATGTCCCAGGAAGAGCCGCTCTTGTCCTGGATCATGAAGTTTTATACTAACTCACATTTTTCTATCCTCAATTCCGCTTTTTTGAAAGTGCCCAACACGATGGACACAGTTGAGAGTTGAAGAGTGCCTTTTCCTTTTGGCTTTGCAAAAGCAGGTCAATAGCTGGCACTGGATGCTGAGCATTGCCTAACTTGACTCTAAATCTCATTTCCCCACCACACCCCTTACACATCTCCCTTTCTCTGGAATATTTTGTCAACACAGCTCTGTTGGAGCCAGTGAGCCAATGTGAAGCATCATCATCCTCGGTGTCCACCTGGGAACTGCTGGGGGGATGGCATTAGCTGCTGCTAATTCCCTGGACAAATGCTGCAGCACAGGGGCACCTGAAGCAGCGTGGCAGATTCCACCCTGCAGTTACACAAGTAGGCTCTGTTTGTAGAGAAACTGGAACTAACCAAATGATGGGGCTCTTTGACATCCAGGCCACTGAGAAGCAGAAGAGCTGTTGGCTTGGCACAGGCACTTTGGTCACCTTCCAAGAAGTAAGTATGTGGGGCCTGGTTTTCTGTTTATTTAAGGAATTAACTGCTTATTTAAGTAGATACTGTATACAATAAAAAAAATCAATCAGTACCAAAGGTATTATTATATTTTAAATTTGGGCATCATGGAAGAATGTATGGTATAGAATTTGCATAATCTCTTTTTGTTCAAAACAGCAAAAATTATTGCTGAGTCTGAGGCTGTCTCTTCCAGATTCATTGAAATGTGTCCTATCTTGTGCAACCCTTAGATTTGAAGCTGGGCTCTTGATCAAGGAGGGAACCTTCTTCCACAGACCTGCTCTACACAGGCTCCCAGGGAATGGCTGGTTTCTCTCCAGCTTGGCCGTGATTTCTAATTTCCTTTGATTCAGTCTAGGATTGATAATTGCCCAACATAATGAGGGTCACACATTGGTACACTTGTTTCTTAGAACATTTTAAGGAAAGAGCATTTCCCTTCCTTTGTTTGGTTATTAAGTCAAATTAAATGGCTGCTTGAAAACAACCTCACAAGCACTAAATGTAAAAATCCCTAACATTAAGATGTTCAGGATAGTGGCTTAGAGTCTCTTAATCCTCCTGTTATGCAGACATGAGAAAGGTCAGACCCCCACAAGTGGCTCAGAAGGTTTTGCACAGCACACTTTCCTCTCTCCAAGAGACAGCCAGCTTTCAGATCTTCTGACAGTGCCAAAGCAGATTAGCTTTCCCCAGAACTCTGTTAGAGCACATATACTACCTTGTCTCTAGCAAGCAGCTAGGCAGTGGGGGTGAGGAATGCCTTCTCTCAGGCTGACAGGGATGATGCCAACAAATCCTACTGAAACTACACCCATCCAAATCATGTGGCTATGCCTCCTTCGGTCTGTGAGGTCTTTAAAAATTTAAAGATTTAAAAATTCTGGTAATAATAGTAGAAGGAGTGTAATTAGCAGTTACTATGTGCCAGGTGTTATATTTCTTCTCTTATGTAGATTATTTCAATCAATCATAATAACAAGACAGGGCCTTTAGGTTATTTCCATTTTATAGATGAGGCAGTTGAGGGATCCTAAACATTAACCCTCCCAAGTTAAGTGGCAGAACCAGGAGTGAGCCATCTGAGTTGGGGTCTGAGCCTGTGCCTTAACACTTAATGCTGTCTCAGCATGGTACTGGCAAAGAAAAAGACCCAAGGATCAGTGGAATAGATTAGAAACAACTTCAGATGTATTCAGCTACCTCATCTTTGACGAAGGAGCCAACCATCCTCACTGGAGGCAAGATAGTCTCTTTAATAAACTTAACAAAGATTAAAACTAGACCCTTATCTTTCACCATGCACTAAACTAAATTCCAAGTGGATTAAAGATCTAAATGTTAAAACAGAAACTCTAAACTTGCTGGAAGATAAGTTAGGCAGAACTCTGGAAGACATTGACATAGGAACAGACTTTATGAACAAATCCTCAGTAGCATGGGAATTAGCACAAAGAATCAACAACTGGGATCTCATCCTGTTAAAAAGCTTCTGCATTGCTAAAGAAACCACCAACAGAGCTAAGAGACAATCTACAATGTGGGGAAAAACTGTTTACCAGCTGCTCCTCAGACAAAGGACTATTATCTAGAATATACAAAGAACTAAAAAAATCAGCCCCCCAAATATAAAGACCTGATTCAAAAATGGGCATCTGAAATGAACAGACATTTCTCAGACAAAGAAGTAAAAGCATCAAGTAAATATATGAAAAACTGTTCAACATCACCGGTCATTCAAGAGATGCAGATGAAAACAACACCAAGATTCCACCTCACCCCATATAAAGAATTGCTGCTATCAAGAAATCAACCAACAGCAAATGTTGGTGGGGTTGTGGGGAGAAAGGAACCCTTCTTCCTTGTTGGTGGGAGTGCAGACTGGTGCAACCACTATGGAAATCAATGTGGAGATACCTCAAAGAACTAGGATTAGAGGTTCCATTTGACCCAGCTATCCTTCTGGTGGGTATCTTTTCAAAAGAATTAAAAGAATCATACCACAGCAATATATGCACACCCATGTTTATAGCAGCACAGTTTATAATAGCTAAAACTTGGAAACAGCCCAATTGCCCATCAGTTGGAGACTGGATAAAGAAGATGTAGTTTTTCTATAGAATGGAATGCTACTCAGCCATAAAGAATGAGAAACTACAGTTATTCATCGGAAAATGGATGCATGAAACTGTACTCTTAAGTGAAATAAATAAGACATGCATGTGCAAATACCAAATAGTTTCTCTGGTGTGAACAATTAAAAGTCTAAATAAGATCCAAATTGTATAACTGATAATGTAAAATAGGAAGAAAAGGGCTAAAGGTGTAGGGGAAGGGGGAAGAGTAGGGGAAAGGAAATAAGGGACAAAAAATATGAGAAAAGGAAAAAATGAAAACAAAGACTATAAATAGGGAAGGGAGGAGGAGAAGAAGGGAGGGCAGAGGTAAGGGGAAAAATGAGAAACAAGAGCTGTCATGTAAAGGTACAGGATCCCAGTGATGAATGTAACTGTACTGTATACTTAAAAATTACCAATAAACTCAATAAAAAAGAAAAAGAAAACATTCGCTGCTGTCTCGTCGCGGCATATTCCTAGGCACTCTAAAGTTTTGAAGGTGTTCACCTTAGCACTGCAGGGCAGGGGTGGTCTTTAGGATAAGTTCACCAAGCAGGTTTTCCTTCCCAGAGTCACATGCTCATTGCATCTCCACAGAATATTTATAAAATTTAGTAAAGAGTGAGAGAAAAAAACGCACACATAATATTTTATGCTTGTTATCATCTTAAATCAGCCTTGAAAAATGTATCCAAGTTCTTGTCAGCAACCTAAAAGATGCAAAACAAATCGGGCAGCTTCCTAAAGTGCCACTCCCAGCACATGGTCCCTGACAGGTCTGCACATGCATTTTCAGGCTCCGCAGGCAGCCTGGCCTTTCTGAAGAAGTCTGGCCCAGCCCGGAGGCACCTGCGGCTGGCACACGTGCTGCCTGGCCTCCTTAGTGGCTGGAAGTCTGGTGGTTACAGATACTCACGTGGGCTTGCCGCAGATTTTCCTCTGGTACCACTGCTTGCAGTTGGTGAAGTACTTTTTGTTGGTGCCGATGACCTTCTGCACAGCACACACATTGGGGCTGAAAACAAAAGCAAGTGTTAGTGACGTGGTCAGCATGAGCAGCCACCTTGATGTCTTTCTCATCACGTGGGCCTTCCTGGGTCATCAGAACTATCTAGAAATGGAGGAGAGATAGCCATGTCAGCCTTGGTTCCTAGTTTTAGGATAGGCTTTGGTCCCACACACCTAGATTCTCTGTGAAAGTTCCCCTCAATGCACTGTTCCAGCCTATCTTTTCATATAGGTATGTTATAATTTCACATATGTTTCTTACTTTGACATGAGCAATTGGTAAGTGTAAACGAAAGCATCTTAAAAATTTTAGATTACATGTTACAAACAGAAAACTATCAAAGTCAAAGTGGTGCACTTGCTAAGCAGAGCAGCATGAAATGACACCTGCCTTTCTCTGCACCCACACTCCACACTGAGCATACACTTAACATCCCAGCGTACACACTAGAATGCCAAGGCCTTGGTCTTAGGAAGGGAAGCCCCAGTGCCTCCCAGGCAGCTCCACATACAAATATTCTCTGTGTGCCCTGACCAGCCAGCTGGCTCCCAGAAACAACCCACCAAGAGTGTCCACATGGCCAGCTGCTGTCAGGACAGCTGTCATCAGGGAGTGCACTCCTAATTAACATTCAGTTGTTCGTTACTTAGACCCCAGCTTGAGTCCCATTTACCCAAGAAAGCCTTCTTCCACCACCTCAGATGACACCCTTCTTTCCACACAGCCCTCGCATGACGCTGCTTACAGACCCTACCACTGATGTGGTGCAAGTAAGAAATGAAAAAGATTCCTTGATGTACCAAGCAGAGCCTGTCAGCTACCCTGTGAGGTGAAAGGAGGCTGGAGAGGAGACCCTGGAGAGGAGAGGAAATCTCAATTGCCCATAGCCCCTAGCAGATTTTTAAACCCCTGGCTTCTCTGTTCACTGCCTGGAGTTCACAGCTAGACAGTCCCTAATAAGTCCTGAAAAAAATCACTGCCAGCCACACTCCAGCCCAAAGTCCTACTCATCTTTGTGCAGTCCCAGAAGTTCTTCCATCTGACCAAGCAGGAAATTATTACTGTCGATGAATTCCCTGCAACTTTCCGTAGGCGTCTGGCAGATCTTCAGTGAGTCTCTGTGGATGTGGCTCCAGCATTCCTGTGCAGAGTGAGTTTCCACTGCTGCTGCCCTTTGTGACAGGAGTGGAGGCTGGGGGCAGCCCTGACCCTCTCCCTGTCTCATTGGGAGTGTGGGTGAGCTACATGCACAGGAAATTTATGCTCAAGTGTAATAAAAGTGAGCAAGCCATTTCTGGGCCTTTTGCCTCCAACATAAAAGCACTGCTTTGCAACTTGGATTTGAAAACCAATTGCTTCAGGAAGTTTGGTCCAATTTTTGGTTGATGATATGTGGAAGTGTGGTTGCATTTTTACTTCTCTTTTAGTAGTATTTTTTTTCTCCATTTCTATGACAACATAGATACAGCTGGGAGCCAAGAGACCATGTCACAGTTATGACCTTCTCAACAGCTTCCTGTATTTGGACAAAGTCACTCTATCTCACTAAGCTGCAATTTCACCATCCATAGAATGGGAACAGCTGCAATAGACCTCACTGTGCTGTGGAGAAGATGAATGCAAAAGTGTTGATGGGTGGTACAGTGCCACACCTGAGCAAGGCCTAGGGATCATTTCTCTCCTCACAGCATGGAGCACACTGGACGCCCTTCAGCTAATACTTTTCCTTCCCTTTCTACCAGCCCCACTTTGAATAGGAGTTGGAGCTTGAACAAGGGCATTTGGAAAGGGCACCCCACCCAAGTGTGCAAGGCCAGGCTGCCCTGTGGTATTTTCAGGGACACTTAGATCAAGAGCAAATCCAGCCATGTCTGCAACTATTTTGCTTCAGGTCATCTGCCTGTACATCCAGCTTCTACTGGGGGAGGAGGTGCCTGGTGACTTCTTGATCATTTTGTCCATCACAGATTACCATGGGTCTTTCCAAATGTATTGCAAGAACCTAACCAAGAGGATTAGGCTGCAGGGGTTTGGCTGGAAATTCATATAATGTTTGAAATTCATAATACAAGAGCATCTGTGCTTTAAAAAAGGCTTCTTTTTTTTGGCCTGGTCAGTGTCTCTTTTGGGCTCTGAAGTGAAGGAGCTCTTCTAGGGATGGTTCTTCATGCAAAGCCGTTTAGGAACCCTCTGCCATGGTTGTGTACAGAGAAACCATTCTGGGTGACAGTGGGGTAAGGCATGCTGTAGTGATCATGTCCCAGGTTAGTGGTTAAGAGACGAAACTCCAGAACAGATATCCTGGGTGGTCTGTGGTACCTGAACATGACATGTTTCATTAGCAAAAAAGGCTGGGAGCCCAAAGTGAGAAGGGCCGAAGTAATAAAAATGCCAGCTGTCACATTTTGACTTTGATGCCTTTGATGCCCTCTGCCTTTCTGTGTCCCTCATCCTTTTATGCATCTGGTCTAAGTCAAAGGTGAACTTTTCACTTCCCTAAAGACCCCAGGATATCCCCAGAGGAGCCAGTCAAGGCTATAGCATTCCTGGCTTGATTTCATTCTGCAGGGCGGCCTGACTTGCTCCCAGCACCCCTTTCCTCCTACCTGAAAGCCACAGGCAGAGGAAACAAAGGGGCAGCCTATACCCACACCTAGACATGGGAGCTAACACTTTTTCAGGGCCTATGAAGTCAACTCTGTCACACGCACATACACCATAACCTGCCCCCCATGAGTTTTGAGTTTTGATCTGAAAACAGATCTGCCCCTTCTGTTGGAGGGTTGGGCACTGCCTAGGGTAGGAGGGCTAGAACTCAATGGTATCTGGGCCTCTCCCAGGAGTCACTGCTGGTCTCTATCCACAAATAGTTTTACCTAGGTGTGAAAAAGATGCAACCAAGCAGGCTGGAAGCTACAGTAAAGCCTAGTTATGTGTGAAGCAGGTGGGGCCCAGATTGGGATGCAGAAACACTGTCCACCTCCAGCTGGGTCTGGGCTGGTCTTCACTAGGTCACACCTTCTGCACTGCTTTGCCTCCTATGGCCCACGCAACTTTAGTATCTCAAAGTACAACATACTGTGACAATGCTCACATTGACAAATCCACCCTTTGCTTTAAGACAAACTCCAGTCCCGGTTCCAGTGCATACTGCAGATTGTGGGAAAATCCTGTGTCCTCTCAGGACTCAGTTTCCCCATCCCCACAGTGTACTGTATGAGGGCTCAGGGATTTTGCTCTCCCTTTGACAGAGAGGAGGTGCTACACTGCCTTGCTGTGCACACAGAGCACTGTCCTGGTCCTAGAGGGTGGGTGCAGGTCGAAGCCAGGTGCACAGAAGCCTGGGGCACTTAGGATGCTGCCACCAATGTGACCAAAGTCTCCTCTGGAGTCTTGGACAATGACCTGGCTGCTGTACTACTGGGTGGGCTTCCTTTATGCCTTAGGCAACCTTCCCGCAATGATTTTAATGATCGGAGGCAGATAATTTAAGGCCCCTTCCACTCATGGCTCGAGAAGTCTGAAAGTGGGGTCTCTCAAGTCCTTGGTCAGAGCCTCCACCCGCTTTCTCTACAAAGTGTTGGTGGCTGATTTCCCTCCATGGTCCCGCACCTTTCTCCCTCCACCCCGCAGAGGGCTGGTCTCTGCACACTGCCTGCTTTTGGGGGGCGGGCGTTGTCTCTTGCGCCCCCAGCCTGCTTGGATGCCCCCAGCAGCAAGTCAAGCTTCCCTTCCCGTCCCTGTGCTCCGCTTACCCGTGCTGGCGACCCCGGAGCCGGCTGTGCTGCAGCACCAGCTGGTAGGGTGACTTGGCGGGGCCCGCAAGGGTCCCTGCAGGGCCCAGGGCCAGCGCCAGGGCGAGGGCCATGAGCCGCACGAGGAGCACCATGGCGGAGGAGACCCGCGAAGATTCAGCGACAGAACGCGCGAGTGGGCCGCTCCGCTCCAGGAAAGTGAGAGCCCGGGCCGCCCGCGCCAGGTTAAGTAAGCGGCAAGCGAGGGAGCGGCCTCGAGGGGCGGGGAGGACGCTACGCTGACGCCTCCCAGCCAGCCCGGCCCGCTCGCACCCACTCTCTCCCTCCGCGGTCACTTTCTTCTCTGCTCTCTCCTGCGCCGCCCAGACCTCCTCACTCGTGTCCCCTCTCCTTCCCTTCTCCTGACAGCTTGCCCCTGGGCACAGGGTCCTGAGGGAGGTATCTCAGGCTTCTTCCAAGTGGGGACACGGAGTGAGGGGCAAGGGTGGACACCGGGAGAGGCGCCTGCCTCGCTGATCTGGCTACAAACACTGCAGGCTCTACTGATTCTTGCAACTCTGTGGCCAGTCAGACTGGACTGTGTTCCACACCCCCAGGCGTGCTAACAGAAACACAGGTGAAGAGCAAATCTTAGGACTGACAGAAACCCAACACTGCCGGGCAGGTTCTGTTAGGCTGTGAGCTGCACTTGAAAACCTGAGGAAGGGTGGGGTCCTCACCTTCTACTGCCTCTCCCCACAAATCTTGGCAACACTGTGTGCCAGATACTTGCAGCACAGAGGTGGGGAAGGCAAGATTCTTGCCCTGGAGGAGCTCTGAACAAGTAAGCAAGCAGTCATATGGCAGGGAAAGAAGTACAGTATTAATCCCAGCATATATGAATCACCACTGACCAGCTAGCTGGCACTCTCAAGAGCTGGGAAGACAGGATAAGTTGATGAGACTCAGGCCCTTCTGGAAAAGTCGGCAGCAAGGGAGATCCACGCCTCAAGCCAAAATGTGCCACAGAAAGAGGTATCTGAGGCCTTGGGAGTCCAGAGGAGGCATGTGGCCCAGATCAATGGCTCTGCTTTTAGATATGAAGAATGAAAAGGAATTAGCCAGGCAAAAGGAGTCAGTCATGCACTCAGGAAATTCAAGGTATCCAGCTGGATGAGGCATAAGGGTTGGAGTTGAGGGTAGGGGAGGAAGGCAGCATTAGCAGAGCCCGGACCCAACCTAAGAGCCCTGCAAGTGATGGGGAAGCAAGCAAGTGACACAGTCAGTGTCACGAGCAGGCTTTGAGAAGACCAGATAAAATAAAGCAACTAAGTGATCAGTTGGGGACCACGTGGGAGCACAAACTATGGTGGTAGAGATGTTGATGGAAGAAATATGAAGAACACAGGAGAGCTGGGGGAGAAAGAAGAGTCAAGGATGAGTGTTTTGGTCTGGCATGGTGGTGTGTGTGTGGTGCTATACGTGTTTAGTATGAGGGACACATGGAAGGGGATAAAGGCTTGCCAGGAGAGAATGGGTAACTTGGGACACAGAAGTGCTTGTGACTCACCCAGGTGGAGTCCGTGGGCAGCTGGATGTAAAGACCTGGGAGTATCATTCTTGTGGAGCAAGAGGTGGGGAGTGACAGATGGTAGAGAGGAGACCAAGGCAGAGAGCAGTCCACAAAGCAGAGGAAGGACAGCTGAAAGCAGAGGAGCAGAAATGGAGAATGTGGAGCTGCTGTGGGAGGAAGATGTTTACAGAGAGGAATGCCACGCATAAGACAGATCCCAGAGCATCCACTGTGTATGAGACAGAGGTCACAGGGTGGGGACCTGGCTGTGGAGAGCAGGGTGGCTGAGGCCAGATGTGGCATCTGGACGGAAAGACAAGGCTGCGGAGGAGACCTTATGTGTATATCACAGAAGCGAAAGACAGAGTTAGAATGGAAGTCAGGGAAAGTAAATCAAGAGAGACCTGGAGAGTTAGAGCTTTTACAGAAAGAAGGGAGGAAGGTCAAAGCTGTGGGAAGGAGAGGGACAGTGAGAGTGAGCACCAGGCTGAAGGAGAGTGAATTAGGCTCTGAACAAGTGCAGGACCCTGAGGGCAGAAAGCCATCGAGGGTCTCACTTGGAAAAGTAGAGGGAGTAGTACAAAGTAGGCAGATTTAACGAAGTTTTTAGTGGTACCTTTGAGGAGACCTGAAAATCCTCAGGTGTGGAGAGCAAGGGAGAGGAGAAGTCAGACAATCGGGAAGCTCGTAGCTAGGGAACCAGGTACATGAACAAGACCCTCTGATAAATCAAAGTGCATGTTTGGGTGCATGGGGGAGTGAGCTATGCTTCTGTCTGTACCACTGATAAACAACAAGCCACTTCCATTTTCAGGTAGAGGAAATGGACAGGAGGGAGCTGCACTCACAGGGATGCAGGAGAAGTGTGAGGGTTGGAGATACAGATTGAGTCACTACCACTAGACATAGCGGCTAAAGCCGTGGACTAGATGAGCTCCTAGGGAACATGAAAGAAAGGAGGAGGAAAAGAAAGAAGAAGAGGAGAAAACGGTGGGCCAGAACTCTGGGGGACAATGGAGAGGTTAAAAAGGTTGAGGGGGAGGCTGAAAAGGAACTCTGAAGGGACAGAGAGGCTCGGAAAGATCCGAAAGGATCACAGAAGAGAAGCCATCATCATTGGTGGCTGCATGTGTGCTGCATGTGAATAATGTAACTTATTCGGCCTCACGGAGTTCATAAGAATGAGTAGTTCTTAGCATATGCTTGGCACCCAGGAAGCAAAACTTCAAGGCTGCAGAAAGTCTCCTGGAACATTTCAACCTGTCTATATCCTTTGCACTGAAGATTAGAAGTTGTTCTGGGGTGAGTCTGACCTTGGGGAAAGCCAGGGCCTTCTCTGATGCTCCCTCTGTCTCATATCTTATCCCATCTCTCCAAAAGGGAAAGGCAGGACGTTTACAGCCCACACTGTGTGTGGAGTCAGTTCCAGTGCTGGAGTCCTCTGCCACATGGAGCTCATACTGCTTGCTGGAGAGAAGAGTCAAGAATACACTTCCATCTAGAATAGGATTTCCTCACAAACAGCTTTTTGAGAGAAGACACTAACACTCATGCTGGATTAGTTCTGGCTTTGTACTCCTGGGAGTTAGTTCCACTTTGTCTATGAATCATTTTCCTTATTTTGATAGTTGTTATCCTTTTCTTTGTTTTCCTGGAGCCTCAGGGAGAAAATCCAGGAAACATAATAGGAAGAAAACAGGCGATTTCCACATCAAAAAAATCCTGACTTTTTGCTCAGCCAGCAGATCACAAAAAGAGAAGTGTCATTGGCAACGAAAGCACTTGGTGTGTCTAGGTGGATGGCAGCTAAGGTCCTGGGTTGAGAAGACTGGCTTGGACAGGGGTGAGAGCTGATGCCTCTGTGAGTTGGCATCGCAGTACAAGCTGCTTCAGTGTGCTTACCAGAAGGGCCAGGCGAGAAATGAAAGAATGCTTCTGGGAAAGGTATACGCTCAGGGAAGGAAGCAGCCTTTGCCAGCTTTGCTCAGTGGTTTGGAATAATGCTTGGATCCCCAAGCCAGGATCTCCAATGAATAATGACCCTGGTAGAGCAAAGTTTTTGTTAAAGGTGGGAGAACTTGGGTTTTAACACCAGTCCTGCTATTTTCTAGTTATATACAAATACTATAGGTTATTCAATCTCACAGAGATATGGTAAAACCACCTCACAGGACTCTAGGGTAGGTTACATGATGTACTTCAAGTAAAATGGTCAATCACTATGAGTTACTATTATGACTACCTCACCCCGCAAGTTGTTCTATATGGTACAGTTCAGTGAAAATAGAAGTTTCCCAACGATAAAGGTAATGATCTGAAAATGCTCATTTAATTGAAAGTAAAACATTTCTCTGATCCTGACTGACTGGCCTAAAATGCTGGAAAGCTCCCCGGAGGATGCAAGCGCAGGCTTGATCACAGAAGCTTCTCTGGGGAGCACTGCTGCATTAGAGCTTGTAGGGAGAGGCCTCTTCCAGGTAAGAGGACGGCACATGCATAGTCCAGTGCCAGCTCCCCCCTAGAAAGATGCAGGAGCTCTTGGCAAGTAAGGTAATCCCACCAGACTTCTCTTCTCTCATCTGTAAAACTAGCATTTGATGACTTGAGTTTTTCCATGAGCTCAGTAAAGAGATCACAGTAATACTTCAGTTACTGTTTAGATATTAAAAAAAAAAATTCCATCCCATGCGCCACTATCCACTGCCTTTCCAAAACCATAAAAAGCAGAACCCCATGAATGTAAACATGCACTCCCACCGGGGACTCCAGCTTCTCTGCAGATGGGGTGACACTGCTGGAGGTAGAAGCAGGTCCTCCATCCCCAGATGACTCAAAGCCACCCAGGGTAAATAGTACACTAAACCCTTTCATTTGGGAAGGATTTTTTTCTCTCCATGTTAGAAAAATCTAAACATGAAAAAAATGAGGCTTGTTTGGAACAATAATTATAAGACTTTTTCAGGTAGTTTAAAGAAATGACTACTTTCATATTCTGTGGTACACACAAGATCATCAAAAGCAGTTTAGTTTTTTTTTTAATAACCTTGTAGCACATGACAACAAGCCTTAACCATCAAGATGTATTAGTAGTTCTGACAAGTTCCCCCCAGAGAACAATAGAAAGAAACTGATTCTGGGGCTATTGGTGGGAGAGCTGGCATTAGTGGAAAAACAAGGGTTTTTCTCTATGAGATCTCTAAATTAAGAGTACACAGGTCAGGCATGGTGGCACATTCCTGTAATCCCAGCCATTTGGGAGACTAAGGCAGGATGAGGCCAACCTGACCAACTTAACAAGAATCTGTTTCAAACTAAAATAAAAAGGGGTAGGGATATAGCTCAGTGGTAGGGTGCTTGCCTAGTCCAAATGAGACCCTGGATTAAATCTCTAGTAACACACACACACACACACACACACACACACACACACACACCCTACAGAAATTGGGTAGGGAAGTTCTATTCCTTATATAAAACATCACACTTAGGATAGTACTTCATGCACAATTATTCTATCCATGTAACAAATACAGGCAAGAAACACCCCAGTTTACTAAAATTAAAGGGGCAATTATAGTACTTGTTCAGGGGTTCAGAATTGGTATTTCAATGATCTTCTACAACCTTGCCTCTGAAAATGTGGTTTGCAAACAGAAACATTAAAACTACACCAGAACTTATTAGAAATGTGGACATGAAGGCCTTCTTCAGCCCTACTGTATTTGACTACATTTATTTTTTGTTTGTTTGTTTTTGGTACCAGGAATTGAACTGGGGCCCTTGCATTAGCAAGGGAAGCAGTGGAACCGCTGAGCCAAACCCCCATCCCTTGACTACATTTTTACAAGATCCCTTGGTGACCGGTATACACATCACAGTTTGAGAAGCACAGACCTTCAAGGTCATATTAGATACTCAAGGGTTCAGATGAAACTAAAGTAAGATTCAACTTATATATCCATTGACAAAAAAAGAAATACACCCAAACATGCCCAACAATGAAATGACCATAGAGGAAATCTAAGCTTGTGCTAAGGCCCAGCACCCCTGGTAGATGACGGTCAAGATGTGACTGTCAAGTAGCTTTTTCTTGAGGTCTAGTTGATATCTGTGTCTTCCACACATTGAACATGAACAGGAAATTTGGGTTTTGTTGGAGGAATCTTCCATTTCACTCCCCTTTCAAAAACTGTAGAGGGTCTGGGAGCACAGGTTTCTAACAGAATGAACTTAAAACAGACTTACTGTTTAGGTTCCCCTGGAAAGTTAATGGAAACAACAACTGTCATGGGCCCCAAATGGCATTAAGTCTCCTGTGTTTATGCTGTTAAATGACTTGCTGTTTTCCAACTCCTCCAAACACAGCTTTCTTAAGGAGGGCTTGCCAAATGCTACTTGCTGGAACCTAAATTTGTTTTTTGGGGAAACTGATTTTTCAAAACAGAATTTCACTGAGTTGGCTCAGCTAAAATACCTTAACAAAGAAGAATCCAGAGATACTATAGGGGTTGCTTTAATTGCCTGACCTCAAGTATTTTTGTGCAGCCTACAGATGATTGTTGGTTTCCCTCTGCTTTCCTGCAAGGTAGGCAAACCGTGGAGAACTAGAGAGTACCCTGTAGCAATGCATCCGAGAATACAGAAATTCCCAAGGCTCCTCTGTCCATCTCCCCTTCTTTATTCTGCTTTCACCATGCAAGGTTGGACGACTTGCCTTCAATTTTGCTGTGTTCCCTTTCTGACTCCCACATGTAGTCAGTCTCCAAGATCTTACAAGTGTTCTTTCCAGATGTCTCCTAAAAGTTACCACTTGAACACCCAGTTCCCCACTGCCTCAGTCTCCTTGACATTGGCTGCCATCCACACCTTCACCTCAGGCATTCATCTTCTTCAGCACTGCCTGCCTTACCTTCCCAAAACTCTTCCAGTGAAGCAGTGCTCTCCTAGAATACTCCTGATGGTTTCTACTATTTATGAGAGAAAATTCAGACTTCTCTTTTTGTTTTTGTTTTTTAAATTAATCTCGTCTTCCCAACTTTGTTTTAAAAAAGAAAGGACTACAGATATATTATAAAAACCTGAGATAATACAAGGCTAGATGAGAGGAAAACATTATCTTTAATTTCCTGTACCATGCAAACTTTTGATTTTTTTTTTTTTGCCTCCTTTAACTGCACCTGACTTTTAAATCTCCTCCAGAATTCCTCTCCCTTTTATTTTTTGGCAGTACTGATTGAATCCAGAGGGCTGAGCTACATCCATAGCCTTTTTTATTTTTACTTTTTAAAATTTTGAGACAAGGTCTTACTGAGTTGCCCACTCAAACTTGTGATCCTTCGGCTTCAGGCTCCTTTTCAGTTTGTGCCACCACCCTGGGCAGTGTTCCTCCTTTTGATCCACCTGCTTGCCCACCTGTGACAGAGTCAGCCTGGCTCCTGAAGCAGTGCTTCCTCCACTCCTCCCTACACACAGCCCACCTCGGCTCTCTTGTGCAGATAGAGCTCTGGGCTCCACTTTGCCTGCGTGTGCACATATAATACTCTCTCTTCAGGGCCTGCCTTGTTATTAAGAACTCGCAGAGCTCTTAACCTTCCTGGGCTGCTGTTTTCTCAGGTGGCCTCAATTCTGCAGCTTTCCCACTTGAGAGAGCCTCTCCTTTTTGAAGCCAATGTCTGTTCTCACAGTCAGCCCATGTGTTTGCTCTGTGATTCATTTACAGCCTCATGATGAGTCAGTGTGGAACCCGCTTAACCTTTACAGACCCATCAATGGGTTGGATGTCCATGTTTTGAAAGGTCTACCCTAAATCCTTTCTGGTACGATGCATACCTTTTTTAAAGTAGAGGTCTGAATTAGACACAGACTTCGATGGACACTGCTTTAGGTGGCCACTCCACCACATGCCTTGTACTAGACTGGATCAGGCAGACACTGAAAGACCTTAAAGAACACTGGTTGGACTTCTTTCCTAGGCTTCCTAGCATAGGACATCCAGTCCCAGTATGAAGGAGTGAGATTCTCCAGGCTGGTGCTTCTAACATCACGTTTTGGTTCCCTGGATGTTCCCCTAAGCCAGGGAGAAAAATGTCTCAACTTCCTCAGATGCAGTATTGTGCAAAAATCAGAGAGAAGAAAGGGGACAGTAGACCAAAGCAGCTTTCCAGAAGCTATTCTGACAGCAGAGTCCAAAATTAACTATTAATTTATACTATCATAGCACCACTGCAGTCCACCTGAACACCCTGGATATTCGAATGGAGCTTCTTTTATAATATAAAAAACAATTTGTGCAGGCTGGAGAGCTTGTGAGATGAGAGCCTCAACCTTTTGCCTGCAGGTTTTAATACTTTGGAACTCATTGTCCAGGTCAGCACTTTTCCCCTAGCATGAACGGAAAAAGCTAAATTTCATAAGAATGCCCCACGATCCCCACCCACCTTGATCCTCCACTCCACCTCAGGCAGCACTGAGCCCAGTCAGGAAGACAGCATTTGACAGGACAGGTCTGTTAGAATTCCACAGCTGTAGTACCCTGTCCCCCAGCATCTTCTTCTGCAACCTTCCATTTGCTGGGACATGAATGGAATAAATGTTGTGCTTTGCACAAAGCACACAGTGCCCTGTAGTGCAGAACAGAAACATTAAAATAATAAGAGGAGTTAAAGGAATGTACTTGGGTTGCTGCTTCTAAAGACACCAAGGCAAGGATTATCTTCCAAGGTTTCTATGGACCAGGCTGTGTTTGGGAAGGAATGTAAGTTGCAGAATGATGCAGAAAGCAGTCAGAAGAGGAAAAGCAGATGTGTGCAAGCATGTGCACACACAAAGTCCTAGCCTACTAATGAATAATTACAGCTTACCAACATCAGGGGCTAGGGTAAATATTTTCATGTATTAAGTCACCATATCTTTGACCCAATCGTATGGGCTGGGTATTGTTATTTTTTCTTATAGATGAAAAAGGCAAGGCTGAGAGAGGGGAAAGGACTTGCCTTAGCTGACTGGGAGCCCACAGCAAGTAGTGACAATGATGGTAAACAGAAGAGTCAGCATTTGAATGAAGATGGCCCAGGCCCAGGGCCTGTCCTACTTAGACCACTGTGCATGCTGTACTCTTCTCCACATAATACAGTTGTGCATTTTTTGAAAACTCTCAAACCTTCTCTCTTTGCCAAGATGTTTATTAAGCCAACCCCCGCATGCCTGTAGTACCCACTCTAGTGAATGAAGTAGCCCATGGTGAGGAAAGCAGTCACTGCTTGCTCCTTTTCTAGACAGGCGAAGAACTGAGCTGCTGGAGCCACTGCTTAGAATTACCATGACATCACTGTTTCTTTGAATGGTAAACTAGCATTATTTAGCAGTCCCCAACAATCTTACTGTTGCCACTCCCAGCCAACAAGAAGAATATTCTGTATTTACAGTTTGGCAAATCTCAGTGAGCCAGTGCTTTCCAGGATTGGGAGAGGGGATTATATAGCAAACAGATGCTACTGATGCTTTTACAGAGGTGACTTTCTGTTCTCTCCCAGCCATGTTGTTTTAGAGTCTCCCTCTGATGAAGGCACTAGAATTTGAACCACAAATAAAAATGCTACTTACTTAGCATGTGCAAATGAGAAGTTTCTTCCTTCACTTTGTAGTAAGCACCTGTCTCTTCCTCACAGGTCTAGGTAGACAACTAAGGGAGTTTGCAGCACTGCCATCTGGGCCTCAGTGGTCTGGAACCACTCAGAGGAGACACTGTTTAGCCCTTTCCCATTTAGAGGCAGGTAGTCTCTGGTGTTAATTTATAACCTTATTTCACTGGGATTTTTAAGCATTCTGAAGCAGGAGCCAGCAGCCTTCTACCATTCAACGTGGATGGCCTGGACCCTCTTTATGCGTCTGCACTTCAAGCAATGACCTCTGTCTGACTCTGATTGGCAAGACAGATTGTTTTCTTTCCTAATGTGTTTCACCTTGGGGACAAACTCTTATATACTAAACAGTCACTGTTTCTCTTAAAGCATCATAAAATATGTAAAATAAGAAGTGAAAGTTATGGTGGCTGGTGCTTGGCACAGCCCCATGTGATAATACTTTGGCAAGGCACATTGAAAGAAAAAATTGTCTTAATACATCACTATCACTTAATTACTGATCAAATATCAACAATCTGCCCAAGAAATAGTCAAATTGATATCATGTCCTTTTTGATTATCATTAAATACACCAAAATCCTGGAACAACAAAAGAATTAAAATAGTCCTTGGAGTCTGTAGAAAAAATTGCCCACATTAGTTGAAACATTTCTGAAGTAACATTCAGACTAGAGCCTGAGCTAGTCCTATTATTTCATCATGTATAAAAGTATAACTGACAAGTGTTCAGACAACCAGTGTGCTCCAGAAAATGGGTCTTGCCTGGTTCTAGCCACACTTTACTGAGCTCACATTTCCAGCCAGCAGTTGGGCCGCACATACACTTCCAGACAGGAATGAGTCATGCTGTAGCCAGGAGGCTCTCAGAGACGCACATACAGTGAAATAAACACCTCACGCAAGGCTGTGGCTGTATGCAAAAGGAACTCCAAAGGGAAGTACTAACCGCACACCATAGGGTGGAGGGTCAGCGGGGACCAGGAGCTGTGGGGGAAGTGAAGAGAGCCAGAGGGGACTGGGATTCTTCCCAGAAGAGGTGATTCATCATCTGGTCGAGAGTGACGCCAAGTCAGCAAGGTAGACTGCAACTCATCAAATCAGAAACTGGAGACGGGGTTAGGAGTAGAGACAGGATTGCTTGTCTGGGTTTCTGGTTCTTGTTAGCACTTTATAACTCCTGAGACATACAGGAGCCTGGAAGAGTTGCTTTTGTGCATTCATTCTGATCTATCAAGGAAAAATGCCACCCCTATTTTTCTATTTAAAACCATTCTTTTATCCCCTTCTCCACTGTTTAGAAATCTAAGTATCCTAAGACTTCATTTGGTCTTTCTTAAAATAGATCCAAGTCTTTTTCTGACCACTTTACACTAACGCTAATAGGACCTGAAGCAGGGTCCCTCCACTTGTGAACCTCGTGTAAATCTTCAGGGTACCACCAACACCTAACAGAACATTGTGCTGGTGCAACATAAAACTCAGCTCACATTCCGAGTACTCTAGTTGCTTACATAGTGAAGGAAGCAAGACAGGCCACAAGTGTGTGTCTGTGCATGTGCGCCTATGTGCTATGTAAATAACAGACTCGATCTGTGTGACCAAATCTAATAAGTACAAATTCTACCGAGCCTTTGAGACAGATGTGGCAGAGTCTGCCAAAATGGGGAGGGGCCCAAAGCTTAAGGCAGGGTTTACAAAACTTTGGCTTGGTGATTAAAGCACAATGTGATATACAACTTCAAAAATGTGTTTAGATACAAAGTCCACCCAAGACCCCCAAAATAAGATCTTGGCCTGTTTCATAGTCTTGTGACAGTAGTGGCCTACTTTTAACTTCAGTTCTTACACTTACTCTGGGGACCCAACTTGGTCACTCCAAACCAGTAAATTAATAAATAGAGCAGCAGAAGAGAAGACTGCAGGTCATGAGACTCAGGCTTTTATGCCTCCTCTTTCTTCATAACTGTTTCCAGATGTGGAATTTGGCATTGTATCAGCTCTGGGACAGTAACTAATGAAAGTCCTTTTTCCCTAGCTAACAGCAGGTGGCTACTGGTTGCAACAGAATGGCCTATTTGTGCTATCCTTCCAGAGAACTCTCAGAAGCACTTTCCCTTGTTTAGTGTTTACCTGGTATATGCCACTGAGTGGATGACAGCAAGACACAAGAAACTCAGTGCAAGATGTCATCTGACAAAGAAGGTTGTGGAAAATGGAATACTGTTAATAGTAGTCCTAAACAGTGGGGAAAGACAGAGGCTAGATTTTTGGTAAAAACAATCCCACCGCTAAAGAAATAATATACAAATGTCATTAGTTCAGGGGCCCATCCTTATCACTGATAAAATGCTTGTTTCCTTTACAGTTCTGGAGCAGAGAGGCAGGAGATAGGTGTTTCTGACTTGAGGATGCTTACAAAACAAGTGGGGTAACACACCATGAAAAAATCAGAGGAGTTACTGGGATCAGATGAGATTAATAGAGAAAAGAAGTGCTCTTTGAAAGTGCCAGGTTCTAGCAGCGTTCAAAGGCCACTCTCCATGTGTGGGGAGCTTCGCCCTTGATCCCAGACATTGGTCCATGTACCAGCCAGGATGCACATTGCTCCAGTCCTTGAGGCCAGGCCAGCTGAGCCCAGACTCTCACATCCTGCTTTGTTCTTCCCTGGCTTTGGGAAAGTCTCCTTCTGACAATTTTCACTGGCTGACCAACTTGCTTGCCACAACCACAGGAAAAATCAATTGTGAATTTTTGAAACTGGAAACAGATACTGGCTCAACATAATTGTAGCCTTCCCAGCAGAAAGATAAGAGAGTAGGTTTACCAAGGTGGTATCAGTGACCACCATGGAGTCAATCATGGCATTCAGTTGGTATGTATGGTGTAAGAGTTTCATGCTCTCCAGAACACCAGGAACACTGATTTATAAGGATTTCCAAGAAAATCCTGCAACAAGGAATACTCCAAAATATCATAAAACTCTTGACTTCATTCATGCCTTGCAAGAAATACTTAATTTTGGTTGGTTTTGACTTGTTGGTGAAAGGGGCTTGTTTTCCTGAGTCATTTGCAACAGTTAATTCTGTGGGTTTAAACAGAATGCCCTGAAGGGTGTGAACTAGAGAAGAAGAGCATGAGGCTGGGAAGAGTAATGTTGGGCAGCAAGAAAGGGTGAGTCTTTAGGCAGGTGACTAGATATGATCTGTTTGTGATCAAGCCAGAATCTCACCTGAGAGTCTTTCTCTGTCATCCTGACTGCTGACTATTCTTCCCTGGCCCAGGATCGGAAACACAGGGTTTGTTACTTTTCTTGTTGCTGAGACAAGATACCTGACACTTAAAGTTAAAGGCAGAAATGTTTATCTCACAGTTTGTAGAGGTTTCAGTTATAATCAGCTGGCCTCAAGGTAGAGTGGCTTGGCAGAGGGGCATTGCAGAGGAGAAACAGTGCATGGCAGGCAGAAGGCAGCAAAAGCAAGTAAGCAAGCAAGGGGTCTTAAGAGTATCTTTCTGCCCCTTTTGGTATTGTATCTAGGCTACTGGAGTTAGGGTGGTGCCAAACTAATCAGTGCGCTGATTTAGTAATCACACACTCTTAATCCCAGCATCAAACACTGTAGATCCATCCACCTCTGAAAAGCCCCACTTATGACTGCATGAGGCATGAGGCAGACATTTAGACACAAGTTGTAACACAGGCCAAGAAAAGTCATGCCGTTTCCATCTTTCTATTCACAGACCCAGAACTCCAGTCCTAGAGTTAAGGGTGTGCACTCCCCTTTCAAGTAACATGCTCCCATATAATCCTGATTTTTTTAGAACAATGGATGAAGAGATATTTTAGAGTATAACTTCTTGGGGATTCACATCTTAGGTGTCAGTAGGTGGGATTCCAGTAGCCCCTGGCTGGGCTGGGTTCCAAGCAGTGCATCCCAGGCTTAGGAGGTGTATGGGATAAACTCCAAGAAGTTCCTGCGAGGCCTCCCTTTCCAGTAAATTCAATAGCTAATGAACATTTACTGAAATGTCAGCTGAGGATACTGCATAATCAAGCAAATACTGGGGTAAAGACAAAAGATGGAGAAGATTCTTTATATTTCCCAGAAATACCATTGTCTAGAAGAGCCAGGAAAAGGCAAGAAACCAGATTCAAGCCTGGAAACATGCATCTCCATGGCTGAATTTACTAAAATCTTTTCAGTTCTCCAAACCCAGCATGCTTTTTCTTAATTCTAGGTCTCTGAACACACTGTTCCTACTGTCTGGTTCCATTGGCCAATTAGATTGCAGTTTAGACAACTTTTTCTTCAGGAAACTTTCCTTCCTTTTTAAGGTGATTAGCCTGATACGTGCCCTTTCCCTGGGCCTTCACTTGCCCGTATTTTTACCATTGATCAGAAACATGTCTGTCTTCTCAGACTCCAAGTTTGATGAGGAAATGTCTGCCTAATTCACCATCTCATTCCTAGAATTAATTCAATTGGTTCATTAATTTATTTGTGGAGTACCTAGCATGAGTCATGAAAGGGAAAGGTCACTGTGAAGCTACAGTATATTATTCAAGGGAGACTTCTTGGAAGAGATGCATTTTGAGATAACTTGGAGAGTCTGAAAAGGGAAAACAATGAGAGGCACAGAACCTGGTTGCATCATGCTCCACCACCCGCCATGCCTGGGCTTCCACGGGAATCAAATCTGGGATCCATTACTAAGAGGGAAAGGCACTCACTTTCATGGAGCTGCTGCCACATACCACAATGGTTTTCCAGATGCCAACTATGCTAATAATACTTACCATTCCCTCAGTGTGGGATGCAGGGCAGGCCACTCTTTGGACTAATTTGATCTGTCAACAATCCCATTGAGAAGAAATGCTTGTCCCCATTTTTATAGATGATGGACTGAGGCTTAGGGGGACCTGGCCAATATGTTATAGGGGACAAGGCCAAGAGTGTTTCTCCCTTTTAGATTGAAATCAGTGGTCCTCAAATACTTTGTTCACAAGCTTCCTCAAAAAATTGACCCCCTTGCACATTTTAAGGGTGGTATAAACATTTTATCACATGTTTAAAGTAACTGCAGAAAATTCTTGAGTATTATATTTTAAATGTGTACATGCATTTTATTTCTGTCAAAATATTGGAAATATACATTTAGTTCATGCAATCTATAGACAATCTCTGCCATATCTCAATTCTCCCTTACCACCCTGGTGCAAGATATTCAGCCACTTATACGTGAATGCTTTCTGTAAATTTGGAACAATAGTACCTATGTATAGGGGTGCTGGGAAGGATTAGATGAACTATTTATGTGAAACACTTTGAATGAAAACTGGTTCACACAGCTATGTGTTTGCCATTATTACGTGACCTAATTGCAAGGCCAATCCTCACTTCAGCATTGGCCAAAGCAGATTTATTTTTGGTAGGAATATCAAGATTTTATTTTTAATTCAAATAAACACATTCCTACCTCCTGACAACAATCTCTCTTGCAAATTTTAAATCTGGGAGAGAAAAATCTGTCTTGCTGGAGTCCTTTTGCCTGCAGAGAACACAGTATACATCTATACTTTTTTTGATCGTGGGAACCTATATTTTCTAACTATCCTTTGTCGGGTATCCTGGCCATGATGCCTTTGGAGAACTGGTGATAAAGCAGTCTTGCTTTCATTAGTGTGAGAAGGGAGGTTAGAAGGAGGGGCACCACCTCCCTACCCCACCACTGGCAGGTTGGCTTTAGGAGAGGCACATGTAGACACAGAGACACAGGAAGGTGGTTCTGGAAAAATCTATGTATGCCCCCAAAAGGTCTTCCTGTAGCCCCAGGGGATTATGTGCTCCAGTTGAAAGCCTCCTTTGCCTTTGCAGGGCAGCAACCACCAGTGACTGAGGCAGCCTGCTCTTAGTAGGGGCCAGCGTCCCACTGCATATCATGTGAAAAGAAGTCAAGGGTTTTCTCATTTTCTCCTCCCCAGAGAAGATAAATTTCAGGAAGCTGCTCTAGTCCTATAGCCTGTTGGTACTCAAACACTGGTCTATGGACAAGCAACATGAGCATTTCCTTGAGCTTCCTACACCAGGTGAATAGTCAGCTTTTCAGATGGAACAAATACCCAATGCTTGTTACTTAAAGGAGGAAGGGTTTATTTTGACCCACATTTTTAGAGGTTTCAGTTCTTGGTCAGCTGGTTCTGAGGCAGAAATATCAAGGTGGAAAGGAATAGTGAGGAGCTGCTCACCTCAGGCAGCCAGGAAACAGAAAGCAGGGCAAGAGCTTGAGAGGAAAGGGCCAGTGACCAAATGCAGTCTCCAAGAACCACCTAGACACAAGCGGAAGTATGTTTTACTAATTTCTTAAGACATCTCTCAAGCTAGCCCAGCTGATAATCAAGATTAACCATCACAAGGCCCTATCCCACTGAATCAGAACCAGATGCAAACCAGTGGTTCTCAACCTTGGCTGCATCTTAGAATCACTGCACATGAGGAGCTTTTAAAAATCCTAGTGCCCTGGGCCATACCCTTGACCAATTAAACAAGAAAGCCAGAATTTCTGGTCCTGTATTCCAGGAATCATTGGTTTTTATATGCAATAACTGATATAATTGTGCATATTTATAGGGTATAATGTGATATTTCAATACAAGTCCACAATGGGTAATGAGAAGATCAAGTTAACTAGTTTATCCATGGCTTCAGACATTAATAATTTCTATTTTTTTTCTCTTTTTGGTACTGGGGATCAAACTCAGGATACTGTGCTTGCGAGGCAGACAGCAGCACCACTGAGCTAAATACCCGGCCCCATTAATCATTTCTTCGTGCTGGGAACTTTCAAAATTATTTGAGATATATAAATAATTGTCAACCATAGTTGCCCTACTGTGCTAAAGAACATCAGAAGTTATTTCCCCTATCTAGTTGCACCCTGCACCTGTTCTTCATCCTCTCTTCACACCCCCATTCTTTCCAGCCTCTGGTAACCACTATCCTACTCTATCTTCTATGAGATTCACTTTTTAGTGCCCATATACAAGTAAAAATATGCAGTATCTCTCTTTCTGCAAACATCCTTATTTCTAAATTCCCTAGGTGATTGCAATATGCAGCCAAGGCTGAGAACCAAAGATCCAGGCCATCTGCCTTAGGATTCCCACACATTCCTGACCCCACTGCATGCCATGTGTTCCTCTCCTCTCACCTCAGCCACTACAGCAGGCTTCTGTCCTTCCTCACCAAAAGCAAGACTCTCCATAACATGGCTCTGACTTCTCTTCTATACTTTTTTCCCAAACACTACCCTACTTTTCAACCTAACTAGATGCCTCGCTCTTTCCCAAACATATCTCAAAGCTTCCTGCGTGCCTATCCTTGATCCTGTCTTCCTCATTTCTTGCTCAAGCTCTGCTCATCTTTTATGACTCTTAGGATTCTTTTCCACCTGATCTCCTTGCCTGCATGTGATCTCCCCATAGTGTATTATCTGGCTTTTCTCATGGTCCTTTATACTTTCCGCCAAGGATTCGAACTGTGTGCCTTCTTCCTCACTCTGCCCTGTTTCCTTCGACTGTGAAAACTGACTGAGGTGTCCCTTATCCTTGTTTATCCTGAAGGACCCATGCTTGGCTGGGCACACAGGAGCTTCTCTGGGCCTACACCCTCTCCCTGCTCTGCTCCTCCCCAGACAGAAGACAGGCCCAGCACCACTGGGAAGCCTGTGAAGAAGGCCAGGCAGGATCTGACAACTCTTGAAATTCTGTAGACTGTGCCACAACCACTGTGAGGTTTTGAACTTTCCAATTTGTTTCATTCAAAGCTCTTTTAAAATTACTACTGTAAGGGTAGTGGAAAAAGCCAACATTGGGCAAGTTGCTTTGGTCTCTGAAATATAAACATTTCCTAGAAAGAAAAAGTTTTCTGTCATTTGTAGCAATGTGAACACAGAACTTTAAAAGTGGCTCCCCTCCTTTCTAAATAATAGCCTTACCCTTTGGAGAGACAAGATGGGTTTATTACCACAGGCGTCAGAAACTGGCCACCAAACTTCAAAGGGAATATTCTCTGATGGCTGCTTCTACTCCGGCAGCTTGAGCCTGGCCTCAGCTCAAGGCCATGATAAATGTCCTTTTAATACAGAGACCTCGATTAGGGCTTGGAGTCCACCTCTGCTTTCCCTCCATGCTATGGAAATCATTTAATAATTTGCCTTTATAAAATTTAGGCAGTAGAGCTAGGCATGCTGGTGCATGCCTATAATCCCAATACTCTGGGAGGCTGAGGCTAAAGAATCACAAGTTTGAACAATTTAGTGAGACCCTATTTTAAAAAATAAAAAAAGAGAAAAGGTCTGGAGTTGTCGGTCAGGGAAAAGGCTCTGGATTCAACCACCAGTATTACAACAAATAAACTAGCTAGTAGTATAGATATTTACTGCCAAGCAGCAGCAGCACAGAGGGAGAGGGGCCTCTCTTCACCATCACTGCCAGCCATGTGCCCTTCAGCAGGGCTGACAGTGTGCCTTCCTCCCTTGGGCTCCGAAATCCAAGACAACGCTCTTTCTAGTTGTTGGTGGCCTTCCTCACTTTGACCTCTTGCCCTTGCTCCTCCCCAGGCGCCCATTGTTAACAGGGCTGTCAGCCCATGATTTAGACAGGGTTCCATAACTGCCAGTGTGGGTGACATTCAAGGTTCAATTATCTGAGATCAGAATTTGTACTGAGGGGTGTGCAGGTGTACGGCAGGATTAGAGTCGGATTTTTTTCCCCAGTATTCTCTTCTTGGCCTCAAATCATAGGTCTCAAAAGAAATGTTACAAAGCATCACTTCTCTCAGCTACATAACCTAAGAGAACAGATATTTAACAGACAGAAATGAGTCAGTCTCAGTGTCTCACCTAGGCTATAGCATTAAGGCCAGCACCCCAGGGGGTGCCAGCCTAGAGCAGGGCAAGTTTATGTTGTATGTTGGAAAAAGCCCTTGACTGTTAGTCTTGGAATGGGTTGCAGAAGCTGCTGGGAGACATTCCAAGGAGTTCTTTAAGAACATGCAGCCATGTATTACCCTTGGTTGAGGACAAGTCCTGGAGAAAGGGCCACTGGGACCCCTCTGAAGGCGGCTGCTACCCTGGGATTTTGCACTGGTTATAGCTGGCCTCAGGCCAGAGCCAGGAAGCCTTGTCATCCTTTTCAAATTTGTACTAAGTGCTTATATCTCAACAATGTTTCTACCACATGGTACTACTTCCAGTCTACTCCAAGGCCTCATTCTCAGGCAGAAACTTGAGCCTAGAGGAGATAAAACTGTCACTTTCTAGGCCAATCACCAAAAAACTTGTGTTTATACACACAGTACACTCAACTCTTTAAAGACAAATCAGAGTAAAATAGCTACATTTTTCACTGACCCTTGTTTCACAAAAATACTTAAGAAAATGCCAACTCAAAGTTAACTAAAAACTCAAAGATTTATATTTCGATTTCATATTTTCTGATGAGAGCTGCAGTTTCTGTGATTTATTGAAAAAAGCATGATTAGACATAGAGGAAATAGCTTACCAAATATCAGCATTAATTCTTGAGATTCCATTACACAATACTATACTTCCTCTTTCTGAATAAACAGGAATAAGCAATCAACTGACATTTCACTATATAAAACTAGAGCAAATATTAATAAATAAATCCTACAATTGCATATGTGTCTCTCCATGTGCAAAGAAAAGCCTTTGGCATTATAGGCAGAAAAGATTGTTACCTGTGTCTTCCCCCTCACCCCAGTTTCCTCAGAGATTTTAGGATCTAGTTCATTTTCTGATTTTCAAAACCACAGGCTGATAACAAGCAGTCAGCTTTTAAATCCTTAATTGCAACCACCCAGAATAATTTGCTTTCTTATTAACTGAGGGAGAATAATTACAACATCCTCTTTTTGTTCATTAGCCATGATTTATCTGAAACGCATCCTTTCAGTCCAGTTTTTTCAGGTTTCCTCTTAGTTGTGATGTGTTACTTCTCAGCTCCCCTCAAAAGATTTAAAAGATTATCAGATAAGAAATAGTTCAAAGCTTAGAATAAATCATCTTACTGTATTCCCTACTACCTTGGATCTCCTGTCACAAGTTTTTAGTAAGTAGTTTGGGCTGTGCTCTCAAACACCCAGACACATTTCTGCGCGTGAGTCATGGTGGCCTTGCTTTCATGGTTCAGGACAGCCTCCTTGGAGTGGAGAAAAATGGTAGAATTTTAAATCACTGGTGATGATGGGAACTAGACATTTTTCTAAGTGAAGAAAACAATTTTTTAAAAAAATATCCCTCACCATTTTGAAATAAAAAAAGAGCTAATTGTCTTATATCAGATGTGTCAAGTAAGAAGTATGGGATTGTAGCAGAGCCTGCAAAGAATAGAAGCCAGAAAGAAACTTCCTCATTTATGAAATGAATTCAAGAGTGACGTGTGAACTTGTAAGAGTTTCAGGGGAAGATAAGATTTACTTTTTCTTATGTTCAATGTTTTCTGTGGTAAAATTTTATGATGGCCATTTCAGTAGTCGGTGAATTAAATTATTTCCTAAAATGCCTATCTGAAACACTATTTAATATATGTGTGATGAAACTAAAATGATCAAGGTAGTTGTATCTAGAGCTCTTTGACATCCCCATCTGAGGGGCTCCATTTCTGCCACACTACTTGTGTGAACTTCAGTGTTTTTTAATCAAGACATAGAGGCTCAGAGGAAAGATCACAGGAGGAAACTTCTAGAAGGTCTTCATCAAGCCAACAACACAGCACTGTTCCCTAGAGCTTCCTAGCTAATTTTAAATACTCTCTGTGTGTGTGTGTGTGTGTGTGTGTGTGTGTGTGTGTGTGTGTGTGGTACTAAGGGTTAAACCCAGGCATTCTACCACTGAACTACACCCCAGCACAGTAACTTTAAATTTTCTAGCAGCCATATAACAAAAGTGAAAAAATAACTGATAAAACATAGTCATAATTACATGAACCCAACACATTTAAAATGTTATCATTTCAATGTATAATCAATAAAAATTATTAGTCAGATATTCCACACTTTTTTTTTTCATACAAAATCTTCAAAATCACCTCACTTTGACAAGCCACATTTCAAGCGCTTAATAATCACACATCTCTAGTGGCTACCATATTGGACAGCACAAATACAGATAATAAATAAACGAGAGGCAAGACTAGAAATATAGAAAAAAAGCCATGGAGGCTGTAGGTCTAGGGAGAGTTTTGGCAAAGGTAAGAATTCTGAAGAGATCTGTGCTAGGGCAGTCGTGAAATGTCAGGTAAATGTACAGGATTTCTACAGAACATGTAATTAACTTTTAAGGGGTAAAACGCAAATATTTATTGAAAAATTAATTTTGGTAGATGGATTGTTTCTTCAAATAGCACCTTTTTTGAAACTGGACCCCTTGGTCCTGGCTGTATAAAGATTATAGATCCAGTTGTGGATGGAAGAGAAGTAAATAAAAATGTAAGGTAGACAGACACTGATGGTGTAGGCCTTGCCCGTGTGAGAGAGACAGGCAGTGACCAATGCTTGATCATTACCTAGATATGCACAAAGAATATTTGTTGCTCATCTGGAATGGATTATAACCAGCCCAGGAGGGCATGAATCCAGTACATCAGTCACAAGTCAGGGAGGACATCAACTGCAACGGACTGCTTGCCTAATGCATCAATGACCTGGAAACCCTTGGAGGAGACAGGCACAACCTGGGGCACAGCTCTTAACACAGAGAGCAGTGTAGGGCACCCACCTTGGTGCAGCAGCAGGGAGCACACAGGATAAATGATGCCTGCTGCCACCCCTTAGCCCTCATGTGCTCCACAACCAGAACACCATAGGTGAGAATGACATTTGGACCTTCATGTGAAACTGGAGCCCAAGGGTTAGTGAAGACCAGAGCCATGAATTTATCCTATATTAGATGGGAGTAAAAACATCCTGAATCAGCATGCCAGCACCATTATGATGGCTATTCTCAGGAGATTCTGTGAAAGAAATATCCCGCTGCCCTATGAAAATGATCTATTCACCAGGTCATCTTCCTGGCTCAGGGTTCTGGTGCCAGGGACCCAGAATAATCCCAAGGATGTGAACACTGGAATGCACCAGAACATCTACTTGACTCCACATAGGTAAAAAAGGACCAGAGATGCCCTAAAGGTGGAACAGGAGGGCACCGATGGCTCCACTATCTAAGTCCAGGTGACTTTGAAAATTTCAAGGATTTGAATCTAAAGCATACCCCCACCCAGAGTCATGGGGTCCAGGCCAGAGACTTTACTTTTGAGTCTAGTGACATTTGGAAAGAAATTCTCCTAGAACAAGAGAGAACAAAATCAATACAAAGAGATAAGTAGAGTGGGGAAAATCAAGTAACAAAGATTGCTTCTGAGACCAGTTCTGGTCCTACAGTGACCAGTTTTGGCAGCCAACAAATTATCTTTCTGACTTTAGCTAGTTTGAATCATTTCTGTCACAAACAGTGGAGTCCTGGCCATTGCAGAGTTATTCAATACCTTCAAGACCAAATTTATGGCTTCTCTCCATTGTGTTCCTTCAGTGCCATGGCCAAGGCCAGCCTTCTCTCTAATAAATCCAAACTTGCACCAGAGGGTTGATCAAGCCAAGGTTCTGCAAAAGCAGAGCAGCTAATATTCTCCCCCTCCCCGGAAAATGGCATGTGGAGCAGATATGAGGATCACTGTCTCACACAGGGAGTGGGACTTGTTATACCAAGAAGTTTTCTCAAATGCTTCTACTCCAAATTTATCCCATCAGAGATTTATGTAGGGAAGGTCAGGGAAAGCAACAGAGAAAGATCATTTGTGATGTACATTTTCTCCTTTGGTAGCATCTCATAAATATGAATTATAAAAGTGGTTCTCTCCACTCTTGTTTCTTCCTAAAGTATGGGTATCTGTACAAAAGACAAGCATGAGAAATTTGGAAAGACAGAGAGTTGAAACACTAAGTACTTGGGAAGAAACCTTGTGATTATTGTTTATAGGTCAACAGCCAATTGGGTTATTTGTATTCATCAAAAGATTTTGTATTAACCTGACTATCTGGTTTTGTTAAGTGTTTTATAATTTACTAAATTAGCTAATTAATCCTTGCATACTGGTTGGAGTCAAGGCAATGTCACAAGGCAGAGTAGAGGGCAGTGCTTGAGAGGAGGGCAACTAGTCATTTGAACCTCCCAGGGGAGACTTTTGAGATCCCAAGCTTTCATCCCATCTCCTTGAGGACCTAAAAGCTCAGCCTTCCAGACAGCAAGGAGCCACCCTGATCTTTACCAGGAGCACTGACTTATCTCTGACTGTCAGATAGTAGAGAATATGGAACTCTGAATACAAGCAAAACACAAATCCACCAGGAGAGCACAGGAGGCTCCAGATGGAGTGCCCAAGTCTTTGGAGCTGGAGTTTCTGCACACTCTGATGCATGAGAAGTTACTCACTCGTGTCTTGGGGTCCTTGTCTAAAATTGGGTTAACAGAAGGATTATGTCCCATTGCCAGAATGAGGCAATGTCCAACTCTTTGTGGCTGAATCATGAAGCAGTCATAAAAGGAAGAATGACCTTCTTTTAAGTGGCAGCATGAAATCTATTTTCTGTTACATTAGATACACACAAATGCACAGAAAAGATGATCTGAAGAGGTGAGACTTTTGTAAAACTAGAAACTCAAATAGCACCAAGGCTGTCTTCTTCTAAGGAAGCCTAAAAGACAAAGAGATGAGCTGCAGAAGTTGGAACTAGGCACGAGAGACAGCACCCTGGCACTGACAACAGACGTGGGGAGGTATGTGTTCTTTCTGTTCCTTTGGCCGCTAGAACTAATCAGTCAGCCCAAGGTCAGCCGATCCCTCTTTTCTGCAGTCTTCCCACTCAATTACAGCATTCAAAAAATATGATGAATATTGGTGGTGGAGGCATACTGGAAACTTTCTAGACCAATCCTCTTATTTGTAAACAGAGCAAGTGAGCTCCAGGAAAGATTCCTGCCTTGTCCAAGTTCACGCACAGCAAGTTCTTGCTAGACTCAGGAGTGAAGAAGTGAGAAGTGAAGTTTCTGACTCCTAGCCCATCTTATTCCCAATGAATGGTGAGAACACACCATCTGGTACTGGTAGTTAAGTTTTCCTGAATCTGCCCTAGCTCTTCAGTGAGATTCTAATCTCTTTTGACTGTTTACAATGCTTCATTCTTTGTAATTACCCTAGAACTTGAATAGAAGCTTTCTTAGGACTTCAGTTTTAAAATGATGCTTGGTTAATAGCCCCCTATTAAGATGCTCCCAACGTCTCATGAAAATACCTCGGGCACTGTTGAAAAAAGTCAAAAGCTACTTGTGTGAATTAGAACCAATGTTCAACTGAATGCCAGGGAAGAGACTGGGTTAAAATATCAGGACCACCCATGCTGTGTGCCAGGGAGCCTGCTCCTAAACCAGGAATGCGGTACTAAATCATGCAGCCTTTGGGAAGCCATATCAGTGTGTGCTCTGGCTTCACGGATCCACATGCTCTTGGCCTGGGATGTGTGTATGTGGAGGAAGTAGGGCCACCCAGCAGCCAGGAAGGGTGCCACACAGGCATGCAAGTACTCTGAAGCCTCAGTCTTTCTATGCACTTCATCTTTTTAGCATGTTAGGGAAGTACTTATATGTTGAGATAAGATGGATTCCAGTTTAATTAGATGTTCAATAAGTGAAAATCAGCTGATATCAGAAATAAAGCTAGATACCATGTCTTATGTCTACTCAGTTACTTATTTAACAGGGCTGTTGACAGACACCCAAGATGCTCAAGGCAGCAACAAACATAAGACTCCATACATCTTTACTGGAAACAAATGGGTCTAGACAGATCTTTATTACTTGAAGATGAGTGGCAGCGGAGAGACAAGCAGAGGAAATAATCAGGGGACCTCTTGAAATGCTGTCAGGTTTGTAATTAAAAATATGTTTTTAATGCAACATTAGGGGGGAAATCCCATTAGGTCAATCAAGAGTCAAGCTGACACCACAGACAAGTGAATCAGTGACATGGACAAGCATGAGACTCAAAGAGAAAGTGGGGAGAAAAGCAAAGGGAAGGGAATGAGGAGGTAGAAAGGACAACAAGGTCCTCACTCTCTATCCTACCATATTCAAGAATTAACAGAACCTTTCAAGGAAGAAACTTGGACAGGTGAAGCAAAAGCAATGAAGAAATAATTACAGAAAGTGTGTTATTTAATATGCAAATTGAAATGGCTCATAGTATTCTAAGTAAAAATAATTGGAAGGGAGCTTTCCAGAGAAGAGTTATCCAAGGAGACCTTAGACTTGTCATCCTTAACAAGGCCTACTTCCTGGTGCCTGAGAACTTAGCCAGTAGCAATTGCCTACATGGATATAAAACTTTCCCTAAATATTAGGGTGGTTCATATGCCTGCACTATTTCTTAAAACTATATGGTTTATGCTGAGCACCTGCTTTCCTTATGCTGAGTTTTCTGAGTCATTTTAGTGAATTTACAAATGTAGTGATGGCATTTGGGACCCTAACACAGGTACTTCATGTAAAACACATCTAGCAAAATGTTTGAATTTTAAGACTAATTTACTTTTATATCATATGCATTAAGAAGAGAAAAAGTATATTACAAAGAATATAAAAATTGGTTGGTCTCAAACTTCCTTTGTCACCTGATACAAAGGAGCCTTAAGATTTTGAAAGTATAGAGTGGAGACCAAATAAAGTTGGAGTCTTCATAATGAACACAAATATAGATAAATATAGCAGGGCTCAAAATAGACTTAAATAGTGACAGAGAAAGTAAGTTTTAAAAATTCAAGAAAGAAGGATTTTGGATATGCAGTTTTTTAATGAAGCATAGATCTCAATTTAAAAGTCCAGTTAGATTGTTTTATTGAAAAATCCTGCATCCTCAGCCCTATGCTATTTCTCTCAGCTCTTTTTGCTTCTACAATTTCAGTGAGACCAAAAAATTAATTTCTGGTGCCCTATCTTTCACTGCATAATCTAGAAGTTACTTGTCATGACTGATGGCCACTTAAAATGCTGTGCAGTAGGTCTATTTTTTTTGTTGTTGTTTGTTTGTTTAGTAGGTCTATTCCTAATGGTTGTGAATCTTTAAAGCTATAGGACAGAAATCTATATTGAGCTATAGGCCTCAATCTGTATGAGTTACTGAATCGAGGATTACTGTACTAAGCAGGATCCTGAGCTACACCTGAGCTCCATGGGAAAAGATGGGGAAATTAGTGAATAATGCCTGGAATGGCGAAAAAAATGGAACATGGCATAAGACCCATTTGCATTCCCTGATCTACATATTCAGAATATTGTGATTTTAAAAATGAGCAAACAAAAACATCTTAATTTTGTCCACCAAAAAAGAGCTATGACCAAGATCATTTACATTTCAATAAACTTAAGTAACAATTTTCTGCTCATAAAAAATGTACTCTCATGAACAAGTTGGGTCATTGTGTGTGTGTGTGTGTGTGCTGTACCAAAAAGATTATACTCAAATA
This sequence comes from Fukomys damarensis, assembly GCF_012274545.1. Lineage (NCBI taxonomy): Eukaryota > Metazoa > Chordata > Mammalia > Rodentia > Bathyergidae > Fukomys > Fukomys damarensis. The sequence goes on along the minus strand of NW_022900921.1, from coordinate 29,815,226 downwards.
TAATTATATCTGTCATCAAGCTTTTCTTTAAATAGTTTTTCCTTTGGACCTCTAAGTACTTTATGATTAACTATGCTTAGAAAGAAATTATAGCTATCCAGGCTTTTATCATGATAGCCCACCCTTCTCTCTCCAGGGTGCTCTTTTATCCATCTTTTTCCCTTTTGCTTTGTCCAAGATCACTTAGAGGAGCCAGTTTCTTCCTCACTCTTCACTTTTACTTTCTCAAACTTTGCCACTGCTAAAGATAAAAAGAAATTATATAGTATAATCTTGATTGTATAAAAGTAGTGCATATTAAGAAGTCATTGAGGAAATCTACCAGTGTTAATCAAGGCCACCTCTGGGCAGTGAACTGTTGAGTAATTTTTAATGTTCTATTCTTTCTCCTGGCTAGTGACCACAGATGCTGTAAGGTCCATGGCCACATCACCCAGGCTTTCTTACCTTCTGAGTGCTGAGAGGGAGGAATGAAACATTTCAGGGAAGACAGCATTCAAGTAATAGTGGCACACCATGGTATTTTAAACAGTATGGTGGATTACTCTCATACAAATGTTCCTGCTGTTCTTCCTGCTTTCCAATGCCTTCTGCTTGTACATAAACAAATTATGTCATTGTAAAGGCTTCACAAAATAGAACCTACTCCAGAACTTGTTTATAGGATTCTTTTCCTTCCTGTGGGGAAGAAACTGAGAAGGCAGCAGAGGGTCAGGGACAGAGATCTGCAAGGTGAGGTGAAAATAGGATTCTAAACTCTATGACAGCACACAGATTATATCTTAACTTTGAACACTAGAGAATAGCACAGTTCCATTTCTGCGGAAAATATTTGAAGTAATAAAATGTTAGTTTTAACTATAAGGAAAATAAAGCAACATATTTTAATTTTGTTGTTGTTGAAGTCCTGGGAATTGAATCCAGGGCCTTACAGACTCTGGACAAGTCACCACTGAGTTATATTCCCAACTTTTACATTTATTTTTAGGCAAACTCTGTCTGGCCCTGAACTTGTAATTTTCCTGTCTTAGCCTCCCAGTAACACGTGCCACCACATCACACAACATTCTGATCTTTTTAAGAAAACATCTATGGCCGGGCATGGTGGCGCATGCCTGTAATCCCAACACTCGGGAGGCTGAGGCAGGAGGATTGCTGTGAGTTTGAGACCAGCCTGAGTTACATAGTGAGTTCCAGGTCAGTCTCACTACATAGTGAGACCCTGTCTTGAAAAAAAAAAAGATTCAAGAAAACATCTATGAATTCCATTAATTGTATAAGAAATGGTGAGATCTTTATGAGTTTGTAAAATCAGACCCCCACAAATGAATACAAATATCTATATTCAATGATAATGTTTGCTTAATGTGAGCATTGTTAAACTGTTGGGGAGACAGAGGAAGTTTTAAAAAAATAAAATAATTACAGAAGAAAGTACAAAGAAAAAGTGATAGATTAGTTACATAACATTTTAAAACATCTTTCACAAAATAAAAAAGGTTTATAAGATGAAACAGCAAATGACAAACTAAGAGATATTTGCAGCTTAAGCCATAAAGGACCAGTATTTTTAATACAACAAGCTTTTGCAAAATAACAAAAATAAACTATAGATAAAGGACACAGTGAATTTATAGAGTATGTTGACAATGAATGAAAAAGGTTTACTATCTGAGCACTCAAAATAATGAGCTAAAAGTTTAAAAAGTGGGTTAAAAAAAAAACCTTGCCAAGGAGACAGACAAAAAGAATGATACCCAGTGTTGTAAGGTATGCCAAGTTTTCTTGAAGGTATTTTACCTAGTCTCTTAAAAGTTTGTGAAGTTTGCATGCCCATTAACTCAGAAATTCCACCAGTGACTGGCAAATCACTGGAGATGGTTTGAGGATATTGTACTGAATGATCATCTCAGGATTGTAATGACAAAATATGGAACAATCCAAAATGATGTTTGGGTAAATCTATGCATGAGAAATATGCAGCTGTAAAAATTATATATATAGAACTACTGACTAAATGGGAAAGTATCCCTGACCTATTTAGTGGAAACCAGGACACAAACTAGCAGCATTGTGACTATGGTAGGATGGTGACCAGTCCTCCTCCCTCTGCAACTCCCTGGGGAGTCCTGAACAGATTTCCTGCCCTTCTGAACTATACAGTGCCTTCATTTATGAAAAATGCTCTTAATACAACTATTTACTTTGTAAGGTTGAATATACAGCCTGAGATCACCCACATAAAGTTCTTAGGACACTCCCTAACTCATAAGTACACATTAGGTTATTAACAGTTTTAAAACAATGCTATAAAATACTCAGAAAAAAAAGAATACACACTTAAACTCTTGTTAGTGGGGCTCTCAATTCTTTTCACTTTTAGTTTTCTGCATTGAATATAAATGACATTTACAATGTTCAAACATATGCACACACAAAATATCATTTTTACAAGGAGGTTACCAGGAATCTTGGGAAACAGCTGAAACCCATCTTTCTAGGAAGAAAAGAAGAAATAACCAAACGAGGGGGAGCTTCCCCCTCACTCTAGGAAACAAGCTCCCTAGCCCCTGAGCGGGTCTTCGTGGTGGAGGAGGGCCGCTCCCCAGCTGCTGCCAGTAGGCCATGGGGTCACCATGCAGGGCTGTGCCCGTGCAGTCCGCACACTGGCCCATTGTCTCAGGGACACGCCCCCACAAAGTCAATGAGAACCAGATGCTGAGAACCGTTCCTGCTCTGCACACCTCTGATGCTGGCCTACTTTGAGCTGCCAGAGCCAGGGAGGCAATCTGCTTTTCATTTTACAGGCAGAGAAAAGCCACAGAGGAAGGAATGAGGGAGGCCACAGTTTTCAGGGTGCCGGGGGAGTTGATGCAATAATAATTCAATTCCTCCTTACTCTTAAAGGCAAGAGATCCAACCAGGCAGGATGTGTGCACCCTGGACTGTAAACTCCAGCTCACCTCCTGCTACCCCCGGTTCCACAAACCCTTGCTGGAACCTGTGGGCTGCACCCACAGGGAGACTTCAGATGGAGATTTTGCAGTTTGTATTGAGTCTTGGAATCTTGCAGCCAATCACATCAGGAAGCAAGTCCCAACCAGGTGGGGTGGGAAGGACCCAGGCCTGGGAGCCTTCTCACAGGGAATCACTAAGGACACTGGCAATCAGGGACAGCATCTGGCCAGTGGGGTTCCTTCCTGTTCTTGCCTGGAGGCATGAGATCATTTCTTGAGTAGGACCACAGGTTTTGGAGCTGGCTGCCTAAGATCATATCCCAGATTTTTACTTGCTGTGTTACTTTAGGCAATTTAGTTAAACTCTCTGAACCTGTTTAGACAGCTGGGCATGAGACGTGTTCCCTCATAGGAAATATGAAGACTGCTGGAGATAATTCACTGGAATGATTTGGTAGATAATAAGTGCTTGTTAATGCTTAGTTAGTATATTGTCAGACTCTCTTCATGTCTTAATTCTCTCCTCTTCAGACTGTAATTAATTAATTAATATCCTTGTGTGCTTTTGTGCATACTTTCTTCTCTTTGTTCCAACTGGGTGCAGTCTCTGTTTAAGGATGGTCCCTGCTGTGCACTACCTGTGGTCATCATCTCTCTCTCTTTGCGAGTGTGCACCTTGTACATAGTCAGTGTGTCACAGTCCAACTTAGCCCAGCATTTTCCCCTATCAGGTAGTTGGGTAGCTGGGGCAACAGCTGCCTGAGCCAAAGGATGACTTGCAGATGGCCCCAGTAGAGAAGTGTTACCTAAAGCGCTAGGCCAAGGAAGAGTAGGAGAGGCAAGCCCATAGCAGAAGGTTGCAAAGGCATGCAGGTAAAGACAGGAGCCAACAGGGAGCATGTGAGCCATGACAGTGGCTACAAATTGAGAAGACATCAAAGAAGGGAGTTTCAAAATGCTTGGGCAAGACAAAATTTCAGGGCCCTTTGCATGCGGCGGCAGAAAAGATCCCAAGATGAGGAAAAAAGAAAAAAAGATCCCAAGAGAAAGTCTGGGAAAACAAAATAAAGCTACAGTAATATCATCATGAAAGTTTGTGAAAACAAGAATCATACACTTGCTTAGTTGAATGACAACAAATTGTAGGTAGAGAAAAAGAAAAGAGTGAGCACTCAGCAGGAGCATGGCAACGAGCTTTACAAAAAGAGATGAGAAATAAACTTCATTAAGGCATGTCCAAATCAGGTGAGGATTTTTTTGGATTGACAGCTTTCCCTAAATGTGCTAATTACACTTTTTTTGTTCTCAAATAAAAACAGCTTATTTATTACTAGGGTTGTGGTCCTGAGATGTGAGGGAGGGGAGCAGGTAGGCAGTGCTGCTTGAATGACAAAAAATACATGACTGTACAGCAACACAACCAGTTCTCATGAAGGTTGGGTCTGACTGCTGTATCTTACCGAAGCTACTAGACCACAGACCTGGCTCAGATGAGTTCCCAGGAAAAAAGAGAAGGTAGCAGCAAAATTCACAGTGATACTGACCTCCTATGTATCAGCCAGGATAAGTAAGGTAAAGCCACAGTAACAAACCCAAAACTCAGGGCTTTAAACAACATAGACTCATTTCCCATTATGGCATTTGTCCTTTATGGGTTGGCTGGAGCTCTCTTCTGCATTGACCTTACTCAAGGATCTAGACTGATGGAGCAGCTGGCATCTCAAACATTCTCGATAGCAGTGGCAGAGGACAGGGCATAAGGCAAAACACACACTGACTCTTCAAATTTTTCTCAGTGATATGCAGCGTACCTGCTCACGTTTCTTTGGCCACAATAAGGCACATGGTTATGTTGAATTGGTAAAACAGTTCTGTGCTGCTCAGGAGGAGAAACACAATATATGTAAAAGGCCCTAATGACTATACCGACCGACGATCCCACAAACAGCCTGCCTGTCACTTGGTTGTCTTTCCCTTCAGGTCGGATCTGTCTTAGTGATTCTCAGTCCTCCCCGCTCACGTGCCCACCAAAACTTTCAAGGGACACTTTGGCTAGATGATCATAATGCTTCCAACCTGACTCCATAATCATACAATGAAGAACACGGAGACGATGGATACATAGCAGAATCTCTGAGAACAGCTACCACCAAACCCCTCTCTTTACAAGCCAAGAAATGGAACCAGAAGAAAAGCCATGTGTGGTGGGCAGAATCTAAAAGAGGGCTCCCAAGGTTTCAGGCCCTGCATAATGTCCTCCTCCTAAGTGTAAGTGGGACTTGTGAATACAGTGTAGGAGAACACTACAATAATGTCATTACAGGCAAGATGAGAGATTTTGCAGATATAATGGAAGTAGCCCAGACCCTCTCCTGTTGGCCTGGGAGAAGGTAAACAGCCATATCATGAACCTTCTATGGAGAGCACCACAGGGTTAACATCCAAGAGGGGAGATCTGAGCCCTAAAGCTACAACTGGATGCTGGCAACAGTCTGAATGAGTTGGGAAGAGAACCTGAGTTCTAAGTGAAAATACAGCCCAGCAGACACCTTGATTTCAGACTTGTCAGACTTTTCATTGACAATACAGCCACCCTGTGCTCTGACTCCTGACCCATGGAGACTGTGAAATTTTAAAAAAATCATGTAACTTTAGGCCATTAAGTTTGAGTTAATTTGTTCTGCATTAGTAGAAAATCAATACATCATAGCATGCCGGATGCTGAAATTCCTAGCCCCGTAGTTCTCTTCTGACTCTGTCCCTGGGCAGAAAGTAGGTTTGTGGACAGCTAAGAACTCAGGAGATCATGAGAAATGTGGTGTGTAGGGGAGGGAAAAGATTGGGAGCTCTCAGCTGTGGGGTGCAGTCCCAAGGCATAAGCAGTGGTGGAGACTCATCAGGAGAGGGCACCAGCGAGAAAGGACAAGACGCTATGCAGGCACATGAGTTGAACATGCAGACAGCTGCCAGGTGGTCCCTCACTGGACCAACCCCAAATGCCTTCGCTTGCCCTGAATTCTCTAGCATGATTAACAGCACTTTCCATTGGAACCACCCAGCCCGGCCCTTGTCAGCACTACCCTCTCTCCATAACCTAGCAGGCCAGATTTTATGATCTTCTTTGAAATCAGAACATATCCACCTCTTTCTGGGAAGGTTTCTGGGACCCTTAATTAGCCTCCCTACTAACTGGAGATGGGAATCAACATGCATTAAGCATTTATTATCCTAGACATTTTAATGATAAATTTTTAACAAACCCATGAAGAAGACAGTACTATCTCCAGTTTACTAAAGATCCCAAAGCTAAGAAAGATTTAATTTCCTCCAAATCCAAACTACTGGTAAGGAGCCAAGTGATCCAGGATTCAAGCTTCCTGCCAGCTACTACTCCCACGTAGATTTTAAATACAACTCCGCAGACTACTTTCCCTGATTAAATCCTTCAGGGACTCCCTTTTGCATATCAAAGTGCTTTTCAGTACTTTTGCCATATATAACTATTTTATATTTTTAAAAACTTGTCTTAGTCTCAGTCTCCTTAACAAAATGCCATAGCATAACTGATAACGAACAGAAATGTCTTGTCCACAGACATTATTTAAATATTACTGATTATACTATTTATATGCTTTATGAATATAGCGTTCAGGATCATTGTTGTGCTTATTTATCAATCCCTTTGGTGGTCTTCAATCTGGTATAATTCCTTAATCTTTCCTTATTATTTGCTTGATGCACAAGATATCTTGATATACAAGAGAATATTTTGAAGAATGTCTTTCAACTTGGAGTTATCTGGTGTTTCCTCATGAACAGATGCAACTTTGGCAGAAATACAATAGATGATATTCTTTGTAACTCTCAATGCATCCTTTCAGGATTTGTCTTTTGCTGATGCTGTCAACTTTCTTTTCCTGGTTAAAATGAAGTAAGTTAGGTTTCATGAAGCTAATAAATAAGCATTTCATACTTATTTAAGAAGAGAAATTGTTCTGGAGCCTGGAAAGACCAAGATCAGGACAGCAGGGGGTTTGGCTGTCTGGTGAATTCTGTGCACTGATTTCAAGATGGCATCTTGTTGCTGCATCCTTGGTAGGAATGCTGTCCTCACATGGCAGAAAGCAGAGGGGAAAATTCTCTTTTATCCTTTTTATAAGGTGATCAAATCCTATGACTCAACTACCCTCCACAGGCCTACCTCCCAGAACCGTTACAATTTAACAGGAATTTTGGAAGGGATGGAAATGTTCAAGCCATAGCAAATCTTTGCAGAGAATACTAGCCTCTCACAGAGTAACAACAGAGCAGACCCAGAGTGAGTGGAGATGAGGCCCAGCACCTATCTGCTTTTCTAGCTGACACGCAATTCAAAGTCTTAACACAATGTCGGTTCAAGACTGAACTCCTGATTTGACTACTAGGCTTTTCTTGCATTTTCTATCTTAATGAAGACTGGATCATCCTTGAGCACACTGAAAGCCACCCTGTCACCGTTTTCCCCTCTTCCATAAGCAGTACATCTTCAGGTTTTTATGATGTTGTCCTCTACATCTCTTTTGAAGTAGACTTTTGCTCTTCATTTGTACTCTTAGCAAAGAGTCCAACTATTTATATTCTCTTACCTGGAATTCCAACCAGCCTCCCTCTTCCTGCTTTGTGCCCCAGCAGTCCATTCCCTATAGAACAGCCTGAGAACATGCTAACATAAAACTCCCAGCCAAAGACAAGGGCCACTCTGACACAGAAACTTCCTGGCCTTTAAATGGCATTGTCATTTAACCATACGCTCCCACAAACATGGCCAGTATTTCTTTTCTTTTTCTCATTAAAAACAACAACAACAACAACAACCCTTTATAGCCTTGAGATGAGACTACCTGCCGAAAATTAAGGAAAGTGGAACAACTGGGTACTGATTGCTTGATTTGCCATGTGACCATTGAGTTCCTCCAGTGTGGAGCAGCTAATAGAATCTGATATTTCTATTGCCCTCAGTTGTTATGGGGATAATTTATGTTAAATACTCAGAATTAATTGCAAGAAACATATACGTCTAAAAGCACTCATGTTTCACTGACAAATAATAAATTTGGTTATATTCTGGTATAATCTGGTTATACATCTCGTTGACAATGTGACGTCCTAAGATCTAAAATAAATTTGATGATGTAATTCAATATGTATCTTTCCCCTTTTACTTGTATATAGGAGAAGATCCCTCACAGAATCTATTTATAGTTATACATGGAGTTGGCCACACCACCACATAAATCATGAGAAAATTTGGAGCAGATGTTGGGTAGCTGAAATTGCCCTATTAGGACTGTATTTTAAAGGAAAAGTGATGCAGAGAAGACTCCCACATACTTCACAGATAGAGTAATATAGCTACTTGAAAGGAATATTTATATTCTAGATAGGCTGATTTTTAATCAGCCAGTGTGATTGCTTTGTCTGGTCTGGGATGAGCCAGACAGCAGAGTAGGCAGACATTGCCAGATTGCAGAGAAGGCTTTAGAGACCTTGCTGCTTGTTAGTGTGGCTCTGAGTTCTTTCTCCTCCTGCTGGTAACTGAGATCTTTCCCAGGGACTTTCATAGTAGCCTCTGTGGGCTCAACGCCTTCTGTTGGAGAGAGATGAAGTAAACATGAACTAAACCTGCAGTCCTACCAATTACACAAAGCAGCTCTTTAGCAATGAAAATGGACACAGAGATTTTCGAAATGCTCTGTTTTCCTGGTATTGACTCCTTTGAGGCCATTTCATCTGAAGTCATTGTTTTGAATCTTGCTTAGAATAACTTTCCAGGTGATTTTCCTGGGAGGACGAATGTCTTTCTGAAGATGAAGGACTGCACTGTGGAGATAAAGTAGGTGATGTCCTGCTTCATGTGGCTTTGGGCTTTCCTGCTGTCATTCCTGCTTCTCCTGTTACTGACTGGAGCTTCACAGAACCATGGTCCAGACTTTTTTTTTTCAACTTGAAAAATAAAGAAGTAAAGCTACAGTGTTCATCATGGGAGGCCTGGGGGATAAATGGATTAGAAAATAACCCCCAATGACTCAATTAGATTTTCTGACACAGTGGAAGGTTGTTTAACTCTGCTGATCTCAAAGGAGGTTAAGGTGCTTTGAAGGATTGAAACACTTCTCAGCTGGTTGACTATGATTTCAGGAGTGAGTTGTGTGGGTGGACAGAAGGGGATTGTGCCAAATGTTTCCTGGGTATACACTGGTGTTTGAAGCTGGGGAGATGCTGAACACGCTTCTCTCCCTTGCAGAGGAGTCAGGTGTAGCATACCACTCTGTTAACATGCTTCCATGAGAGACTGCCTGACAATCTCGGGTTCAGTTAGGCAGAGTGAATGACAGGCAAAAAGAAATGTCTGAAATCTGAAAATCACTTTAGACTTTTTCTGCAAGTGGTTGAGGTAATTCCAAAGATCACCAAAAACAGTGAATATTATCCACCTGTCACACAGAGAGGCTTGTACCTATTGAGGAGTAAGTGCCAAAGCCAGTCCCTTGTGCCCTTGTGCCTGACATTTACTGAGTGGTTACTATGCGCTGAGTACTTTGTTAGGCTCAGTGATCTCGCGATTTCCATGTTACTCTCGTCAACACATAATGTATTTTTGGATGAAAAAATGCAGTCTGAATCACAAAAGACACAGATTTTTAAAACCACACAACAAAATATTAACTATGGCTCTTTGGGTAATTGGATAATAGGTAATTTTAAATTTTATAATACTTCAAAAATATAAATGCTACAACTCAGGATATGTCTGAGGCTACTAGGAGAAAGTCATCCCAGTGATGAATCATCTACAATTAGCAAGGACAGCATTTTGTACATTGCCATAACTACACAAAGCTTTACAAACTGGTTACATTTACCACTAGAACGTGGTTGATCTACAGATTACTTCTTAGGAAGTCTCCACACTTGGAATCCCTTACATGTCTTCGCAACTTTGTACTACACAGTCCTTTGGTAGACAAGTTTGAAGCAACTCAAGGATCAAGTCCTAGATAATGTAAATGCCAATACTGAATTTGTTTCGCTATACTTTATGTGAATACAAGTAGAATTTGTGTTAATTTGGAAAACAACTTGTGACAGTCTGAATGTTTGTGCCCCTTCCAAACTCGTATCTTTAAACTAAGCCCCCCATGTGATGGTATTAAAAAGTACAGCCTTTATGGGAATGATAATGTCACGAAGGTGGAATTTATGAAAGGAAAAAGAGGCTCAAGGGAGCTCATTTCCCTTTCCAGCACATGAAGACATGGTGAAAAGGCTCCGATCTATGAACCAGGAAGTGAGCCTGCATTGGACATCAGATCTGCCAGCACCCTGATGATGGAATTCCCAGCCTCCAGACTTGTGAGAGGGAAATTTCTGCTGTTTATAACACAGTGGCTTATGGTTATTATAAGCAATCTGAATGGACTAAAATTCTAATCTTTTGATTTTCTACCAGAAAACTGCATCATGCTATTGCTTTAAATCTTTTATTCTTGGGCCAACTTTAGACAAGATATAAACTCTAGGTAATCCCTAAATCACTACAGTGTGCAGAATTATTGCAAGGGTTGAATCACTGTTGAGTGATGGCCAAGGACTTAACTCTACAAATACTGATCACATCACCTAAGTATTTTTGGATTAATATAAACGTTTCTTTCTTTTTTTAAAAAAATGTTTCTACCTTAAAATACTTGCAGAGCACAATAAAGATGAACTATTTGGTGAATTAGGAATGACCTCAGCATACTGCAGGGAAAAGGTGTGTAGAACTGTTCTAAATGAAATTTGATATCGTCCTGAGTTATGGATATGTCCCAGAGTCACATGGGAATTATCCATGGTCTGAGAAAACCCACCTCACTATTATAAAGTTCAAGGCACAAAGTGTATAGATATTATTTTTGCTTTGCAGTTAACCAGAGGAAAATACCAGTTTCGAACTTGGACCTGCCAAAGGGTACCTCTAAACTATGTTTTGATTACCTCAGTATAAATTTTTTCATATGTTTGCTAAACAGGGTAACATTGCCATGGATACTTTCCATGGCCCCATAACTTCTCTCACACATTCTGGCGCTTTCTTTCAGAACTGCCACATGTGATACCAATTGAACACATTAGCCTGTCATTTGTTCTCAACATGGTTGGTACATCCAGAAAAAAAAAACTGCATAAAAATATGATCAAAAGAGAGAATACACAAAATGGGGGCGAATGGGAAGGGTGGGGTCATATAACTTGACTGAGCAAATGTTTTGGAGGTGACTTAACTCTTTCTGAGCTCAAGTAACTTTCCAGGTGAAGAAATGGACTCTATAAAGCAACATATTTAATTGAGCTAGCTGGCAACAGGGGTTGAGAGGTGGGAGACTGGTGCACAAAGAAGGGGGAAGACAGCTTTCTCCGCACCATGATGCGGCACTAAGAACCAGCAGTCTCAAGGGATCCCAAGATGCCACACCCAGAGGACAACTGCTCAGCTGTCAGCTGTGGTAAGTGGAAATACCTCTCCTGGGTCACTGCAGAAGGCCAATCTGGGCACTGACAGTTCACAACTGTGTGTCTGGCCTTACTGCAGAAGTTGAGGAGACCGCACATGTTCATGTAGATACTTCCTGTGGGGCTGTGACAGACAGCGCAAGTGAGGAGGGCACAATGGAGACAAGTGCTACTATGACACCACAGCCAATTTCTCCGCAAACTGTCCACTTTTATCCACTTCCACCACCATGCCTCAGCGAATACTGCCAATGTCCCCTCACTTTCTGTCCCCAGTCCTTATGACATTCCCCAATCATTTGTCTCATTGCAGCCATGACTGTTAACAAAAACAGACAGGAACGTGGCTGTGCTCACTTAAACACGGTCAATGTTTTCCTTTTACTCTAGGACAGAACCCGAGATCCCTCTCGTGGTCTAGGGAGTCCCACAAGGTCCTACATTTCTACACTCCTGCTCTCATCCCTCCCTCACAGGAGCCTCTCACACTACAGATCCCGTTCTCTCTTCTCCATGCAGAGCCACAGCACACACAGGGTCAGAGCCTGGCTGCCTCACTCTTCTCCCCACTCCGACCCTTCCTCCAGGTCTGGGTTCAGGCACCACCTCCTCTGAAGAGCCTTCCCTGACCTTTGGTCTAGGCCAGGGACCCCTGGTCAACTCCAAAGAGCTGACAAAAAACTAAACAAATGCCTTCTTTTAGAAAGGACTCTCCTTAATGACAAATCACATTTAGAATAAGGAAAAGAGAGATGAAGTGGTTTTATTTTCTAATCTTTTTGCCATCTTAAAATTATAGCAATTTATGATAGTTTTCAACGTTTTATTTAGTGGGCTAAGACTACTTGGCCATTCTAGATCACAGACGTTCAAAACAGGCCCAGATCAGAAACTGGAATGTGTAATTACAAACTTCTTTTCATTGAAGTCACCCAGAGCCAACTATCCACTGTGCCAAGAAAGCTAGATACCACCAACCCTAGCCACTGGGTCCCAAGATACTACTGCCCAGACATCTAAGTCCCCAAGTCCTGGGGCATTAGGACTGTGCAGATTGTTAAGAGTAGTAAGAGACCATAAGGCTTAAAGGCACAACTAACCACAAAGAATATTATTGTAAATAGCCTCACTTCATATTAATACACAAGAAGGAATCCTGGGAATCTCAGCTTAGCCTAACAAATCAGAACATTTAAAGAGCAAATATTTCTGTACTAGGACTGGTTATCATGAGCCCTAATTCATTCACTGAGCATTTGAGTAACTGGGAGTGAATCAGGAACATGTCTTTTGATTAATAAGGTTGGAAATTCAGAGATACACAGTAAATTTTTTTTTTTTTTTTTTTT
>NW_022900921.1:29787005-29802101 GCF_012274545.1 Fukomys damarensis | reverse complement strand
TTTTTTTATACCAGGGATTGAACTCTGGACCTTGCACTTGCAAGGCAGGTGGCGGCACCACTAAGCTAAATCCCGGGCACTATCTACCTTCTAAGAGCAAGACACTGGCAGAACCAAGCCAAAGAACTAGATAGAAGTATAGCCAGTTCTAGATTTTTAGTTATGTCTATGATTATAAAAAGGTTTTATAAGATATGGTCCAGGGGACACCTGCATTAAAATCACACCAGGCAGTTTGTGGAAGACATTCTGAATCAAAAGCTTCTGTGAATGGGATTTAGACATTTTCAACATGTTCAATAACCCTAATGAGAACTGATATCCACTTACATGAGACTCACATAGTTGAAATTAAATTCCTGCCTTGAAAACTTGTATCTTTTCCAATTTTCCTCTAAAAACTGTTTGTTAACTTTTTAAGATAGAAAGAAGGATGGTCTTAAATCTTCTATTTGAAGTCACTGGTACTTGGCCTGAGTAAAGGGACTTCCACACTATGAGGTCCTGAGGAGAAAAAGAGGATATTGCTAAAATTAGAGGAATCCTTTTGGATGAGGGAAGAACATTCCTCTCAGTGGTTTTTGTGGGAGCTGATCCAGCCTACTGCTTAGATTAAGCCTGACCAAACATTTTACTGCCTAGGGGAGTGATGGTGAACCTTTTAGAGCTTTGAATGACAGGAACAGCCCACTACAGCACTCATGCTGAGTTCACCACCACTGGCCTAAGGGATCCAGCTCGTGGTGGACTTCAGGACTTGAAAAGTGGAGGAGAGCACAGGTGAATTCCTTTGCTTTAGGTTGCTCTTTGTACCCAGGAGTAGGGCAAATAGAAGTAGTTAGACTTTTGCAGGACTGTTTGGCCTTGAGTCATCTGAGTCTCTGAAGTTCTTCCCAGCTCATCCTGGCTTGCTGAGATGCTCAGAAATCTGGTAAAAGCAAACATAATTTTTCTCTGAAATTATCACCTCAAAAGTATTTCTATTTCTATAAAAAATTACAAATGCAATGTCTAGCATGAGATTAAAAATGACCAGGGCTACTCAAAGTCCAAACAACATGAGAGAAATGTCAGAAATATAAGAGAATAGACCTACAAGAGCTTCAAATATTGGGAGTTACAACAGACACTGCATCTTCCTTTCCTCTTTCCCCTCTGACTCCCTTCTTCCACCTCCTCTTCCTTCTTTTCCTCCTCCTCCCTCTCTCTACCCCTCCTCTGCCTTCTTCCTCTTCTTCCTCCTCCTTCTCCTTCTTCTTTGATGCTGAGTATTGAATCTAGGGCCTCAAATAAGCTAGGAAAGCTAGGGCTCCCCAGCCCTCCAGTAGACTTCAAAGTAGTATACTCTTTGTATTCAAAGAGCTAAAAGACAAACTTGGGAATTTTTATCAGAAAATGAAATATAATGAAACATTTCAAAATTAAAAATATAACAAATTAATTCAATGGGTGCTTTTAAAAATTAAATATGATTTTTTAAAATCATTAAGATTTATCCTAAAGATTATAGCATGCATTTGACATAAAAATCCAGTAATTTTTAAAAATTCATGAATTTCATTGGTACATTTTAGGTATACAATATGACATTCATCATTGGGAATTTGTACCTTTACCTGATATATCTTGGTTTTTATGTTCTTTCCCATTCTGCTACCCTCCCTTCAATCCCTTCATCCCTTCCTATTTACAAAGACTTTGTTTCCATTTTTTCCTTTTCTTGTATTTATTCCTTTCCCTTCTTTCCTTTCCCCTATGCTCCCCTTTGGACCTTTTCTTCCTATTTCACATTACTCACTATGTGTTTTGATCCTTATTTACACTTTCAGTTTCTCACACCAGAGAAACTATTCAGTATCTACATGTTTGTTCTATTTATTTCACTTAAAAGTATGGCCTCAATGTGCATCTAGTTAGCTATAAATTTCTTTAGTTTCTCATTCTTTATTTCTTTATGGCTGAGTAGAATACCATTATATACAAAAAACCCACATTTTCTTTATCCAGTCTCTAGTTGATGGGCAACTGGGCTGTTTCCAAGTTTTAGCTATTATAAACTATGCCACTCTGAACATAGGTACACATATATCACTGTGGTATGATGCTTTTAATTCTTTTGGGAAGATACCCAGCAGGGGAATAGCTGGATCAAATGGGACCTCCAACCCTAGTTCTTTGAGGTATCTCCATACTGATTTCCACAGTGGTTGTTCCAGTCCACAAACCCACAGTAGAGAAGGGTTTCTTTTTCCCTTTTTCCCCACAGCCCCACCAGCATTTGTTATTGGTTGATTTCTTTTCTTTTCTTTCTGGTACCGGGGATCAAACTCAGGTCTTGTGCTTGTGAGGCAGGCAGTGGAACCACTGAGCTAAATCCCTGGCCTGGTTGATTTCTTGATAGCAGCTATTCTTTCTAGGATGAGGTGGTATTTCAGCACTGTTTTCATTTGCATATCTCCAATGACCAGTGAGGTTCAATATCTTTCCATGTGTTTATTTGCTATTTCTACTTCTGTGATAAATGTCTGTTCATTTCAGATGCTCATTTTTGGATTAGGTCTTTACATTTAGGAGGTATGGTTTTACTAACTTCTTTATACATTCTAGAGCATAAACCTTTGAGGAACAGCTGGTAAATAATTTTCCTACATTGTGAGTTGTCTCTTCATGCTGTTGGTGGTTTCTCTTGCTTTGCAGAAGCTTTTTAATAAGATGAGATCTCAGCTGCTAATTCTTTGTGTTAGTTCATGTGCAACTTAGATTTTGTTCATGAAATCTTTTCCTATGCCAATGTTTTCTAGAGTTCTGCCTAACCTCTCTTCCAGCTAGTTTAGTGTTTCTGCTTTAGTATTTAGATCTTTGATCCATTTCAATTTTACTTTAGTGCATGGTGAGAGATATAGGTCTAGTTTTAATCTTTGCAAGTCAAAACCCAATTTTTCCAGTACCATTTGTTAAAGAGACTATCTTTACTCCAGGGAGGGTGTTTGGCTCCTTTATTGAGATGAGGTGGCTGAGTATGTCTGGAGTTGTTTCTGCACCTTCTCATCTGTTCAACTGATCCTTGGGTCTATTTCTTTGCCAGTGACATGCTGTTTTAATCACAGTAGCTTTGTAGTATAGTTTCAAGTTAGGGATTGTGATACCCCTTACCTTGTCTTTGTTGCCTAGAATTGCTTTTACTATTTTAGGTCTCTTCTTGTTCCAATTGTATATTTGGATTGTTTTCTCAAGTTCTGTGAAGTACAGAGCCAAGGACAAAAACCATATGATCATCTCAATAGATGCAGAAAAGTATCTGACAAAATCCAACACCCATTCATGATTAAAAAAAAAAAACTACAGAAAATTGGAATAAATGGTCTCTCTCTCTCAACCTGATAAAAACTGTTTATGAAAATCCAACAGCCAATATCATACTAAATGGTCAAAAATCTGAAATCCTTCAAACTAAAATCAGAAACAAGACAAGGATGTCCACTATCACCACTCCTGTTCAATATACAATCAGACGAGAGAAAAAAATAAAAGGAATAAAGATAGGAAACAGTTAAATTGTCATTATTTGCAAATGACAAGATACTTTATATACACACTTCTAAAAATCCAGTATTGATATTTTCTTTTCTTTCTGTACAATGCATTTTAAGAAACATTTTAATTCTCTAAATTATATTTTATATGTTTAAACTTCAAAATTTATTATTATTCCATGAATTTAAAAGTCATTTAGTTTTACCCACAGTGTCCATTTTCATTCCTTATTTTTGCAACTCCAAACTTCCATCTCAGATAATTTTCCTTCTACCTGAAAGATGCATTTCAGTATTTTCTTTAGTGCACTGCAGCAGGAGAAAATTTTTCTCATTTTTTTTTATCTAAAATTTTCACATTTTTTGTCAATCACGCCACTGTCTTTGAAGAATTTTAGGTAAATTGTTTTTTAGCATGTGAGAGACAACATTCCAGTATCTTTCGGCTCCTACTGTTTCTGTTTAGAAGTCAGCTATTAACAGTTGCTCTTTTAAAGGTAACTTGTTTTCACTTTGAAAAATTTTTGGCTGCACTTACAACTGATTGTTCATTTGTTTTTAGTTTTCAAGGAATTTACCTATGTGCCAAATGGAGACTTTCTTTAATTTCTTTTCAGGGTTCTTAGAACTTCTAAAATCTATGGCTTGATATCTTTTATCAATTTTGAATGGTTCTTAAGCCATTTTCTCTTAAGATATTCCTTCTAATTGATTCTTTCACTGATCTCCTTCGGAATTTGTAATTATACTTGTCCACTCTGCCTTTTATATTTTCTTCTGTTTTTCCTTTTATCTCCTTCATTGTGAAAATTTCCTTTTCCAACTAACAATTCTCAAACTTTAATGTCTTTAAAATCACCCAAGGGTTTCATCAAAAAACAGTTCCACATTACTAGACCTGTAGTGGGGCCTACAATCTTGCATCTCTACAAAGCTCCTACAATTAAAGAAGGACACTAGGTAAAAACTAAGGAAAGATGAATAAAACATAGGATTTCATTTAAAATACATTGGTACTATCTTTGCAACTTTTCTATAACTCTAAAACTATTCTAAAATAACACTTTAAAAAAAAAAGTTCCAATGTTATACCAATACTCCTGGTCCATAGTGCAAGTACAAGATTCTTTTTTTTTTCTTTTTTTTTTTTTTGGTACCAGGGATCGAACACAGGAACCACTGAGCTAAATCCCTGGCCTGCAAGTACAAGATTCTTTTTTTTTTCTTTTTTTTTTTTTTGGTACCAGGGATCGAACACAGGAACCACTGAGCTAAATCCCTGGCCTGCAAGTACAAGATTCTAATGAGTCTTTCCAGTCTGAACAGTGGTTAGACATCCCAGTCACTTGAGTAATAAACATTCTTATGTAAATGTGTATGTACAGTGTCATCAAGCTCAACCTTCCAACCATATTTTGAATTAGGATCCATTCTGACTCTTCAGAGTGGATAAAACAATCTGTGTTCTTTTTTGTTTGTTTGTTTTTTGAGACAGGGTCTCACTATGTAGTTGAGACTGACCTGGAACTCACTATGTAGCCCAGGCTGGATTCAAACTCACAGTGATCCTCCTGCCTCAGCCTTCTGAGTGCTGGGATTACAGGCATGTGCCATCATGCCCGGCTTATGTGTTCTTTTTAAAAGACCAAAGTTAGACTTGATTTAAAAATACAAAATCTAAGTACAGTATATATACTATTTATAAGTAGTATATATGTCTATATGAACTCAGAAAGATTAATAAAGGATTGAAAAAGATAACAAAAACCACAGAACATATTTGGTTTTGCTACATTATCATCCAAAGATAAAGTAGACAATAAAGTAGAGTGTATTATCAGAGAGAAATAGCAATTTTCAGAAATAAATTTCGATACAGAGGAAGATAAAACTATTGTAAAGTTTTAATTTTCAAATAAAAGAGCCTCAAAATACTAATGTACAAATTAAGTTTCTAACACTAAGAGAAACAGAAATGTGTAATTATAGTGGGAGATTGTTATAAATTATTTCAATCACTGACAGAACAAATGAAAGTTTTTGGAGAAAATGTAAATAATATGGTTAACAAACTGATAGAATGGACACATTCTACCTTGCATCCCCAAACTAAAAGATACATTTTTTCCTAAGTGCATATGAAATATTTAAAAAAGGGACCAAGCAGTAGTTACACTGAGTGTTCCTTTTTGATAAATCATTAAGTTGTACATTTTAATTCTATGGATATACTTATTTTGAAGTATTTTCCATGTAGTCTGGAAGTTTTCTGTCTAGGATTAAGACTTTCCATGGTATAAGAGACAGGTTTTTTCTACGTAATGGCTTCAGTTTTTTAAGAGTCCCTCTGCCCCCAAATATCTGTTGATAGAGAGATAATGGAACCATATTCCAAACATAAGAAGAGGGACTCACAACCTCCATTGAAAGACACTTTGTGGAATTTGCAAGTTCTATTTCTACCTCTATGACACTGGCCAGAACTTACTTTCATTATCTGTCTCCACAGAGAGATAAAAAAGAAGTCTTTATTTTCCTTGGCCTTGTACCCGGATCCCCTAAAGAGGAAGGGATTCCTACTGCTAAATAGAGGAAATACAAATGATATTTAGATACTGTCTTAGCTACTTTCTTGTTGCTGGGACAAAAAACAACATCCACAAGTTTAAGGAGCAAAGGCTTACTTTTAGCTCACAGTCTGTAGAGGTTTCAGTCCATAGTCAGCTGGCTCCAAGGTAGGGAAGTGAGGCAGAGGGGCATCGCAGAGGAGAAACAGTATGTGGCATGGCAGGCAGGAAGCAGCATGGGGCCTTCCTTTCTCTTGTATTCCATTTAGCCTATTGGTTGGCCCTTCTGGGGTGGGCCTTCCCATTATCCACACCCAGAACTATGCTAAACCGATCAGTGAGATAATTTATTTATCACACCCTTACTTCATATTCATATTCAACCTACCCAGCCAAATCTGAAAAGGTGCTCCTATGAGGGTATGAAGCTTTGGGGGAACATCTAGATACAAGTCATAACAGATACAGAGAGAGAGAGAGATTTTGTTCTTATTTAATGGGCATCCTCCCCCCAGCCCCAGCCATTATCAACAATTTTTTTAAAAAAACTTAAACATTCTCTCTAGGACTGTACTTTATAGAAACTCCCTGACTTACACTGGGTTCCATCCCCCAAAACATGTAATTCACAGAAAATCAAAGCTTAGTCTAGCCTACTTTAAATATCCTTAGAACATTTAAATTACTCTACAATTAGGCAAACTCATTACGCAAAGGCTATTTTGTAATAAAATACTATCTCATGTGTTTTACTGGATGTAGTACATTGTAGAGTACTACTGCATGTTTACCCTCATAAACATGGGAGTGACTGGGAGCTGTGGCTTGCAGCCCAGCATCATGCTATATATTGCTAGCCCAGAAAAAGACCAAAACTCAAAATTCAACATATGGTTTCTTATACATGCGTATCATTTTTGCATCCTCATAAAGTAAAAAAGCCTTAAATCAAAACATAAGTCACAGGGCCAGGAAGTTGGCTCAGTGGTTCTACCGCCTGCCTTGCATGCACAAGGGCCCGAGTTCAACCCCTGGTACCAAAAAAATCCCCCAAAAACATAAGTCATGGACCATCTGTACTCCTTTGGTGTAGTATGAGGTGGAACTGGAAAGGAAGGAACAGTCAGGCAAGCAATTCTTGAATCAAGGCAGCTTTACATTTATTTGTTCACTGAATGGATAGGTTGCAGAGATCTTACTATAATATTTTTATGTATAATTATACCATTTGATTTTATGCATTTAGCTCAGAAACATTTGAATGAAGAGGTAAAAACAATAGTTATTAATACATTCATAGCTACTTATTCTTTGAATAGTTCTTTTACATGATGAATATGAAGTAGTACATGTAGCTAGTTCCTCCAATGAATATCGATATACAGAAAACCAACTGCTAAGACTGATAAAAACAACACAACATTTCTGTGTGCTTCCAGAGCCTGGGCTAAGGGGATTCAATGCTCTATCTCACTGTATTGATCAGTTTTATGTTCTTGCAAACAAACAAACAAACAAAAAAAGCAAAAGACTGAACTTACAAAGAGGCTTACTTTGGCTCACAGTTTTGCAGGTTTCAGTCCATGTCCCTTGACCTCATTGTTTGTGGGCCTGTGGTGAGGCATAGCAGGGAGCACATGAAGCAAAGCCCTGCACTTAATGGCTAGGACGTGAAAAAGAGAAAGAAAGGACTAGAGTCCCACCATGTCCCCAATGATTCAAAGTCCTCCCACTGGGCCCTACTTCTTGATAGCACCATCACTTCCTAATAATGCCACTCCAGGGACCAAGCCTTTAACACACAGACCTTTGAGTGGCATTCCAGATCTAAACCATGGCATCCACCCATAGGAAGTTTTATCATTATTTCCTGGTTCAGCAGAGGAGAGCGGGGTGTAGGGAAGTCCCTCGCCCAGTGTATGGCTCTTGAGGAATGGGCAGGATTTGAGTCCCACTGTGCTAGATCCTGAGCCCCTCCCTGCAGTACTAGATTCACAGCCTGGGACTAAATGAGACTTTGTGTGACAGCTCAGCCCAAAGCTCTGGCACATGATGAGATGCCAACAAACGGAAACAAAGGACATTTGCACAAAAACAAATGAATGTAAGCTGGAGCTCAGAGTGGACAGGTGAGGTAATGGAAGGTAACTGGGACCAGGTAAGCACCCCTTTGAGCCTTTTTGGATCTACCTCTGCCTCAAAGTTGCTTCTAAGTTCTAGCCCTTCCTCTGTCACCAGGGGGCCAGATGGCTATGGCCTAATCATTTCTTTGGATTGGGCTTTTCTGTACAACAAGATTCAGGTAGAAGGATGGTCAAAGCTTTCCCTCTACTCTGAACTACAACTGAAGCCATCCCTAAGCTTTTGCCTGTGAAAATTAGCCCAGGAACTCAACGAAGTCAATATTTGCCTTAACGTATAGAAAGAAATTATTTCCTCTATTTAAAAAAGAGAGTCCAATGCTCTTTAACAAAGATTAGCATTTTCCACAAAGGACAAACTATTTTGATAGCAACACACCATGGTGGTAAAACTGCAAGCGTCCAGTGTAGAGTTGACTCAAAACCTGAGTTTTGAGGGCCAGAACAGACCTTTAGAACAGCTGACAGAGCCAAGGATTCTGGTGATTTTTACAATCCTGGGCTATTTCAGTCCAGAACGAATGCCAATGGGAACCGGAAGCGCATGCAGGCTGCTGCGTAGGGCAGACCCAATCTCTGAAGTCTGTCACATGGCGCCCGCTACTGGACGGTCACAACACGGCCACGCAGTGTAGTAGGTACAGGGTTCCAATAGCTCAGCTAGATACAGACTTTGTAAATCCACCAAGTGCCTGTCACATGGGGAAACTGAGGAAGAGGAAGTGCTTTTTCCAAAGGCACCAGCTAGGGGCAGAGTTGACCTTATGGCAGCCAGTTTGGTCCATGACAAGGAGTTATCTTCTGTGCAGTACTTTAATTGTTCATCATATCCTATCACTTAATAATTATTTGTTGCACAAGCGCAAGGACCCGAGTTCAATCCCCGGTACCAACAACAACAACAAAAAATTATTTGTTGCAAGATGCTGTCACTAAATGAAAACAAAATACAAACTTGTACTAACCCTAACCCAAGGAAATACAAATGTCTGCAAAAAATCTTAGTTCTTTTGATTGTCATAAATTATGCCAATATACGCTTGGGAAACCTTCTCCCATGAACATTGTTATTAGAATCAAATGATTATTTATAGAGATAAACAATATTGTAAATAAGAATTATTTGATAGATCTATTTTCTCATTCAGGATGGAAGTGCATATTGCAAACTCAAAATACCTAACATTTGATGAACTTTACCAAATAGCCCTGTATCGAGTGTATGATAGTAATGCTTTTTACTGAGTAATTATACTTTTTAAATTTTTTAAAAAATATTACGTATTTGTGATCCAATAATGTTTGACCATGTCAGGGAAATGAAAGCAGCATGTGACCTTGTTCTTATCCTCAAGGAGCATTCATTTTCACAAATAAATGAGATCTACACAAAGGATAAATATGAGCTGATAGTTCTGAAATAGAAAAGTTCTAAGGAGGCTTAGAGAAGGAGTACTGGTAGCTCTGGAAACAACTAGGAGAATACATGGATCAAGTAGGACTTGTACTGAACCTGAGAGAACAGGAGTGCACTTTGGTAGAAGGAAAGGAAGAAAAGAAAGTGGCAGAGTAGTACAACTCAAGGAAACTATTGATGTAGGAAGGACTGTGCCTCCCTGGAAGAAACAGAGTATTCAGAGCAATGCTACTATGTCTTATCCCATGACCATAGCTAAGACCTCTCCTATTGTTTGAGATGAGGTCTTGCTAAGTAGCCCAGAATGGCTTTGAACTCATGGAGATCCTCTTGTCTCGGCCCCCACCAAATACTGGGATTACAGGTGTTTGCCATGCCTGGTCCAGCTACATTTTTCCTGTCTTTCTACCTAGTCTAGATCTCACGGTCCAGCTATTAACCCTGTGCCTTAGCTAATGTGCTCTCCCTCTGGGGCAGCCAGGCACTGCTAAAGAGGGCCACAAAGAACTGCTCTCCTGGTACCCAGCTGCCTTGGCAATTTTTGTTTATTTTCCGTTTATCAGCTGCAGTGGGCAATGTAAACCATGTTTAATCTCAAGCTCATGGTCATCTCACCTCTCTCACATCTTCTACTTGACTGAGAAGGTTGAAGGCATTCTGCATGAGCTTCTTGACATACCTTGTCTGCACCTGAAAATGTGTTTTGAGTGTTACTTATTGCATTGTGTCCCCAATGCTAATCGCTGTCCAACATCACTGCCTCAGGCAAGGCCCTGACTCTCCCATTTGCAATCTTTCACAGAAGAGAGCACTATCTTTGCTTCTGGGTATTCTATTCTTCAAGAGGATGAAACACATAAAGGAACTTATATCATACATAGTGCACACCAGAGACAAGCAATTGGAAATTATCCAGGGATTGTCCTTGGAGATGGGAGCACGGATATAGATGAGTGGCTCCCAAGAGTCAAGGTCAAACAGTCATCACCTGTCTGAGCTTCAGTTTTGGCACAAGCAAGGAGCAGGAACAAATGAGGCAGTAAAAGTAACAACAAAAAGGTGCTTTGTTTTCTTAAAAGAAATACACCAAGGAATGAGGTCCTTGACTTGTTTGATAAAGGATTTATTTTATACTGGCAAGACAAAGTTTTCCATTCTTCTTTAACAAGTTTTGGAATTGAAGACAATGAAAGATGTTCCAAAATATTTGATATTGATCAACAAAAGCACCAATCCATTTAACAGGAGGTTTTTGTTTCAAAAGCATAAAAACAAAAACAAAACCCAAAAAACCTTCTTTCAACTAACAATGCTTTCAAATGATATGTAGGAAGAGCTTCTGCTATTTGTCATCTGAAATGTGGGGCCTTGGATCAACCCGAATTTATCTTTCCTTGTGGGATTCTCTCTGCTTATTTTAGCACACCACCCATTCTTTGATTTTCTCTGAGAGCCCTTCTGTTTCTATATAGTTTGGCGCTGGTAAAATACAAGGACACAAGGGTGCTTCCAGAATGCAAAACAAGTTAACAAACATAGAAAGCAGGGATGTTTCCCGGGCTTGATCATCTTATTATGTCTTATTTCTCCTCTAATGCCTCATCAAAAGTTTTAAACAAAAGACAACACAAGAAAGTTTTTAAAGAAATTATAGTTAGGTATATAAAGCTTTCATAAATTAAACCAAAAAACCTGAAATTTCTTTAAGTTCTGGGAAGGTGGCCACAGCCACACATGCTGTGTCGTGCTCTGCTGTTCTGGTTAAACCCTCAAAGTCAAAGGACATAGTTAAATTCTTTGTCTAGAAGAAAAGGTATTAGAATCATGCAATGGTTAATTTTATGTGTTGAAATTTTTATTTCAACTTGCCTTGGTCATGGTACTTGGACATGTGGTCAAACACAAATCTAAATGTGAGCTAGGCATGGTGGCACACACATTTAATTCCAGCACTTTGGGGAGCTGAGGCAGGAGGATCAAATTCAAGCCTAGCCTGGGTATTTCAGTGGCTTAGGAAGACCTTGTCTCAATACAGACAAACACAGAAAGCGATAGGGATGTAGCTCAGTGCAAAGGCCCTAGCTAGGTTCAATCTTCAGTACTCCCCCCCCACCCCCGCCACAAAATAGCTGTGAAGTTATTTTGTGTAGATGAGATTAACATTCAAATCAACAGACTTTGAGTAAGTAGCTTAAACCTTCACCATGCATGTGGGCCTCATTTAACCTGTCATAAGAAAAGATGGAAGGTCCTAGAGAAAGAGAGAATTCTACCTCCAGAATTTCTCTGGATCCCAAGATGCAGAATCTACTCTTCCTTGGGTGTTCATCTTGTCAGCTTGCCTTGCAGAGTTTGAGCTAATTCTTTTTTAAAAAATTGTATCTTGTTGGGTGTGGTGGTGCACACCTGTAATCCCAGCACTTGGGAAGCTGAGGCAGGAGGATTCTCAATGCATATGATTACTCTTATTAACTGCAGGGAGAAAACTCTATATCCTAAAGAAAAGAAGGTGACGTTGGAATCACAGAAGATGCCTCCCTGTAAAGAATACCATATTTTTCCTGAAAACTTAATGTTTACCGTGTGGTCTGGGAAAGATTCACTTCAGGTAGGATGTTCCACTCTGAAGTTCACAGTCTGTCTTTTTGATGTCCACCAGGTGCAACCAAGTTCCTTATCTTGAAATAACAAAAAAGGATTTTCCTATCTCTGATACATATCATAAAAATTTCAAAGGAAACTTTGAAAACAGATTTGAAAACATGCATGTATCTAGTCTTTGTACAAATGTTTTTTAAATGTCTAGTATTACCTCCCTCCCCTCTCTCCAAGTATCCAACAGAAATATTCCTGGAGCAGCTCCAGGTCTCCCTAGAGTCAAATAAAATTCACAAACTCCATGTTTGTTGCTGGAAACAGGCCAGCAGAGAATTAGGCTGGATTTCCACTGCCCTCTGAAACGCTTCACAGGGTGAGCTCACATGACAACCAACACTCACCACTCTCATCTGAGCGCACACTCACTCTCTTCTCCTCTCCGGGCTTCCCCCTCCCAGGTCCCCCGCTGTTCCTGGCTCATTTGTCTCCCTATTCCTTTTCATTCTCTCCTTGTGCTGAGTTCAGTGTCTTGCACATATTACTACTCAGTGAGTGTGGGGTGGCCTGAACTGTTACACAGCAAAGCGGTATTGTAACCAACTTTGAAAGTCATTCTTCTTCGCCAGTTCTTTTTGTAGGCAATATCGGTAATGAGAGGCATTTAATCCCTGAACTGCCAGCTACAATCAGTTCTTCCATTGTCAAGAGCTGAATTATCACTCAGTTTAAGATGTCCAGCTGTTCTGAGTCAATCGAACAATGGTGCCAAGAATGTGTGTGTTGTAACTTCTGGCAACTCTCTGACCATGTCTGTGTGTGGTGTATTTCAGGGTTCAAAGCTCAGTGGACCAAACACATCTGTTTATCATGGCTTGTGGTAATCCAGGTCTGTGTTTCCCTAGCTGGCTCTGAGCTGTTTGCTTTCTGTTGATCAAAGTACTAGCAGATGGTGAAACTGGGTGAAAAAATATACCCACTATAATCAGTGAGTATCGGAGAGAGTGAAGGGAGTCTTCAGACTGGGGCTCAGCAGATTCTGGAATCTTAGACTCAAACGATCTGTTCCCATAAAAAAATTCTTAGGCAGGATTTTAAAACCAAGAGCTTCTCACGTGTAAAGAATGGATTTAAATAACCAATAGGCAAAGTCTTCATTGATTGCATATTTTTACCCAACAGGATAAAGGAAGGCTTTATTGAGGAAGTTTATATGTATTATTACAGATGGGAGTAATATTAATTTGCTTTATGTAAATTATCACGAGAATCTTTTGGCTAAAAAAGCATCTCAGAGACAGTCATTTAGTGTAAAGTCAATCAACAAGTTCTTGAGGGCAACTTCAGGTAAATATTAGTAATTGAAGCTATAAATGTGGAGACTGTAATTTAACAAGTTATGAGAGGTAATGTCCTTACTCTGATCCTCTCCGTTTAGCACAAAGTGGACAGAAGAGGCAAAACATTTATGTTCTACACACACACACACACACACACACACACACACACACACACACACATGCATTCTACCTATATACACATCACAGCCTGCTGCCTATACTTTCTGATTAGGCTGGTTGTGTGTGTGCACACAAGTATGTGGATATATGACAATAACATATCACCTCACACCTATTAGGATAGTTCTTATTGATAAAAAGAGGTAAGGATTGGAGAGCCGTACATAAACTGAAATCCATACTACTGGAGAGAATGTAGAATAGCTCAGTCATAATGGAAAACAGCATGAAGGCTCCTCAAAAAAATGAAAATATAACATTTTATGTGATTTAGTAATCTCATAGCTGAGTATACATCCTAAAGAATCAGAACTTCAAAGAATATTTGCATTCCCATATTCCTGGGCAGCATTATTTGCAATAGCCAAGATATGGAAACAACCCAAATACCCATCAGCACTGAATAAAGTGGGGATAAATATATACATGAATTTCTGCATGAAAAAAGTGTAGGGTATATATGTGTGTGTGTGTGTATAAAATATAGCAATAGAATGTTATTCAGATTTAAAAACAAGAAAATCTTACATTTGTAACAGCATGAATGAACCCAAAAGACAATGTGTCTCATAAAATAAGCCAGTTATAGAAGGACAGATGATACTTTATGATTCTACTTTGATGAGCTATTTAAAATAGACTCTCAGAGAAAACAGAATCGTTGCCAGGGGTTAGAATGAGTTGGACATGGGCAACTGTTGTTCAGTGGATACAAAGTTTCAGTCATGTAAGAGGAAAAAGTTCTGGGTCATATAGTACCTACAGTTAATAATATGGCATTGTGCATTTAAAAATATGTTAAGTTAGGTGTTCTTACCACACACAAAAAAGCAAAAAGTAATAAATAGAACTCCACACACAAAAGAATATAGGGAAATTTTGGAAGGTGAAGGTTATGTTTTAGTACCTTGATTCAAGTGATGGCACAATGTATGTTAATAATCAAATAATAATTCAAATCACTGGAATGTATATATAAATATGTATTTTTTGTATATCAATTATACTTAAAACAAAAAGCCTCTCCTGAGCTTGGATTAGATGATGGCTTGCTTTTAAAGGAGGAGATGTTTAATTTGATTCATGGAAAATGGTTTTTTAAACATAACATTTAAATTATAAGTAATTAAAGGGAAGAACAGATACATTAAACTTCTTTGGAATTAAAAATTTCTATACTTCCAAAGGCACTATAAAGAAAGTAAAAGGAGACGGGAATTTAGCTCAGCGGTGCGGTGGCCTGCCTTGCAAGTGCAAGGACCTGAGTTCAACCACTGGTACCAAAAAAAAAAAAAAAAAAAAAAAAAAAAAAAAAAAAAAAAA
>NW_022900921.1:29756037-29786955 GCF_012274545.1 Fukomys damarensis | reverse complement strand
AAAAAAAAAAAAAAAAAAAAAAAAGAAAAGAAAGAAAAAAAAAGTAAAAAGACAACCTATATAATGGGGCAAAATATTTGCAAATTATACAAGTGACAAAGGTCTAGTATCCAAAATATATTAAACTCTTATAATTCACAATAAAAAGGCAAATATCCCAAAAGAACTGGGCAAAGGAGTTGAGATTTTTTTCCAAAGAAAAGCAAATTGTTAATAAATACATAAAAAGATGCTCAACATCATTAGTCGTCAGAGAAATTAAAAAGCATAATAAAATGCCACTTCATATCTACTAGAATTGCTATAATTAGGGCTGGGAATTTAGTCAGTGGTTCTGCCGCCTGCCTTGCATGCACAAGGTCCTGAGTTCAATTCCTGACACCAAGAAAATAAAAAAGAATTGTTATACTTAAAGAGACAGCTAATAACAATTTTGGGGGGCTGTGGGTAAACCAGAACTCTCACACATAGCTGGTGCAAACACAGACCGATGTGGCCACACTGAAAAGTGGTTTGACAGTCCCTAAAAGTGTTCAACATAGTGTTGCAACATATTTCAGTAGTTCTGCTGCTGAGTATATACTCATGAGCTGAAAATGAATGTTCATACAAAAACCTGCACATGAATTTCCTGGTGTTATTCATAATAGCCGAAAAAAGTGGAGGCAACCCAAATGTCCACCCACCGATGAATGGGCAAACAAAGTGTGGTGCATTCATTCAATGGAATATTATCCAATCAGAAAAAGGAATAAAGTAGCAACACATGCTACAAAAATCCACAAACTTTGGAAAAAAAAAAAAAACTAAGTGAAAGAATCCAGACATAAAAGGACAAACATTACATAATTTCACTTGTATGAAATGCTCAGAATAAGCAAATCCAAAGAGAGCAAAAGTAGATTGATAGTTGCCAGAGGCTTAGGAAAAGTAGAGAATGGGGAGTGATTGCTAACGTGTACCATTTTTCACTTCCAGACGATGAAAACACTTTGGATTGAGGTAGAGGTAATGACTGCATGACTTTGTGAACATCCTGAAAAAGCACCGAACTACTCAAGTGGATTTCATGGTGTTTGAATTAAATATCAATTTGAAACAATTAAAAATTACTGGATATAAAAACACTATATAATATCTATATCTATCTTCCTTTTCCTCCTACCCCAAACACATGAACACATGGAGTGAGCACACTTATCCCACGGCCTCTTGTGTTACCCAGCCCACCTCCAGGCACTACTGGTGAACAACACGGGGCTAGGGAACATACAAGGAAATCAAAGTGGCAGAGTTTACGGGTCCATTTGGTAATAGAAGCATTTTGTATTCATTTCTTCATGGAAAAGGAAATAAATTTCATACTAGACCACAGAGTGGATTGGAGAAACTCTTAAAATTCTTCACCTTTCTTTGTTCTTATTCCATACTCACTTAAACACTTTCTTAAGGGTTATAACACCAGGAGGGAAGTATATTTCCTGATTACACAGGAATTGTCTCCATTGCAAATCCTCCCTCCCACCCTTCCTCTTTCCCACTTCTTTCTTTCTCTCTCTCCCTTCCTTCCTTCCTTCCTTCCTTCCTTCCTTCCTTCCAACCTACCTACCTACCTATCTTTGGCCTCACTTATTTGGTCCCAGTAACTTGGATGGCTCTCTTTGAATCTGACACTGGGACATTGAAAAAACTGAGTCAGACTCTAGATTAAGGTAACTTCACCTTTATCAGGGATGGCCAGCAGATTTTAATCTATAAGCTAACCTCAGTACATTAATGTTCAGAAAGATTCTGCGCTGAGCAAGATGTTGGGGGCAGGTTTGTATTTAGTTTGATAGACTGTCATGCTTCACTAGTATGGTCTGCTTTGGAACCACGAGGAGTCATGGTATGAATTCTGCATATTTGCCACGTAGACTTAGACATTTCTCCTTCAGGAGTCTCTAGCCAGAAAGCCTCCTACAATGTCTCTCCGACCTTGAAATACTGCATTAGGCATGATATAAAGTGGCACTGTACAAGACATTTCATAAAAACATGCAGTGCTTCACCTTCAGTAGTTTACAACCCCATTGAAAGAAAGTCAGACCTAAGACGCACTCTGTTGTAAGTCGGCAATCTGTCCCATTCAATATTCAGTCACTGAAAAGGGAAATGGCTTTTTCTGGAAAATGTTTCTTTAGCTTCTAGGATAATTCCATTCACTTCATACATTAGACTAAAGTTTGGAAATGACTCCCTATATTGAAATTATTTTTGTAATCAAATTTCCCTTGCATATTTCACCTCTCAAAGTGGTGATGACTAATCTCTCATACTTGTAATTATTTCTATGTCAGCACTGAGTGTGTGAAGAGGTGGGGAGTAGGATCAGGCAGGAAGAATGGGCGATTAACATGTTTTCTAATCAGAGATGGAAGATGGTAAGTGGGGACTAATCACTAATTTTCCCAGTGGCCAAAACATGTACGTCTAATGCCTTTTTCTCTCTAATCACGATTAAGCAGTGGTTCTGGTCTTCTTTCAGATTTCTGAAAACAACCGATTAGTCAGTAGGTTCTTTCAGTGAACCCCAGGAGGAGCAGAGAGCAAAGGAGCAGGGTGCCCAGTGAGGTCACCCAGGCCAATAACACTTTACAAACCACAGTGGCCCCACTGTTTCCACAAAGCCTTCCAAACTACAGTTCCAATAAAAGATCAAAGATACTGAAGATCAAAGATGCTGATTACCATGCCCTCTTACCTATTATTCCCACAGCTAAGTAGAACCAAAATGGTTGTATGTGAACGTTCCAAGATGAAGCTTGCAGACATGTCTAATACTTTAACTTTTTTAGTATTCTATTCAAAAAATAACTTTAGTCTTTTCTAGCATGTTACAATGCTCAATTTGGAGATACTACAACTTAATAAAAGACTGACATTCTTGACAGTAGAGACAAGTTAAAAGAAAAAAAGAAATACCAAAAACATTAGTAGAAAAAAAGTTTTTTTGCATTTTGGGGTAATTTTTGTAATATTGATGTATTGCTTATATAAACAAAACAATATAGCTACTTCTTGAAAACCAACAGGGAAATTACCAACAAAAAGACATAATTAGTTTTAAGAAAATAAAAGCAATACTTTCTTGGTTAATGGCTTATCAGAGAGAAATAACAGGACAAAAAAAAAACAACAAGTGACAAAGAAAGATTGCTACTTATCCACAGAAGCAGCATAAATAAAAACTTTAAAAAGAAATAAAAAAATAAATAAAAACTTTAGAATTTATTCCCAACAGAGCAAGGGCCTCACAATTAGAACATGGACTTCAATATGAGGAAACTAGAGAGAATAGTAAAACAATCTATGTACCTGTCATCTAACTTCAATAATTACTAAGTATAGCATGTTTAATCTCTGTGCTCCCTACTTTCCAGACTCCTGTATTATTTTGAAGTAAATAGAAGGCACCATGGTGATTTCATATCCATAAATATTTCAGCATGTATTTCTAAAGGCGAATGGCTATCAAAATTATGCATTCTGCTTAAAATTATAAATAATTCTGAATATCATTAGTGTTAAAAACTCAGTGTTATGATTTCTCTCTGATTTATTTGAATCACACTCTAAACAGCATATATATAAAAAGAATTTTATTGATTAATCTCATAAGTCATTTAAAATTCAAATTTTCCTCTTTTTTTTTTTCCTCAGAATTTGTTGTGGAAGAAACCAAGTACTTTACTCCCAGAACTTTCCTGTCTGCACTTCACTGACTGTATTCCCATGGTATCTTTTTATCTGCTTGCTTATACCCTGAAATTTTTCTAAAGTGGAAGGCAGAGCTAAAGCCTTCATGCACGTTCAATTTTTGACAAGAATATTTATAGGTAGCAGGAAGCACAAAGTGCTCCTCCCCTCTGTGCAACTGTAAGATTGACTAGATGTTGCCACCCGATACATTCATTATAAAGTTCCCCATCAGGTTTTCACCACTGATGATGCTTGCTTAGATCCTATTTCATACTCTACCATCTCATCAGCAGGTTAGAGGACTGCTCTGGCTTCAGGGAGAAAGACAAGTGAGAAAAGGTTAATACCGAAGACAGGGAGAACAAAGGAGGGAAGCAGGCCACAGGTAGAAAAGCAGTAAAATTGCTCAAGCAAATGTTTTGTGGGGTTTTGCCAAATTGTCCTCTAAAAAGGTTAAACATATTTTCAGTGTGCTTGTGTCTACACACCCTTGCTCTGCCAATTTGATAGGTAAAAAGCAATACTCAGTCTGGTTTACTCTGTGTGTGTCTGAGGGAGTATTGGGGATTGAATCTAGGGTCCTGGGCATATAATCTCCATTATGGATGCAATGAATAAATTCCCAAATGCATATTGGTAACTTGTATTTCTTTTTTTTTTTAAGTGAAAGTCTGTTGCCATCTTCTGCACGTTTCTGTACCGGCTTACATCTTTTACTTTTTAAGACTTGTCAGTACATTAGGGAAATGAGTCCCTAACCTGTCATGTTATATATGTTACATTTTCCCCAGATTCTTGTCTTTTGACTTGGACTAGGACCTTGTTTTATAGAAATTAAGTTTATTGCTACAAAAACATTAGGCACCAATGTCTCCCTCATAGTTTCTGGGGTTTTGGACATACTTTGAAAGTTCTAACCTATCCCAAGACCATTAAAAATCTTTCATAATTTGTGAATATCATAATTTACAGTTTCCTTTTATCTGCCCTTGAATCCTTCTCTCCTTTCTCCTTTCATTCCTTCCCTGCTTTCCTCTTTGCCTCCCTCCCTTCCACTCTCTCTTTTTGCATACACGTTTGGCTCCTTTTGATGTATGGATCAAGATTTTATTTCTTGCCAAATGTTGTTTCAATATTATTTATGGTTAACTTTTCCTCCTAACGGTCTGAAGTGGTACTTTTGTTATATATTATATAATATATACATTGGTGTCTGTTTCAAAATCTCCTGTTTTATTCCAGTGATTTTTATTTTTTTTGGTAAATCAACTCAGTTCATTGATAAATTTGGTGCACTGGCATTCTGCACTCTACACATTATATGCCTCCTTAAAAGGTTTCTTATGAAGTCAAAATTAACGTACAATCTAGCTGGCATAGTTTATTCAACACTGCATAATACTCCACACTGAGTTTCAGTGCCTTCAAGTGCCTACCTCTTATTGCTCACATCTCCACAGGGTGTGCTGAGCTCGATTCCACTGGGGCGACACTGCTGCTCAGAACTCTCATTTTCTTCCCAGGGAAGATTAGTTTGGAAATAAGCTCCTCAAGGGCTGTCAGAATATAAGGAGGCAAGTGCAAAGACAAAGGCCCGCAAGCTGTACAAGGCCCAGGCCATAATGATGCACTGTCACCTCTGCCTCATTTGTGAACAAAGCCACACAGGAGAACTAAAATCAAGGGTTGAGAAAGTCCCCTCTGGCCCTGATGAGACATGGCAGGGGTATAGATGTAAACAAGGTAAAGATCTGGGGCCACATGGATCCCCATGTCCTGCAGCTATTGTCAATTTTTAAAAAATATATTTTTATTAGTATTTTACAAAACACTTGGTTTCAATGCATGCATTTTGATCATATCCATCCTCCTATTACTCTCCCTTATACCCCTTCTCCTTCCTTGTTTTCCCTTCCTCTTGTCTAATAATAGTTTCCTTTCATGTCTTTTGGATATCATACATTACAGCGACTATGTGATTCTTGTCCTGTGTTTGGCTTATTTCACTTAACATGATGATCTCCATTCCATCCATTTTCCTGCAAATGACATAATTTTACTCTTCTTTGTGGCTGAATAATATTATCATTTCCTTTACCTATTCATCTGTTGATGGACACGTAGGCTGGTTCCATATCAATACTGTGAAATGGGTCACAATAAACACGGATATACAGGTATCCCTATAGTATACTGATTTTAATTCCTTCAGTTATATACCAAGGAGTGGTATATCTGGGTCATGTCATAGTTCTATTTTTGGTTTTTTTGATGAGTGTTCATACTATCATAGTAGCTGTACTAATTTATACACACTGCAACAGTGTGGAAGGGTTCATTCTATTTCTCTGCATCCTTGTCAGCCTTTATTTATTATTATTGTTGTTGTTTTGTATTCTTGATAGCCATTCTTACTGGGGAATCTTGATGGAATCTCAATGTAGTTTTCATGTGCATTTCTCTAAAGGCTAAAGATGATGAACATTTTTTCAAGAATTTACTGGTCATTTGTACTTTGTCTTTTGAGAAGCATTTGTTGATTATTTGCCTATTTACTGATAGGGCTATACTGCCTTAAGGATTTTATTTATATTTATTTTTTTTCCTCATTGAGTTTATTGGTACATTTTAGGTATACAGTACAGTTACACTCATTATTGGGATCTTGTACCTTTACATGACAGGTCTTGGTTCTCATTTTTTCCCCCTTGTCCCTGCCCTCCTTTTACCCTCTCCTCCCCTCATTTACAAACACTTTATTTCCATTTTTTCATATTCTCATATTTTTTTCTTTTCCCTTATTACCTTTGCCCTATCCTTCCCCCTTTCCCTACACCTTTATCCCTTTTCTTCCTATTTCACATTGTCAACTATCTCATTAGGATCTTATGTACTACTATAGTTTATTCACACCTGAGAAACTATTCAGTATTTATACATATGACTTATTTATCTCACTTAGGAATGTATCCTCAATATGTATCCATTTTCCTATAAACGAATCTAATTTCTCATTCTTTATGGCTGAGTAGTATTCCATTTTATAGAAAAACCACAACTTTATCCAGTTTCCAACTGATGGGCAAATGGGCTGTTTCTAAGTTTTACCTATTACAAAGCATTTTTAGTTTGTTTTATAGTATAGATATTAATCCTCTGTTGGAAGAGTAGCTGGCAAAGATTTTTTTTTCTCCCATTCTGAAGACTGTCTCTTCTGTTGTTTGCTTTGCTGTGCAGAAGCTTTTTAATTTGATGTAGTCTCATTTATTGAATCTTGTTAATAATTCCTGTACTCACAGAGTTTCCATTCAGGAAGTCTTTTCCTATATCTATAGCTTCAAGTGTTTCTCCTGTGTTTTCTTTTAGTAGTTTCAAAGTTTCAGGTTTTATTCCCAGGTCTTTGATACATTTTGAATTGACTTTTGTGTAAGGTAAGAAATAAAAATCTAATTTCAATTTTTGGCCTATGGAAATCCAGTTTTCAAAACACCATTTGTTGAAGTGGCTATCTTTTCTCCAATGTATATTTTTAGCTTCTTTGTCAATTAGATGGCTGTAGTTAAAATGATTTGTTTCTGTGTTATGTATTCTATTGGTCTATATTTCTATTTCTTGTGCCAGTACCATGCTGTTTTTGTTAGTGCAGCTTAATAGTATAATTTGAAATTTGGGTATTGTGATGCCTCCAGCCTTGTTCTTTTGCTTAGGATTGCTTTGGCTATTCTCAGTCTTTTGTGTTTCTATATGAATTTTAGAATTTTTCCTAATTTTCACAAAATTAGACATTCTTCACAAGTACACCACCAAAAATTTGATGGCAATTGAATTAAATCTATAGAATGCTTTCAGTAATCTGACCATTTTAAAAGTATTACTTTTGCTTGTCCATGAACACAGTGGTCCTTTCACCTTCTAGGACCTTTAGTTTCTTTCTTCGGTGTTTGGTAATTTTCATCTTAGAGTCTTTCACCTCCGTGGTTAGGCTGATCTCTACGTATTTTACTTTTTTGAAGCTGTTGTGATTGGAATTGTTTTCCTGATTTATCACTAAGCTAGTTCATTATTAGTGTATAGAAAAGCTATTGATTTTTAATGTTGATTTTATATCACAGACAGATTATTGAAGTGAGGGTCCTCATCTAATATTAGGAATAGAAAGGACCTGCTAATATATATTGAAACATATAGAAAATTTAAATACATAGGGATGCACAGCATTTAACATCCATGAACTATCTTTAATGATTAACAAATTATATATTTTTTGAGTTTATTATTACATTTTAGAGATACAGTACAGTTACATTCATTGTTGGGATCTGGTACCTCTACATGACAGGTCTTGGTTCTCATTTTTTCCCCTTGCCCTGCCCTCCCTTCACCCGCTCCTCCCCTCCCCATTTACAAGCACTTTATTTCCATCTTTTCCTTATCTCACATTTTTTCTTTTCCCTTATTACCCTTCCCCTATCCATCCCACCTTCCCTACACCTTTAGCCCCTTTCTTCCCATTTCACCATGTCAGTAATCTTATTAGGATCTATGTACTATTGCAGTTTATTCACACCAGAGAAACTATTCAGTATTTACACACACGGGTGACTTATTTATTTCACTTAGGAGTATATCTTCAATATGTATCCATTTTCCTATAAGTGAATCTATTTTCTCATTCTTTATGGCTGAGTAATATTCCATTTTATAGAAAACCCACATCTTCTTTATCCAGTTTCCAACTGATGGGCAAATGGGCTGTTTCCAAGTTTTAGCTATTACAAACTGTGCCACTATAAACATGGGTGCACACACATCACTGTGATATGATTCTTTTAGTTCTTTTGGAAAGATACCCAGCAGAGGGATGGCTAGGTCAAATGGAACCTCCAGTCCAACTCTTTGAGGTATCTCCATATTGATTTCCATAGTGGTTGCACCAGTCTGCACTCCCACCAACAATGGAGAAGGGTTCCTTTCTCCGCACACCCGGCCAACATTTGTTATTGGTTGATTTCTTGATAGCAGCCATTCTTTGTGGGGTGAGGTGGAATCTCAGTGTTGTTTTCATCTGCATCTCTCAAATGACCAGTGATGTGGAACATTTTTTCATATATTTACTTGCTGCTTTTACTTCTTTGTCTGAGAAATATCTGTTCATTTCAGATGCCCATTTTTGAATCGGGTATTTATATTGGGGGGGCTGATTGTTTTAAGTTCTTCATATATTCTAGATAATAGTCCTTTGAGGAGCAGCTGATAAAATTTTTTTTCCACATTGTAGGTTATTTCTTAGTTCTGCCGATGGTTTCTTTTGCAGTACAGAAGCTTTTTAATGAGATCCCAGTTGTTGATTCTATCTGGTAGTTTCCATGCTACTGAGGATTTGTTCATAAAGTCTTTTCCTATGTCAATGTCTTCTAGAGTTCTGCCTAACTTACCTTCCAGCAAGTTTAATGTTTCTGTTTTAATATTTAGATCTTTAATCCACTTGGATCTTAATTTAGTGCATGGTGAAAGACAAGGGTCTAGTTTTAATCTGTGGCAGGTTGACATCCAGTTTTTCCAACACCGTTTATTAAAGAGGCTATCTTTCCTCCACTGAGGATGGTCAGCTCCTTTGTCAAAGATGAGGTAGCTGAGTACATCTGGGTTTGTTTTTGTGTCTTCCAGTTTGTTCCACTGATCCTCAGGCCTGTTTCTTTGCCAGTACCATGCTGTTTTTATCACAGTGGCTTTGTAGTATAGTTTCAAATTGGGAATTGTTATACCCGCTGCCATGTGTCTGTTGCCTAAGATGGCTTTTGCTACTCTAGGTCTCTTATGGTTCCAAATGAATTTTTGGATTCTTTTTTCTAGTTCTGCGAAATATAGTGTTGGAATTTCAATTGGCATTGCATTGAATCTGTATAGCAGTTTTGGTAGTATGGCCATTTTCACTATGTTGATTCTTCCTACCCAGGAGCAGGGGATATCTTTCCATTTTTTATATCCTCTTCAATTTCTTTTTTCAGAGTGCTGTAGTTTTCAGTGTAGAGATCTTTTGCTTTTTTTGTTAGATTGATTCCTAGATACTTCATTTTTTTGGATGCTATTGTAAAAGGCATTTTTTCCCTTATTTCTCTCTCAGTGAGTC
This sequence comes from Fukomys damarensis, assembly GCF_012274545.1. Lineage (NCBI taxonomy): Eukaryota > Metazoa > Chordata > Mammalia > Rodentia > Bathyergidae > Fukomys > Fukomys damarensis. The sequence goes on along the minus strand of NW_022900921.1, from coordinate 29,777,084 downwards.
TGTTATTTGTGAATAAGAAGGCTATTGATTTTTGGGTGTTGACCTTGTATCCAGCTACTCTACTGAATCTGTCAATTAAGTCTAGAAGTCTTTTGGTGGAGTGTTTTGGGTCTTCAATGTAGAGTAATTCATATCATCATCAAATAATGACAGTTTATCTTCTTCCTTTCTTATCTTCATTGCTTTAATTTCTTTCTCTTGTCTGATTGCTGTGGCTAATGTTTCCAGAACTATATTGAAGAGGAGTGGTGATAATGGGCATCCTTGTCTTGTTCCTGATTTTAATGTGAAGGTTTTCAGTTTCTGGCCATTTAACATGCTGTTGGCTATTGGTTTTTCACAGATAGCCTTGACTAAGTTGAGGTATAGACCATCTATTCCAATTTTTTGCAGGGTTTTTATCATGAATGGGTGTTGAATTTTATCAAATGCTTTTTTCTGCATCTATTGAGAGGATCATATGGTTTTTGTCCTTGACTTTGTTAATATAATGTATTACATTTATTGACTTTCGTATGTTGAACCACCCTTACATCCCTGGAATAAATCCAACTTGGTCAGGATGAATGATCTTCTTGAGAATTCTCTGTATCTGTTTGCTACTATCTTATTAAGGATTTTTGCACCTATATTCATTAAGGAGATTGGCCTGTAGTTCTCTTTTTTAGTTGGGTCTTTCCCTGCTTTGGGAATCAAAGTGATAATTGTTTCCAGGAATGAATTTGGAAATATAGCTTCCCTTTCAATTTCACTGAAAAGTTTGAAGAGTAATGACAGTAGTTCTCTAAATGTCTTGTAAAATTCAGCAGTGAATCCATCAGGGCCTGGGCTTTTCTTTGTTGGTAAATTTTTAATTACATTTTCAATTTCACTGACTGTAATTCGGGCGTTCAAAATGTTTTTATCTTCTTTGTTCAACTTTGGTAATTCATAAGTACCTAACCCCCCCTCCATTTCTTCTGTGTTTTCCATTTTTATTGGAGTACAGGTTCTCAAAGTAGGTATTAATGATCCTCTGGATTTCTTTTGGATCTGTTGTGACTTCACCTTTTTCATTATGTTTTCTTATCTTTTTGTTTTTAAAAAATATTTTAGAGTTTAGGTGCTCTGTATATCTCCATAGTCCTATTTCTCCCCTCTCCAGAGGTAACTAGTGTTCTAAAGTTAGTCCATGCATATTTTTGTGTATTTACTATATAGGCAATATTCATGTAACACTTTATTTTCATTATTTAACTAATATGCTATCAATACCATTCTAAAAGTCATGTTTTAATAGTATATTTATGAATCTGTTAATATGCGCAGACTGTCTTCATTTAAACTGTTGTACTTCATTCTGTGACTATATCATGATCATATATCTTTTCCCTACGATGGATGCTTTGGATGTTAATTATTCATCATTACACATTAACAAACTTTTACAATCACATTCAAAATAATTTTTTTCAAAATGTTAAAATTATCTGTAACTATTACACATGATATACAACTGAATTGATAATAAAAAATTTAAGAGATAAATTAAAGAATATGTTATGGAAGATCATACAATATAAATGGTCAATTCTCTTCTGAACTATATGCCACCCAAGAACTGAACAAAAGATCTACTACCAGTGTTAAATGTGCCATTTTCACATGTACATTCTGCCAGCTGCAATCTCAAAGACCATCTATCTGTACCTCTCCTTATCATTTTCTGTTAATATTTAGTCAGTATTTCCAATAAAATGGGCTTCTTCAGATCAAAGGCTTTTACATCAGTCTTACATGTGAGTCAAATTCCATGGACTATTAGAATTTGATTTGTTCCATTCTCTTACACTCTCTGTTTATCACACTAAAGAAATGAAAGATACAAAATTCTAAGGCTAACTAGCCAGAAAATATTAATTCAAACTTCATTATTTTTCAAAGAGAGTGTGTGACAATTCTAATTAGAGGCAGAAGCACAAGGAAAGCAAAAATCAGATGTTCTTCATAAGAGTCCTCCTTTTGGCTGCTTTGATTTTCATGGGTAAGTCAAAAGTACAATTTTAGAATCTTGCCTAATTAAAAAAGAACTAATTTCAGAGGTAGATTTAAAAGTCACTAGTAGCAGTATCACAACAGAAACTTGTTTATTAATTATTAAAGGTGGGATGGGAAGGATATATAGTATTGGGTGGCATTTCTCAATCATTTCCACTGGAATGCTTTGGTTCCTTAATGAGGAAAACATAAAAGCAGAGTGGGAAGACTTTCAGTAAAGTCAGGGCTGGTCTGGGATTTAATGGGAACACAACTAGAAAATGAAAAACAAGTTGTGTAATAATTGGATTTAGAAAATTACTGATGCAAAGGCTCATATGGATTAGGACAAAGGGAATCCTCCCTACTTCAATGGTCATAGTAGGAAAGGAAACAGATTAATAGATTATGAAATATATGCCTCAATTCTCAAAGCTAAATACTACTAGTTGCCAAAGCAGTGGCATTATATTTGATTATATATGACAATCTTATGTTGATTTGAAGCTTAGCTCCACGATGGAAGACTTTGACACCCACGTTACATTACGTATGCTTTATGGTCATATTCTGTAGCTGCTCTTCAGAGTACACATATTAGTGGAGAGTAAAATGTCATTAAATAAAATCAGTCATCAAATTAGTAGCCTCTTGTTTTTGCCATTTTGTTAGTTTGTTTCAAAGTGAAAGGCTGAATTTGTTAACTCTTCTGAATGTTAACACTGGAAATCAGTGACAAATTTAATTGACAATTTATCAATTAAAGAAACAGGCAATGTTAAAGAAACAAGTTGTACTTAAAGTTTGTACAATGTACACTGAGAGATCCCTCCTCTCTGTTTTATCGCTTCATAATTTTTCATGTAATTGTTTCAACTCCCTTCCTGACCTCTCTTCTGACTACACCTTAGGCATACACGGTTTGACATTTTAATTATGTGTATTTCTAGAATCTCTCTCTTCTATGTCTGAAAATACGACATTCAGTGTTGAACAAACATGGCTAGTTGAGGGCATATTATGTCTTTAATTCAAATATTTATTTAGATTTACTTATTAGAACTAACAAGGCATTTCAAAGTTATTTCATACTTATTCTTTGAGCTGTGCTGTTTATTTTTGCTTAATCTAAACAGTGATTTCTATGCTAGGTAGTGAGCAGAGAAAATTTTAAAAGTACAAGTTATACCATTTATTAGTGGATAATTGGAAACAAAGTATAATTAATGACAAGTCAATGCTTATGAACAAATAGAATTTTGTAGCCAGGGAAAAAGCCAATTTTACATGTGAATTAGGATACAAAATTTTGTGAGACCCTCTCAATAAACTACAGAAAATTAGCAGAAAGCTTCAGAAAATAGACTTCTCAGGATCTCCTGGAAATTAGTGGAGATACTGAAGGCTGTTTCTCCTGTTTTAGCACTGGCTGGGCCATGGGCTAATATATGTGCAGGCAAGTCTTCCAATGAAATCCGGACATGTGACCGCCATGGGTGTGGACAGTACTCTACTCAAAGGTATGGGGTTTCATGATCGACCTACCATCAACCTCTTTGGCTCCTTACCGCTTTTCTGAGTCCTCTCACCCTATATTGCCTTATGTTCTTACCCTTTGTTCTTGCCCCAGAGATATGTGTAACGTTATTGTCTTTGGAGTGACTTCAAAGAATTCTGCTTTAAGTATGGACTGACCTGAGGACAGATCACAAACTAGGGAAAAGAAAAGGGAACAGATGAATGCTATTTTCCCTCCCAACATCTTTATACAATGACTTATCTCACTTAGTTTTCCAAAGTTGAAAAATCAAACACTACTACTGCATTTTATAGATGAGGAACCTACACTGAAGGGTTAAGGGTTACATGAAGCCCAGCTGGAGATGGTGAAGCTACACCTGAAATCAAGATTTTGGCTCCTCTTCCTACTAATCATGCACTACTGACCCAGCTTCTGGAATTTGAAAGTTAGAGGCTAATCATCATCCTATTAGAATGGATCTGTCACTTACACCTATAGTACTTTAAAGCAATGTCAAATACTCTGAAACATGACTATGAGATGGGACCTGCATAATTAAGACTCAACGGGGGCCAGGGATTTAGCTCAATGGTTCTGTCACCTACCTCACAGGCACAAGGTCCCCAAGTTTGATCCCCAGCACCAAAAAACCCAACAACAACAACAACAACAACAACAACAACAACAACAAAACACTCAACTAGTATCTCATTATATGGTTTGTACACTTGACTCACACAATACCTTCTTGGCTCACTTGGAACCTGACAGATAGTACCTTACACATAATTCTAAAAATCTTGGTGAATCTGACTATTCCATAATATCCCACAAGAAGGCAGAAAAGCCTGGAAGGAGCAAGCTTAGTGGCAGCAGTGAAAAGCCAGAGCTGAGGGATTGTTAGAGACACACTTAAGAAACCTCACAATCTGGAATGATTTTTGCATTTCTGCTCCGCACAGTTTAATAAAACCAGGAGGTATCACTCACTGCACTAACGTATCAGTCACTGATGTTTACAGTGATTTTCACTGAGAAGAAAATAAAATGCTAGGGTAATAAGCAATACTTTCATGATACGTTCTCAAAAAAAGGCAATTCTTTTCAAAATGGTCTTGACCATTGAAGGGATCAAGATTCCAACAGCTATAAAATTTACTTAATTATGCTGTCTCATTTCCCAAAAATATCATATAATAGTAATAGCTAATATTTGTTTAAGGCTTACCACATGCCAAGTACTAGTTTAAATGCTTTAATCTTTACAACATGGTCATTACTAAGAGTGGTTAAATTTGGACTAAACAAGGTGAGGAATCCTGGAACATCACAAATGTTCTGGAAGCTTCAATTTCTGAAACTCTATTGTGGGAACAGTGGGCTAACACCACATTCCTGGCAATAAAGTTTCCCATGGCAGCTCCTCAGTCTGCTCATTATTATTTACATCCTAGAAATCAGAGGACTCACCAAGGTGTGGATGTTCTGTGCTCCGATGGATCTACTGTGTATGCACCATTCACTGGCATGATTGTGGGCCAGGAAAAACCCTTTAAAAACAAAAATTCCATCAATAATGGTGTTCGGCTATCTGGAAGAGGTAAGAGAGGTGCTTGAATAGACCTGGGGCGCCCACTGGAGATATTGATGCTTATTTAATTTAATGCAGTTTTCATATACACAAGTCTTGTACTTCTTTCAAAATGATAAAACTTAGAACACAGGGGAATATACCAAGCGAAAACAACTGATGAATTTTCAATGCATCTACTCAAGCATCCTATTTTTAATTCAGTTGTACTTTTTACTGATACTTGAAAGCTCTTTATTCTGGGTATGAGTGCTTTGTCTCAAATTTTAATTTTTTTCTTACACTTTGTGATGTTATTTTTAATGTGATCAAATTTAATAATAATTTTTGTTAACATCTTTTTAAAAGTTTGACGTATCTGCCAACCCTAAGGCAGGACTATATTTTCTTAGGTTTTCAAGTTTTATTTCTCCTTTCATTATTTAGATCTACATGATTTTTATTTGACTTAGCAACATTAACTGGCTCTATGGCTCTGCAATATTTTTTTGGTCATAAATCAGGATCCGAGGGACTGTGGATCTGTTGCTGTATTGTTTCATCAATTCATCAGTCTGTGGGTTTCCAGTTTCTTAACTACAGTAGCTTTAACATACATATTGATATCTAGTAATAGAAGTCTTTCATCTTTGTTTTTTCACATTGCCTTGGCAATTCCTGGTCATTGCCATTTCCAAAGAAATTTTGGAACCAGTTTGCCAATTTCCACAAAAGTCCTGCTGGGGCTTTGGCTGGCTTTGTAGTGAATATATAGGTCGAAGTGATAAGAGCTGGTATCTTTGAATAACGAGTCCTCCACTCAATGAACATCTTACATTCTCTGTTCCTTTAGGTCTTCTCTCAATGTTATATTAGCAGTTGCTGTACTAATAGTTTTCAGTGTAGAGGTCCTACACATCATTGGGGAGGGTACTGATGATCGAACTTGGGATCTTGTGTTTGCAAAGCAGGCCATGGAACCACTGAGCTAAATCCCCGGCCCTGCACATCTTTTAATACATATTCATGAGCCATAACTTACTGAGTTTTTTAGAGCTTCTGTAGTAGCAAAGTCCAACAGAAATATAAGCAATATACATAACAACATTTTCTAGTAGTCTTATGAAGAAAAAGAAATGTGTTGAACCCATTTTAATATTTTATCCAATCCAGTATCTCTAAAATATTTTTCAATTTAATATAAAAATCAAGACATTTTACATGTTCTATACTAAATCTTCAAAATGTACTGTGTATTTTACCCTAGACCACATCCTTGGCTGTTGAAGTGCTAAATAGCCATATGTAGCTTGTAGCTACCATAGTGGACAGCCTATCCAATTGCCTTGTTTTTGTTCTGCTCACTTGCCCTCTTTGCCCTGACGGTGTCAGTCTCCCTTTGTTAGTGGGTTTCTATTTCTCCATGAATCTCCTGTAGTTTCTGTTTTATGCAGATGGGCTCTATGTTATTTAGGGTACAGAGGGCTTGTGAAATGTAGTGGTTGCCTTTATGTACTGTCCACCTTAGTTTCGTTTCAATGCTTTTTGGCCTGAATTCCACTGTCTGGTAATAGGACCAGAATACTCGCTTTCTTGTTGCTTCCATTTGCTTGGCAAATCACTGTCTAGTTCTATTTTTAGCCTTTTCAATCATTATGCTTTATTCCATACAGCACAGAATTGGGTTTGGAAAATGTTAAGTAGACAAGTAAAACTCATTCTCATTTACAGATATGACTCATATATTTGGGACCAACACTGTCCTATTATCTCACAATTATTGCATTATACTAATTGTCCGTTTCTATTTGGTCTTTTTTTTTTTAAATGTCTTTTGTTATTTAGGAAAGCTTGTAAAGCTTGTATTTTTGAACTTACTATTTCTATTTTTCTTTCTTTTTTTTTTTGAGACAGGCTCTATGTATGTCAGGCTGACCTTGAACTATGTAGTCCAGGCTGGCCTCAAACTCACAGCGATACTCCTGCCTCAGCCCCCAAGTGCTAGGATTATAGGCATGTGACACCATGCCCAGCCACTTCCATTTTTCTTTATTTTCAAAATCCAGTAGCTTTATCAGAACATGTCTTGGAGTTGACACTGTTCTGGATCAATTTTCCATGACCTAATGTTTTTCTGCTACTATTCTCCAATCCCTCTATTTAATTTTTACTTAATCTATTCTATCTCTGGCATCTTGTAATTTTCACCTTTCTTTTTTTAGACGAGGTCTTAACGTGTTTACCCAGGCTGGTCTTGAACTTGCTCTAAAGTGATCCTCACAGAACTGGGACATAGGCATGCACACCATTTTCAGAGCTTAGTTTTCCTTTTTAATAGGATTCTGCAATTTTATTTCATGAGTTCACTCAACTTATTTTTTGTATGTTTTTGTCCATCTGTTTTTACATGTTTTAATTTTTTGAATAAAGGCTACTAAGTCCCAGGTAACGAAAAATTATACTTACTTTCTTTTAGGTTTCTGTGTCAAAATTTTCTACATTAAGCCAATTAAGTACCAAGGTTCCATCAAGAAGGGAGAAAAGCTTGGAACCTTACTGCCATTGCAGAAAGTTTATCCTGGCATACAGTCACATGTACACATTGAAAACTGTGACTTGAGTGATCCTACTGTGTACCTGTAAGCAGAAGACAAAGATCAGAGCTTATCAATAAAAAGCCATCTTCTTAAAAACTCGGATGCATGTCCTATATCTGAAGAAATCTGTCTTTGAACAGAAATAAAATAAATGCAAGCAAGAAAATTGAATTCTGATTTCAACTCACTATCACTTTGATGTTTGTGTGTGAACTAATTTTGTGGGGCTTTTAGATTTTTTCTGTCACCTATAGTAGTTTTATGTTTTTGATTTCTAAGTTCTAAAGACCTAAGGTAAATGAACAAGTCAATTCAAGTAGGTCCAGACTGCATTTCTGCATGAAAGTGAGAAAAAGCCTGAAAATCTTTGTATAGCATAGAAATGAAGGGCAGCTTATAATTCTAGGTATAGTAGTAAACACTTAAACAGTTAAATAAATTGGAACCTTCTTTTGAGTTAAGCTAATAAAGATTCTCAGTAATAACCTTACGTTGGTTGGAGGGAGAGGTGCTCATGTGGATAAGAATTTGCTGGCCCTTCCATTCATATTCTGTAAGAGTAACACGTTTCCTAGGTAATGAATGATAGCATACTATAGGAAAATAACAATTTTCATTTTAGAAAGTACTAGAAAGAGAGGACTACGTGAAGTATCTCATGGAACTGGGTCAGTTGGCCTTACCTAGCCAACTAGATATATATAATCATAACTACTTATTTCTATGTATTACTACATATTGTTATTCTATTTTAGTTATGTTGACAACAACTATTGAAGGAAACAAGACCATAAAAATGTTCAAAGAACCAGAAATAATTCTGGATCCTTAGATCTGAGTTAATCAATAAGAAATGAATAAGATAAATTAATCATTGCATAAACTTTATGACTTTTTGTTTAAATTCTTTTGAAATGTAGAGAACTTCAGTAGAATGATTCCATTTTTAGGAGAAGAAACATTAGCAGAAAAAATAACAGAATTTTATTATTGAAGAAATCACTCCATTTATATATCAGGGCCTATGTATGAGAATGTTCATGATATCACTATTTGTCAAGAGCAAAATCTGGAGTAATCCAAATACCCATCAAAAGTAAAACAGATTTTAAAAATTGTTATAGTCACAAAATGCAATATTCTACAGCAGCCATAATAAACAAACCTCAGGTAAACATAACAAAAGAGAAGAATCATAGAAATATACAGTAATTTTAAATTTAAAAAAGGTAAAAAAAAATCACATAAAGCAGGACACCTTTTTATAAAGTCAAAACAAAACTTCTAAGAACACATACAGAACTAATAAAATTAAATAAAATGGAAAGCAAGAAAATGATGAAATTAGTTACCCCAGGACTGAACAGGGAAGAATCACATAGGAAGATTTAAGTTACTGTCACTGCTGTAGTCTTGCAGTTCAGGGGGATTTAAGGACAACTGTTACAAATAATGTGTCATACAGGCAACAGGACTTCCATGTAGGTGGGCAGGAAGAAGAGTTAATGCTGAATCTTGGATAGCTGAGAAAATTAACACTGTCTTATATCCAATTAGAGAGTATTCTCTATTATGTCGTAATATGTAAGTCTAGAAAGCTAAGAATTTATTTTTTGGTAAGAAAAAAAACTACATTCAGTACCATCTCATATAATGGTCTCCTTCATTTATGTACTTGGCACCCCAATAACTAGGTTATTTCTAGAAATTAAACTGCCATTCAAAAGAGACAAGGTATGCTCCCACTGAAGACACAGAAAAGAGAATGGCACCAAGGCTTTAAAGGTGACTTTAAAAGAGATCTAACATATATAAAAGAAATCTATGCTTAGCCTTCCACATAATCTTCTGAAGCCGTTATTTAAGAAGCGAACCAACGTTGGTTATATATATTGTTTTTAAAAATAAACTCATTACCTGGAATGAAGAGGTTCCCCAAAGTACAACCAGAGTACTGCTTTCAGCTTAGCATTTACAGCTGTTCCATGGAAATGCAAACTTTAGAGCAAAGGACTTCTTTCTCAGGAAGAACTGGAATTCAGCGCCCTCTGGTGTATTACTACATAAGAGTTCTTTTCCTTCATCTTCTGGTTCAGATATCAAAGTATTCAGCTTTAGTCAAAATATAGAGTTCACATGACAGAGAAGCAACAGTACTGAGTAACTTTTCAGACTTTCTAGTTACATGGGGATTTTTTAATTAAAGCACTAAGAACTCCCCATATTTTCTCATTTCAGGCTGTTTTAAAATGTTTGCTTTTCCACGTATAACCCAGTAATCAGACCAATCAGGGACTTAAAATGAATTAATGAACTGAGATCACTCTGACTTTTGCTCTAAGATTCATTGCAAGGCTTAGTTTACTGGTTCAAATACCAAGCTATTGAAAAGCTCCACTGAAAGTCAAATTTCCTGTCCTGTGTGAAGAGATCAATGGCGCTCCTTCTCTCTATCCTTGCTACAAGAAGAAACTCTCCCTTGACTGCTCTTCTCTCATCCCTTTCCATTTTATTTCCTTTACCTCCTAGTACAAGCACCACTGGCATTTTGTGACCTTACCCTGCAGGGTAAGGTAAATACAATATTCTTCCACCTCTCCTCCACTGAGTTATGTTAAAGCAGTATCAGGTGAGACCAAAGGCTTAACTCTGTGATATCTGTACCACTGTTCTGGTTCCCAACTACATCTCAGATAAGCTATTTCACTTTTATTTGTGATTCTCTTACCGTGATCAGATTCCAGGTTTCCTGTTCCTTCTGCACCTTCTTAAAATTATAAGATATAAGCAATATCTGCAAGCTAGTAACTCTGTTTGCCAGAAATTGGTTTTAGTTTTTACCCAGTAGACTTAGAGCCACTACCATGCTATGAACACTCACGAATGTAGTGCACTCATTGCTGAGTGTCAGGAGTGTCCTGCGAGCAAGAAACACAAAGGTAATTCTGAGGTGCCTGCCCCACAGAGCTCACGTGAGAGACTGTGGCACAGTGTTGAGAATGGATACATAAAAACAGCACCTAAATAAAAAAGTGCTTTTTAAAAACCACCATTTACAATTTTACAGCACATTCTAATTGCTTAATACGTGAGGATATTTAAGTTTTTATTATTAAAAATATTCAAGTTGGAAGATAAATACATTTCATATTCTTTTTTATCTTAATTGATTCCTTAGAAATAAATTTAAGACACTGGGGACAGTATGTAGGGAAACAAGTCTGAAAAAGAAAGCAGTTAAGGAAAATGTCTACTATGTTCATTACAACTATCAGGCTAGATGCCGGGGACGTAACAATACACAAAAACCAACAGTGACTTTTACACTGATGGAGTTTATAGTGCAATGGAATAAAATGGTAACAAGCAAACAAGTAAATACAGTAACACAGCAGTAAATGTTGCAAAGAACAACCATAGAGTGGTGAGTGCATGCCCTACAGGAACCTGACTTGTGAGCAGGGAACAGGCCAAGCACCAAGGAAGGCTTTGAGGACGAAGTCATACCGAGAAGATGCAGACAGAAAGGGAAAGCCAGGTAGAAAGTACAGATGATTTGTGACTGGAGGGTACAAGGCAGTTTGAGGAACTGAGAAAATGGGAGAAAGGCAAAGCACAACATGTAGAGAAGATCAGTTCAAAGAAGCAGGGAAGAACCAGACAGTGTAGGTCATTTTACAGAGAGATCCTCAGCCTAAAGACAACAAGCCAATGAAGTTTTAACTGTGTAGTAATTAAATTATCAGACTATGCAAAGGATATGACATATTTTTGCATTCATACTGTAGGCTAGCAAATGTTTATTCCCTCCCCTAAAGTACTGTATAAAACTTACCCCTGTATCTAGTATATTTAATCAGTTAACAATCAAAATCTTTTGTTTTCATAGTGTCTCTATAAAATGAATTAGCATTTAATTTTAATCTAATGCCAATTATCATATAATAAAAATAGTTAATATAAAATAGAACTCAAAGTATTCAGGTTTAAATATTGCAAGTTTTTTCTTATATGAGAAACCCAAACATAAATAAAGAGCAAAATAAAGCATTTTTTTCAAACTGGAAGGAAAAAGAGATGGAGGAAAGGAAGGAAAAGGAGTGAAAACAAAATTGAAGAAAAAACATGAAAATATAGCCTCTGCAAATAGGAAGAAGAATAAGACCTGGAGGAAGCACAGAAGGATGGGAATGGACAAATAAAGAATTAAGATTTTTTTTTTGGTACCGGGGATTGAACTCAGGTCTTTGCGCTTGCAAGGCAGGCCACCAAACCACTGAGCTAAATCCCCAGCCCAAGATGTGTTATATATAAATTTCCCAAATTAAATGTTATCATCATTTACTGCGACCATGTACTAACAAAATATAATTTAAAAAGGTTATTTTATGGAGTGCTAAAAATTTTATAAGTAAAATTCAGTAAGCCTCTGTATCTGGACTTAGATTTTACTATTAATTTTTAATAATATGTAAAATATATTAATGCCAAGATGAACCAGATAAAATGAAAACAATATGAAGTTGTAAAGTAAAGGCATAATGTAAGGAATACAAGTTTAATGTTACAAATTTATTTAGCAAGTCAAAATATGCCTTTAAGGAAGGCTGAGGAAGCTACTGAAAAACCACCTGTAATTTAGTCTATCAACCACCTAATCTAACATAGTGTCCGTGCCACACCAACTATTCTGGCTATTCTAATTTCTTACACTTTTTCAAATCATTCCGCAGCAATCCATTGAGACAGTTTACAAACAGTAAAATATCCTAAAATATCTCAGCAAAGTATCTTAAAATGTACATTTGCATAGGTAGAAAGCAACTAATCTTACTAGGAAAAAAAAAAAAGTAGCACAGAACCACTGGCAGCTGGTTACCACATGGGCATCATATCGGGGAACCACACCCTTCCCAGGTACTTAGAGACTTCAGTGTGAATTTCTTCTAAGCTGTAACTCTCATCAGGGATCAGAACTTCTTCCATGATAGAAAGCTGGGTTAGCCTTTGCCCACAGAGTCTTACAAACTGGACAAATGCACTACAGCTAACTGCACATTCACTGAGGCCTAAGGCCGTTAAGTTTTTACAGTGTTCAGCAATGCAAAGAAGTTCGCTGTCCAGAGGCTGAAGACCGTTAGCACACACCACTAACTCTATCAGTCGGGGGCAGTTTTGACCTAGACGCCCAAGAATTGCTTTGCTTACTGAGCGACCAAAATAAAGGTGAGTGACAGGGGTTTCTTCTTTGAAGAATGTCTCAAATTCTTCTTCATATACAAAGAAGTACATAACAACATTAACTCCTGGGGAGTGTTTAATAAGTGCATCCCAGCTGTGTTTTTTAATAGAATGAAATTCCATGTGTCCAGGATTTTCACTTATAACATCAATTCGAAGATGTTCAAGATTAACATGAGTCTCACTTGAAAGTGCTAGGAGAAGCTCATCACTTAGAATGTAGTAATTCAACGCCAGTTCTCTAAGGCCTTGACAATGGTCAGCCACACAAAGAATTCCTGTGGGAAATGGGAAAATTTCTTAACACAGAATCATACCAGTATATTTTGTAAATTTAAATTTGATACTAGTTATTCAATTTCTTACAACAGAGATCTAATGATTTCTGAGATGGTTTCGAAGATACTAACTATACAGATAATACAAAGTACATATCTGTATATACTATTACAATATTGGCAAGAGAAACAATTTAAACTGTAGCTTGAAAATTAATACTTATTTTGAATAAAATCACTTAAATAAATTATGTTTCATGAGCATTTAATTCTAAAGCTGTGTGTATTGGTACATGCCTAAAATCTCAGCACTCAGGGTGATGAGGCAGAAGGATCACAAGTTTGAAGCCAACCTGGGCTACATAGCAAGTTTAAAGTTAGCTTGAACTACACAGCAAAACTCTGTCTCAAAAAAAACCAGAAAAATTCCAGTTACATTACTGTAGTAAAAAATTCAGTCGTTAAAAAAACAAAACCTACCATCAGATGAAACATGAGGACAGCTACTCATTTTTAGCAGTCTTAGAGTGTCACTATTATTGGCCACAAGAATCTTCAGTGAAGGATCATCTACCGGTGTGTCTTCAATTTTGATTGATGACAGTGATTTTGAGTTGATGAACACAACCGTAAGTGCTGACACAAAATGAGACTCAGATGACAAAAAGAAAAAAAATTATTCAAAATTCTATAGCTTCAACAAAAAATAATTAATTAAAACTATGTCAACATATGTAAATAATAAGAGTAAAATCAATATATTACTGTTTTTCATAGTAACATTAGCTGAAAGATATTTTTAGAACAAAGTACAGTTTTATAATTGACAAAGGGAATAATAAGAGGGAAAAAGTTTTCAAAATTTCCTAAAACAGATCTTCTAGTTATTTCCAACCTTAAGAATCTGGTTTTCAATTTCAAAAGGATATAATTATATTTATTTCCAGAAGTAAGATTTGACAAATTGGACCAAATTGGACAAACTGAACCACTAGCCAAATCCAGCCCACAGCCTGTTACTATATGAGTCACGAGCTAAGAAGAATTTTTACATTACTGAAGTACTTTTATGCTTTAGATTTGCAATGGCCCCTCAGGCCTCATGTATCAGAAGTGCAGCTTTTGGGAGTTGAATGGATCATGGCCATAAGGCTCAGTGTGCTGCTGCAAAGTGGGGCCTGGTCACAAGTGGCAGTCATTCTCTGGAGGGGTATGTTTCTCTCCCAGCTCCTCCCCTTCCCTCTCAGGTACCAAGCCACCATGACAAGAGCAGCTTTTCTCTGCAGCAGGCCGTTCTACAATGCTGTTTCTGTGTTTGAGCCTGCTGAATATGGATGCAAATTTCTGAACCTGTGAGCCAAAGTAATCCTCTCCTTCAGGTTTAATACCTACAGGTGTCAGATATTTTGTCCTGGTGACAAAGAAAGTGGTTAAGTGTTGAAAAAAATTAAAAGAATAACATTGTGTGATATGAATTAAGACACTCTGAATTCAGTGTCCATAATAAAGTTTGGCCGACAGCCATGCCCCTTCAAGTATGCACTGTCTGTTCCGGTCTGACGTGGCAACACTGGAGCTGAGTATTTCAAGCAGAACTATATGGCTCTCAAAGCCTGAGATATTTATTTTTTAGACCTTTTCAACACCTTCCCTAGAAAAAACAAAATTTTATCTATTTTATTCACTCCTATATTTCCAGACCTAAAATAGCATCTGGTTTATAGTAGATGATCAAAAAGTATTTGTGGAGGGGATAGATTTTACAATCTTTGGCGACATACTTTTCCTAGAAAATTACCTAAACTAAATACATCAAAATATTTACATACTTTAAAAAATTTAAACTAAATTTTAAAAACTAAAGCTTATATTTTGACTTCAAAATCAAAATGGGTAGACTTTCAGAAGTTTTCAGATCTAAGGATAGGACGTTTGGAAATCACGTCCATTAGGTATGATCACTTTCCTTTTTCAAAATCAATTCGGATTCCACTAAAGAACCTCTTATCCCTATTGGACTAAACTGGTTATAAGTGCTAATTTATTTATAAGAAGTATACTGATTTCCACTAATTATAAATTGGCTTGTATAAATTTTCACATGGTGATGGGCTAAACTGCAAAATATCATGGTGCCAAAATTATTACTAAAATATGTCACTTTTTCTTAAGAAATGTTTTATTTTTCCCTTTAATTAACTGAATTGCTTTAGTCTTAAAGGATATTTAAGCTTTAAAGTATATATTTCATTATAATAACAATATATTTGCTTAGTATTTATTAACTTAGCACAACTGATGTAATTTTACCCTATTTTTCCTTAGTTTCTAAGTGAAAAAAACTAAGTCTCAGAGAGAACCCCAACTTTGCCCGAGGCTGCAGAGATCACTTTTACTGAACTCAGGGCCTGAGATGAAGCTTGCTACTTACTATCTGTTCTGGTGAAGCCAGCAGCTATCCTAGAAGCTGGCCCTGAGGATGACATGCAATTGTACCCACAGCTTTTAGGATGCAAGAAGCATTTCAGGCTTAAGTGATTCTACAGTTCTTAAACAAGGAGACAAGTATTTAGAAGTGTAAGTTTCCATCTGATTGTTTACATTACTCTAATTCCAAAATGACCCATTTTTTTCAGGTTATCTCTTTAAAAGGTAAACATGCTGGCAGAAATGCTTGCTAAAGACAGCCAGACTCCACCCAGTTTGTGAGTGCAAAGATGCTGTTAACTCTTCTGCCCTCTACAATAGGGGGGTTTCCATTGGCCAGTCTTACAAGATGCCACAATTTAATGTTTACCGCACACCAGACATTATTTTAATTCTGGGTTTAGTATGTTAAAATGAACAGAGTCTCTTCTTTTAATGAGTTTATGTAGGGAGAAGAGAATAAATAATGATAAATAAATAAGGTGGCTTCACATACTAAGGAATGATAAGAAAAAAATACTGCAACACAGTAGAGGGGTGCTAGTTTATAGAGAACACTCAAAGTGAGCCAAGTAAAGAGAAGATAGCAGTTTCTGTGGCCAAGGCTGCTGCTGCTTTCTAACAATCATTCATATTTTCTTCTTTGGTTATCCATTCCCAATTTTTAGGTGGGTCTACTGCAGCAAAAAGATTTCCTTCTTTTCCTGAAATGTGGTATGGTCCCAGACTGAGACACACAACATTACAGGTACTTATGGGAAGTCTCCCTGAGAAGAGGGCTTTTCTTCACTTTGTTTATTCCTTCCATTTAGGTGCCTAGAACAAGGAGAGGATCATAATGGAGCTCAGGAAGCCCTCTCTCACAATGACAATGATGGAAACACCTTGGGGAGAGTGGAGATGAAAGGAGCCTCGGCTCCCAATAACTTCATGCCTGCTATGGACCTTTTTCACCGTGGATTTTTTTAATGCAAAAGAAGTAAACTTTAATCATATTTTTTAACCCACTGCTGGAGTTTCTACTATACTATAAGAACTCAAGCACTGCTCAAACTAGGATAGTTTATTTAGTTAAATCTTATACTGTTCCATCTCTAATGGAAAGGCTATTGAATTACAGGAAAAATGTCAAGATTGCCCTAATACACTCCATATTCAAAATAACTATAAAAACTAGCCTTTGAAAATGATAAACTAAATTTTATATTAATGATACTTACTGCAAAACAATTACTAAAATTACAAGACAGAGCTAAAGAATGGCAATATAGATGAAGTGCTCAAACAAAAATAAGTGCTAATCATCTTTTCTAATAAACTTCTGTACAGTGCACTTTGACTAGAGTAGGACATGGTCTGTCTTTAGGGAAAGAATTACTTTTTTCTAGTTTGGCAATATTTAAGAATTTACTGTATCTCACAAAAAAAGCACAGTATTCTTACCTTTGGCACATTCATAAAACTTGGCTTGGCTGTTGAAATTAGTCCCAAAGTCTGGATAGAACAATTTACCAGCTGAGAAAGTATATCACAGGCAGTTTCAGCTGACTCAGTACTATCAACCTATAAAGATAATTTTTAATCTGAACTTTCTCAAGGTAATTTATCAGAGTTACTGGAAATAAAATTATTTAATAGAATTCAATTGAAAGTATTATCTATGCCTTCAATCAATATAAAAGAATATTTGTCTTTATACAGTGTCTCATAAAGTGAGAAACAGAGATGAGGATAAATGAACTTCACAAAGATTTCTGACTTTCAAGTCTTTTAGGATTATCTGATTTTTTAATAATGCCATCCAGATGAAGAAAACTAAAGGTTAAGTTACTCAACTACAGTTCAAGTTCTACATTTCAATCTACACAATAACTAGAGAAAAACAAGAAACATCCTGGGACAAAAATTCTGAAAAATTTGAGTGTCTTAAGGATCCATACATAAAAGAATGTTTACGAAATGTAAACTGATGTTTGTATTTAATGCTTCCTTCTCTTACCTTGAAGCTGACATACTGAAGATGTGCAGCATGCTTTTTAATGATCTGTTGAATGAGATCAGGATGAGTAGACTTAAAATATGAAGTAGCTGACTGGTTCAGTTCAAATTCAAACTTTCTCCAAAGGTCAGGAATATGAAATACTTCATTCCATCTTCTACATACAGAGGATGCTCGAGCCCGATCTATTAAAGGAAGATACTGAAAAATTTGTAATACCACATGGTGAGGCAAACTCGCCCAGTCTTGGAAAACAGTGTACATGTGAGTCTGGCAGAGGGAAGGGCAGAGACCAAGTCTGGGCTGTTTCACTGCTGGTGAAGACTGGATCACTGTATTCACAACACAGAAGTCACTCCTCTTCATTCTGTAAATATCAGAAAACGTTAGGTGTTTGATCTTTTTAGTATTTCCATCAAATATTTATACTCTATCTATACAGAATATTAGAAACCAGAAAATTATTTAATCACACAAAGTTAGTGGTACTCTTCCACTTCCACACATTGATAGGTGCTACTTTGTGATACTAAGATAAGGAAATGCAAGCCTATTCTTTTTTTTTTTTTTTTTTTTTTTTTATGTGTGTGTGTACCAGGGATTGAACTCAGGACCTCGCACTTGCAAGGTAGGTGCAGGGCCACTGAGCTAAATCCCCAGCCCTGCAAACCTATTCTTAAAGCTATGATTACGTGATAAAATGCAATGATAAACGGTATGACTGAATTTGGGACAAGCTTCAGTAAAAGAAAAAGAGAATGGTATGTGAATGAATTTGCACATGGGAGAAGTGGTTAGGGAAGCTTGTAAGAGGAAATGTCCAAGGAAGCAATATGTTTATGTCCCTTTTATTCCCCCTGGTCAATTACAGTTTCTTACTATGTCCTACAAAGAAGGAAGCATGACACTGCAATTCTGCTAAGAACTCCTGGGAGGTCTTAACCACAGTACAGTGTAATGAGAAGGATAGGTCTGGGTTAGTCTCAAGCTGAGCTACCTACTAACCATGTGATCTTGGAAGAGCAGACTACACTTTAAGCCTCAGTTTTCTCATCCATAAAGCAGAAGGAACAGTAGTACTCATCTCATAAAGTTGTTGTAAGGACTGAAGTACTTTATATGGCAGCACATAGCAGGTATTTAATGAATTTTGCAGTCTATGTTGTTAAACTAAGTTGTCCAATGACTTTTTTCAGAACTATTTTCATTCCTTAAGTCAAGGCATCCTTTTAACAAAAATGTAAATGATAAGCAACAATTTTCATACAACATCTGGTACACTGGAGATCTAGGGAAGGAGGGTTTATTGGGAACAAAACTTTTTGTGCAAGTACCACACCAGATCCTCTCTAGTCAGTAACAAATAGCAAGAGAATGGGCTTTTTATCCCATCCTCAAAGAGAAGAGGAATCCACACGTATTAGGCTGGGATATTGCTAAGTTCCAACAAACCTGAAATCCAAATGTACTCAAATATGTTTGGTCATTTTTTACATATACCTTATGTAAGAACCCAAATAATTTTGAGTACTAATTATTTGAAAAGCAAAACAATGGCAAGAGTGGTTCTGAATTTTAACTCTAACATTCCTTTCGCCCTTCCATGTTAGGAATGTATATATGGAATATTCAGTGTCATGATTGAAACATACCTTTAAATCTAATGAAATATTCATTTAATATATAAATATATCTGTCCTGTGATTCACTATGTCTGGTGAAACATTTTTTAACCACAACATAGAGTTGGATCCCAGAAGCAGGATTGACCTATGGTCACTGAATAAAATGGAAAGTCATCTTTAAGGTTTGGAAAACTGAAGTAAAAAATAAAAAGAATTGCAAAACTGTATCTCAAGTATCAAAAAAGAGCTACCATATACATTTAGTTTGAATAAACCAGTTATGCATGGGGGACATAACAGAGAATACATGAAATTGCTGATTACCAATAATTCAAAGCACATGCCTCTGATACACTCTTCAATGCTAGTTCCATAAAATGGGCAAAGGAACAGAAGCTGGATTCTAAATTCAGATGCAGATAATATTCATTAACATTCTGCTTGTTATCGATTTTATTAGGTTAACCTATAAAATGGATAGTTAAAATTTCACTAAATTATCAACAAAAGTTATCCCTAATATCCTTTCTAGAAAAGCACTGAAGCCAAACAACAACAAAAAAAGATTTCACCTAAATGCCAGGTGAGAAAACTGTTTCACGGTTCTCTAAACAAAGGGCTTATGCTATATATTAAGTCTATATGAACATGATTCTTAAAAGTATTTAGTAAAGTCATTAAACTGCCAATTTACTGACAACAGAATCACCATAAATAAAGGGTATTATGTGAATATCAATAATTTAGTAAAAATAACATTTTAATTTTCTTTTCTTTGTGGACATTAATTTTCAGGTCATAAAACTCATCTATAAATTATAAACTTCATATATAACAATTTTATGACCATGCATCGATAAAATATATTTTAGAACATAAGACAAATTGATTTTTATTGCCTTGAAATCCCTAACATAAAAATTCTAGCTTAAATGTATGTAACCATTTAAAACACTAATAATTTCTTTTTAACCCTAAGAAACTGATTTTTTTTTTCAAGCCTTTCTTACCTAAAGAAGGCTTCCAAGTTACAGTTCACTCAGACCCAGTGAAATGAAGCAACTGCTGTCATGGGGTACTCACCAGCATCCATATGATTTCACCTCCTATCTTCTCAAAATACCACAAAACACATTCATCAGAATTGTAAGTAAACACCCTGTAATTTTTATGCTTATGTTATTTATAGATCATTATATATGATTGAAGGATTCTGTTAGGAAATTAATTCCAGAACTACATTCTGTTCTTAAAAAAAAAAAATCTAGCTTGGTTAGTGGAAATACTCCAATACTTGTCAGGAATGATATTTGAAGTTCTATTAAGGCTATGGGTTAGACAGTCAAAGGGTTCTGAAAATCTACATTTTAATACTATCTACAGAGAGACATTACAAAATATTTAAGACAGTTAATGACTACATTTATTTGTTTATAGGTTGTGTAAATATTTTAGTTCCAGTTTTTAGCAGCACATAATACCATCACAGTTATAATAATCAAATTGGCAGATTTACAATTTCTGTTACTTTATCATTGCCATATGAATACAGTTTGACTAGTCTGCTATTAATAGAATGTAAATTTTTGACACAGTGACAGATTGACATTAATTCCTGAATACTTTCTTTGAGGTTTGATCAATTTCAGGCAAAATGACCTGCCAGAATTAGGAGCAAAGTTTACAAAACTGGAAGAGAACAGCACTAAGTCCACACCAAGATAAACTCATGGCTTTCGCATCATGGATAAATGTTGTAAGGGGGGGAAAAA
>NW_022900921.1:29754578-29756006 GCF_012274545.1 Fukomys damarensis | reverse complement strand
ATATATATATATATGCATTCTACTTTTGTAAGTTAATGTCAACTACATAGAGGAGGCAGAGAAGGCAACCTATTTATCCACTAAAGATCTGTCTTGAATCTTTACCTTCTACCCCTTCTGGTTCGTTTCTTTTTTCTTGAAGTAGGACTCACTCTGTAGTCCAGGGTGACCTCACAGCGATCCTTCTACTTCAGTCTCTCAAGTGTTGGGATTACAGGTGTGTGCTACCACACCCGCCCCCTCTTCCAGTTCTCAATTTCTCTGTGGATTCTACTCCTAAAGCAGTAGTTTGAAGGACAGACACGGGAATGCATTTGGACTCAGTATCTGCAATCTTATTTCCTGTTGTTGTCAGTTCTTCTGTTATTAGCTAAATCACTGTTTCCAGATAAGGGTAAAGGTGGCCCTTTCTCCATTGCATCCAGAGTAAGGGTGAAAGAAGCTTCACCTTCAGGGAAGCACCAAAATAAGAACAAGGTAAGACAAGTAAATGTATGCTCCAAATGACAATTTTATTTACTGCAGAAGCTTTCCACTGACTTCTAAATATAGCTTATTTGTGTCTGTAATCTATTCTTTTTATTTTTTTAAAAAATTAACATGTACATTTTATGAGATACACTGCAATATTTCAATACACACATACAGCCTGTAGTGACCAAATTGGGGCAAAGAGTATTTTCATTTTCTTATTATTTCTTTATGTTTCAAGCCTTTGAGCTCTTTTCTTCTAGTTCTTTTTAAGATATATATTCTTGTGAACTGTAGTCATCACACTGTGCTGTAGAACATGAGAACTTCCTTCTCCCTCACTGTGTCTTGGTACCCATTATCTAGTCTCCCTTCATCCCTCTTTCCCTCCTCTTCTTCCATCCTCCAGCTTCCACATGTGACAGAACACAGCAAACACATGGTATCTGTCTTTCTGTGCCTGGCTACAGGCCATTCTTTTTTCTTTTTTCACTTTTAAATTTTTTCAAAAAAATTTTCATAATCAAATAATAAAAGAGTAACAACAGTTATTACACTGTGTATCATTATCTTCAAAGTAGTCACTCAGAGTACAAGACATAAACTAAAAAGATTCTTACAAAAAGAAAAAGATTAACACTCGTCTTTCTTTGTAAGGAACTAAGATAAACTAGCAGTATAAATGAAACCAATTAGCTATATATTGAAATATTTTTAAAACAATGGAATTTATAATTTGGGAAAGTATTTGAACTATTCCCTATATCCTATTTATCTCCATTCTATTTTGTTCTTTATTTGTGTTTCTCATATCAGAGGAACCATGCAATATTTGAGCTGGTGTGTCTAAATTATTTACCATTATGTTCTCAATTTGCATTCATTTATCTACAAATGCTTCAAGCTTATCCCTATTTTTTTTTTTTTTTTTTTTTTTTTTTCCCGGTTTTTTGAGAC
>NW_022900921.1:29707235-29754457 GCF_012274545.1 Fukomys damarensis | reverse complement strand
TTTTTTTTTTTTTTTTTTTTTTTTTTGGTACCAGGTATTGAACTCACGACTTTGTGCTTGAGAGGCAGGAGGTACCACTGAGCTAAATCCCCAGCAGTTTATTGTTCTTAATAGCAGAATAGTATTCCATTGTATATAAATACCATATTCCCACCAATAACACAGCGTAGTTCCTTTTCCCCCACATTCTCATCAGCATTTGTTACTATTAGATTTTTTTTTCTATGATAGTTATTCTTTCTGGAGTTAGATGGTATCTCAGTGTCGTTTTAATTTGCATTTCTCCAATGGCCTGAGATAATGAGCATTTTTTCATATATTTATTAACATTTGTGCTTCTGAGAAGTATCTATTCATTTAAGTTGCCTCTTTTTAAATTGGGTCTTTTATTTGGGGGGGCTAATTTTTTGAGTTCTTTATATATTCTAGGCCATTCTTTATGCTAGAGATTACTGACCTAGTCTGGTAAGGATATATAAGTGAGGAATTGTTACTTAAGATGGATGGTGCACTAATATCTATCTCAGATCAGAACATCAGTCTTCAGGATCAGGTGGATTACTTCCCTGGTTACTGAAGGAACATGACTGCTGCCTGAAAGTCACTATCTGAAATTATGAGGGCTGGTAGAGGACAAAATCAGAATATAAGACTCAGTCAAATTATAAGCCAAATTCTGAAAATGGATCTGGATGCTTAGCACAGTTCTACAGCATGAAACATGTTGTCATACAGGAAACAGTGTGATAACTCAAGTTCACTTAATTTCTATGCTAACTACCTTGACCCAAATTATTTTATTTGTTTCCTAATATAGTTTATCATATGTCCATGTGAATCACATTCTCTGCAAGCGTCTAAGAAACCTCCCATAGAAATCAGAGGGAAAGATCATCAAACAGATTAGATGGCAGACTGATGGGACACCTAAAGCCAACCATGAGCAGAACTGGAAGCAACTATCTATGCACCACCACCAAGTGCTTCCCACAAAAGACGCTTCAAAATTCTAGTTTTCAATTTTCCTAACAATAGAGATAATACATAAATACTACAGATAACAGAAAGAAGATTCAAAACTATCTCAATAGGCTAGATAAATGCATTAGAAGCAGTAAGAAGAAAATGAACAAATAATTACCAAATGTCCATCATTTAATCTACTTTCTAAAGTGTCATGCTAGGAAAGCAGATTGCTAAAGGGGTCTAGAATCCCAGACACTGGTGCAACGCCAGCAAAAGCATATCCTAGAAAAAGGCTGAAGACTTTCCCTCCAAAAGAGCACTTTAAAACAGCTTTCTAGCAAAAGAATCAGCTGAGTTAAGAAGCAGCTATCTTCTTCCACTAACTATAACCCAAGCTCAGAACAAAACACAATTTTTTAGAATGTTGTCAACAAGGTTTATGTTCTTTGCAGCCCACATGACCTCCAAGTTCCCTTATAAGTCTAAAAGCTAAAGTTTTTAAAAATGCCCAAATCAAATGAAAACAGGTTCAAGGAGAGAAAAGACAAGTACTAATATTGCTCAATTCTTTCCTAAGACAATTCTTGCTATCTCTTCGGTGTTCTCACATTTTATGACTAGTTAGCAAATTTCATATTCTCCTAAGCCCCTCTCTGGTATGAAGATATATTTATTTAAGCTGAAAGTTTTTAAAAAAATTTCAGAATAGGTTATGTTTATTTTTACACTTGGTCATAGACAAAAGGTCCATATGGTTATGTTTATTTTTAAGTAAACCATATGAAGACTCAAGTTTGCCAAACATACTTGGATTGAATACACCTTTTGAGATGCAAGGAAAGGGATACGTGGAACCTGAAATGGGCAATCTGTTTAAAACCTGAATAAGGGGGGACACCAAGGCAGCTCTTTCTGCTTTCCCCAACCTCTGCTCCAGACTCCGAAAGGAAAAGAGTCTGGAGGACACCAAGCCAGGCCCTTGGCAGTGAAGCCTTCTGCAAAGGGGCAGAACCCACCACAGTACCAAGGACACTAAGGATCTAACGATTAATGGAAATGTTTTATGGAATCATTTGCAACACTTTTGGGGAGAAAACAGAATTTATTTTCCAGTGTCAAATTTTTGGAAAAGGTTTTTTTTAAAAGTCACACTTACCAAACACAAAAACTAGCAGAGTACCTGAAAGTGTACCGATTGTTTCCATTCACTGAAAAGGTGAGGGTGTAATTTTCAAGATTTCCTGGCAACAAATATAAACTCTTACATTACACAGTATGAGATTCCTATAAACTAAAATATCCCCAAAAGTCGTGCAAATGGAACCTCGTGTAAAACTCAGCATTTGCCAGCAATCAGATACATTAGAAATAACAGTAAAGACAGGCTTGAGAGGCGAGGTGAAGTTGAAACCCTTTCTAGGCTTACCCTGCAAGGATGCACAAGTGGCCGAATACGACCAACCTGGGTCCGGGACTTGTCACTGTAGGAAAAAAAGCATGGTAAGGAACTCACCACCCGGGGTCTCACAGGGCATACAGGACCCGAGTTCTAGGCGAACCAAATTCCGGGTTTATCCGGAGTTGGGGGCGAGCTAGCTCGGCTTGGCCAGGCAGGCCGCCGGGTCTATCCAGAGGGCGGGCCGGGGGCGGGGCCAGCCGAGAGATGCCCGAGGCGAACAAGATGCGAGGCCGAGCCTTCCGCCTCCCACCTCTAGCCCCGCGCCTCTTCGAACCCGGGTAGGAAACGCTACCTTCAAACACAGAAGCAGTGACTTTTTTCCGCGCGTCCCGGCGTCCGCGAACCGGATTGGCTGAAGTCCGGCAGTCCCGACGGCGCCTGCAGGAAGCTCCTGGAGAGCGGGAGGGCTGACGCGCGGACTGGGGACTGGGAAGTGGGGCTTGCGGACCCTCCCCATACGCATGCGTCCGGCTCTCGCACCCAGAAGGCCTGGCGCGCGCAGACCCCACCCCCGCCCCCCAAGCGTGCCTGGTCCCTGAGTGCCCTTTCTGGTCGCCTTAGCTCCGGAGCGCCTATTGGGCAGCGAGTAGGGAGCTTCGTGTTTGCTAGTCGTGTGTTAAATCTCTGCAGCCGCTTGTGTGGACAATGGACGGTCGTCTCTCCAAATTGAGGTGACTAAATGGCACCAGTTGCCAAAACAACCTCCCCTAAAAGTGCCCCCTTTTTATTCATATGTAGGACTTGCAAAGAGCTAAAGGTGTAGGGAAGATGGGAAGGGTAGGGGAAAGATACTAAGGGAAAAGAAAAAAATATAACAAAATGAAAAAATGGAAATAAAGTGTAAATGGGGAGGGACGGAGGGGGTGAAGGGAGGGCACGGACAAGGGGAGAAAAATGAGAACCAAGACCTTTCATGTAAAGGTACAAGATCCCAATGATGAATGCAACTGTACTGCATACCTGAAATGTACCAATAAACTCAATAAAAGAAAAAAAAAGAATCTTTCAAAATGTTAAATGTGATAGTAGCTCAGCGTTAAACACAGGCATATCATTTCTGTGACCCGTGCAACACCTCAGTCCCTGGATGGTTACTTGCTGCAATAGTAAGAGCTGAGAATTTTTAAACTTTCACCTTACTTGCCCCCCCGCCAAAAATATGAAATCAAACTAGAACTTCCTTTTTTGCTTATTACATCAGGATGTAATTCCATATCTGCATGTATAGATTCCCCTCATAAATTTTTGTGAACAGTTTTACTGATACAGAATCGGCAAAATAAAATGGACATATCTAAACTGTATCACTTCATAAGTTTTGACACCTTTGAAACGATCACTGCAATCAAGATAATGAACATATGGTCGATATATTTCCCCCAGATCTACTATGTCTCTAGCTGCTCCTTCTTAATCCCCTTTCCATTTGAAAAAACTATTTCCATTTATTTTTCTCTTTTTCTTAATCTTTTTTTCTTCCTTCCCCCACCCCATCTCTTATTCCCCTTGATCCTCTTCACTTTTGCTATTTACTATTATCTGCCTTTTATATTTTGAATTTCTCAAGTAAGAGAAACCAGGTGCTGGCCGGGTGTGGCTGTTTAAAACTGTAATTCCAGCACTAGGTAGGCTGAGGCAGGAAGATTGCTGTGAGTTTGAGACCAGCCTGGGCTACATAGTGAGTTCAAGGTCAGCCTGAACTATATAGATAGACTGTCTCAAAACAAAACAAAAAAAAAAACAAAAAACAAAACAATAACAAAAAAACCATGTGCCATTTGAGCATCTGTGGCTGATTTCCATCTGCTTTCTGACATTATAGATTAGTTTGCATTTTGTTATATAAATTGAAATTATATAGTGTGTACTCTTTGGCTTTTTGCCGTGATTAATTTGAGGCTCATCATTTTCATTTCTTTTTATTTATTGCTGAGGTAGTAGTATTTTGTTGTATGTGGATATAAAACAGGTTGGTTGTGCATTCACCTGATCAGAACATTTGGGTTATTTCTAGGTTTGGGATATTATAAATAAAGCTGCTGTGAATATTACTACTTATACCTCTTCCCAAACATACGCTTTCCTTCCTGTTGGGTAAGTACCGTTCCTAGGAGTGGTACGCTAACTGTATGTTTCAATAGATATATGTTTGAAACTTGTTCTTTCTTTTCAAAATCATTTTGTGTATTCTAGATCCTTACATTTCATTATAATTTTAGTACAAGCATCATTATTTATAAAAATATTGCTGGGATTTTGCTGACAGTTGCCTTCAATCTAGAAATCAGTTGGAATTGATATCTTGATAATGTTCTCTCTTCAAACTGATGAACATAGTTGATACTTCTCTCTAGATCTCCTTTGATTTCTTTCACAGGTTTTCAGTGACAAGACTTACACACTTTTTAAAGAAATATCTCTAGGTATTCATAGTTTGTAAAAACTGTGTATCTTGATGCACTCTGTTAATACTACTTAAGAATGTTTCTAGGAATGCAATTATTCATTTAAATACAGTGGTATCTCAGATCATGAACTTAATTCTTTCCATGATTCTGGTTGCACCAAATTGGACTAGAACTGAATCGAATTCAATGGTTAGATTCAGTGTTGGCATTACGGGGAAATTTGATTAAGTTTTTGTCCAATTCAGTTTGTAACCAGAATCATGGAAAGAATTAAGTTCTTGAGCCAAGGTACCATTGAAACAGATATATCTGAAATAATACTAATCAGATAATTATATACTTCATTTTCAACCAAGTACACAATCATGGTGAAAACAATAAAGAATATATTCATATAATCCTTTTGTAGAAAGTATTGTTAAATTTAAAGCAAATAATGATTCTAATTGTTTGAATAAGAATAGCCTGAATTGTACTGCAGTAACAAACAGATGCTAATGACAGTGATTTAACACAACAAAGGATTCTTGGTCATGGTACATTTATAAAACAATTTTCCTGTGAGTCCCACTCTCTTTATTTTCATTTTGGGACCAGGGATGAGGGAGCCACAATCTTGAAAAATGTCTGTGACAGGGGGAAAGAAGCAGTGGAAAGGATACACTGCATCTTAAATCTCTAGTTACATGTGAAATCCATTCTCATTTCATCAGCCATAGTTAGAGCAGCCACCTACCATATATGCCTTGAAGACTGTCACACTAGTAAAACTGTGCAACCAAAATTTCACTAAAATACTTTTAAGCGTGAAAAGCTGTCTTAGTTTTGGGGAACTATACATTTCTGGAGTGATGATCCTTCTGATATCTGCTGTAGAGTTTGAGTGCCCGCAGAACTCAATGAAAACAGTTGCACACAGGGTTATGGTTTATTTTTGTGAAAGGAAACAGATTAAAATTAGCCAAGCGAAGAGAATGTGTGAAGCAGAATCCTGAAGAGATCCATGCAGGTACAGACCTTCCATGTGTCCTCTTTCAAGGAAACCACGGAAGGCATTGTTTCTCCTGCAATGATGTATGCTGGTATCCATGGAGAGATGCCACGAAGGAAGCTCACCCAAGTTTTCCTTGCTTTTTAATTCTGTAGACAGGGTTAACTGTGTGCTTGACCTTTAGACGCCAGTCACTTTCACCCTCAAGATGAACTGCATGGGAAAATAGATACATATTGAGGATATACACCTAATTGAAATAAGTCACACAAGTGTAAATACCGAATAGTTTCTCTGGTGTGAAAAACTATAATAGTGCATAAGATCCTAATGAGATAATTGACAATGTGAAATAGGAAGAAAGGGGCTAAAGGTGTAGGTAAAGTGGGAAAGGTTATAAGGGAAAGAAAAAAAATAGGAAAAAATAAAAAAATGGAAATAAAGTGTTTGTAAATGGGGAGAGGAGGAGGGGTGAAGGGAGGGCAGGGACAAGGGATAAAAATGAGAACCAAGACCTGTCATGTAAAGGTACAAGATCCCAGTAATGAATGTAACTGTACTGTATACCTAAAATGTACCAATAAACTCAATGAAAAAAAAGATTGAACTGCATGACCCAAAGCTTCCACCACACATCATATTATTTAGGCTGTCCAGTGTGGCCCAAGATCCCCAGGCAAACAGATACTCTTACCAGACAGAACATTTCAGGAATTAAATCACTTTCTGGGAGCTCAGAGCCAAGGACAAACCTTCCTTTGGTTAAGGTTAATTCTTTTCTACAGAGAGGTCAAAACATGTATGATTCAATGATCATTTCAGAACTGTATAATAAATTGCTTATGCATCATATTGAAAAGAAATATATATTAAAAATATATCAGTAATATTTTCTGTCAAAAAAGGAGTCATTATTTTTATGGAGGGCTCTAATTTCTAGAGAAAAGTTCAGAAATATTTTCTGCTTTTTCTACCTTGCACATTGTACTTGCTCCTGTATTTGCTTGAAAAGATACTTTAAGATTTCCCTTGGTTATAGTTGCCCCATTTGAACCTGCAATCAATTTAATTATACTTGGAAGGTCTCTTCTGTTTTTCTTTTTAAATTTGGTTTTAAAAGGGTATATAATCTATTTTCTAAATAGGTCACAATTTTTGCCCTATGCCAAAAATCTTTCAAGATTTTTGAGATACAGCTTTCACTGCATATTCCTTTAGATTAAGTTTTCCATGAAGGAAATTATAAGGAATCTATAAAACTTTTCTGAAGTTGAGGCTAGTCATTAAAAAACAACAAAACAAAACCATAAGTCCATGCTAGTGTGTCCGTAAGTGCAGAAGAACTTCCACCATTTGCATTGCATTCACAGCATGAAGCCCCCCCATCAGTGGGGAATTATGAAATAAGTCTTTCTAAATGGGTCAGGCTTAGTCATCACTGACAGCACTGACTCAAATCTATTGTCCTGAATAAAGCCAAGTGCACTGCAAGGAGCTCACGATTTCATTAATCAGTTTCTTCTGTGGCGAGTAGCCTTTTCTTGCAAAGCCTCATGAATCCGAACTTACTACATTTTAAAAGAAGAAAGAAAAGTCATTTTTAATATGTTCCTTTTTCACTATTGCATTCCTAGTCAAACTTTTATACAGAAAAATTTTTTAAATAAAATGCAACATTGAATCGTGTTTTCCATCTTTGTAGATGAGTCGATTTTAAAAGCTACAAGTCAAGGAAAATACTTGTGCAAATACATTTTGTTTAAAAAGAAACAAATGATTTCATTGCCATGTGTAACTAAAAATCTAATAGGAATACTTTGCTAATCCAATTTTCTGTAGTCATTTTACTTACGAAAGACAAGACCCTGTATTATTACTTTCATTGTCAGTGGAAATCTGGGATCCTTGGGAAAAAGGGGGTCAGTCATTCAAAACCACTTAATAGAAGTAGGTTAGTTAGTAGGTCATGCTTTATAGTTGTCTTGGTGACCAACGTTTTAAAGGACATTAAAAAAAGTAATTGCTAGCTAAAATGAAAATTTCTTAGATTTTTGAACAAAAGGAAAATTTTAACAGATTTTTTATGAAGAACAGTGAACACTTTTCTAGTTTCTAAATTTGATTTCTTTCTCTATGACTAGTTTTCAAATTAATTCATGATCTTTGAAAATAGACATATGTAAAAACGGAAAATTGAGTACATAGTAGTTTAATTTGATTTACTGATTTTAGAAAGAAAATATTCCAAAATTTTTTATATTTATTTTTTTCAGCTGTAATTGAGTTTATTGGTACATTTTAGGGATACAGTACAGTTACAGTCATTGTTGGGATCTTGTACCTCTACATCACAAGTCTTGCTTCTCATTTTTTCCCCTTGTCCCTGCCCTCCCTTCACCCCCTCTTCCCCTCCCCATCTACAAGCACTTTATTTCCATCTTTTCTTTATCTCACATTTTTTTCTTTTCCTTTATTACCCTTCCCCTACCCAATCCACCTTCCCTACACCCTTAGCTCCTTTCTTCCCATTTCTAAATGTCAGTAATCTTATTAGGATCTTCTGTTTTATTGCAGATTATTCACACCAGAGAAACTATTTGGTATTTACACATGTGTGCCTTATTTATTTCACTTAGGAGTATATCTTCAATATGTATCCATTTTCCTATGAATTCATCTATTTTCTCATTCTTTATGGCTGAGTAGTATTCCATTTTATAGAAAAACCACATCTTTATACAGTTCCCAACTGATGGACAAATGAGCTGTTTCCAAAGTTTTAGCTATGACAAACTGTGCCGCTATAAACATGGTGCGCATACTTCTCTGTGATATGATTCTTTTAGTTCTTTTGGAAAGATACCCAGCAGAGGGATGGCTGGGTCAAATGGAACCTCCAGTCCAAGCTCTTTGAGGTATCTCCATATTGATTTCCATAGTGGTTGTACCAGTCTGCACTCCCACCAACAATGGAGAAGGGTTCCTTTCTCCCCACAACCCTGCCAACATTTGTTATTATGTGATTTCTTGATAGCAGCCATTCCTTGTGGGGTGAGGTGGAATCTCATTGTTGCTTTCATCTGCATTTCTCGAATAACCAGTGATGTGGAACATTTTTTCATATATTTACTTGCTGCTTTTACTTCTTTGAGAAATGTCTGTTCATTTCAGATGCCCATTTTTGAATCGGGTATTTATATTGGGGGGAACTGATTGTTTTGAGGTCTTTATATATTCTTCATAATAGTCCTTTGTCTGAGGAACAGCTGGTAAAAATTTTTTCCCACATTGTAGATTGTCTCTTAGTTCTTCTGATGGTTTCTTTTGAAGTACAGAAGCTTTTTAATATGATGAGATCCCAGTTGTTGATTCTATCTGCTAGTTTCCGTGCTACTGAGGATTTGTTCATAAAATCTTTTCCTATGCCAATGTCTTCTAGAGTTCTGCCTAACTTACCTTCCAGCAAGTTTAATGTTTCTGTTTTAATATTTAGATCTTTAATCCACTTGGAATTTAATTTAGTGCATGGTGAAAGATAAGGGTCCAGTTTTAATCTGTGGCAGGTTGATATCCAGTTTTTCCAACACCATTTATTAAAGAGGCTATCTTTCCTCCATTGAGGATGGTCAGCTCCTTTGTCAAAGATGAGGTAGCTGAGTACATCTGGGTTTGTTTTTGTGTCTTCCAGTTTGTTCCACTGATCCTCAGGCTTGTTTCTTTGCCAGTACCATGCTGTTTTTATCACAGTGGCTTTGTAGTATAGTTTCACATTGGGAATTGTTATACCCGCTGCCATGTGTCTGTTGCCTAAGATGGCTTTTGCTACTCTAGGTATCTTATGGTTCCAAATGAATTTTTGGATTCTTTTTTCTAGTTCTGTGAAATATAGTGTTGGAATTTCAATTGGCATTGCATTGAATCTGTATAGCAGTTTTGGTAGTATGGCCATTTTCACTATGTTGATTCTTCCTACCCAGGAGCAGGGGATATCTTTCCATTTTTTATATCCTCTTCAATTTCTTTTTTCAGAGTGTTGTAGTTTTCAGTGTAGAGATCTTTTGCTTCTTTTGTTAGATTGATTCCTAGATACTTCATTTTTTTTGGAGGCTATTGTAAAAGGAATTTTTTTCCTTATTTCTCTCTCAGTGAGTCTATTTGTGTATAAGAAGGCTATTGATTTTTGGGTGTTGACCTTGTGTCTAGCTACTCTACTGAATCTGTCAATTAAGTCTAGAAGTCTTTTGGTGGAGTTTTTTGGGTCTTCAATGTTTAGTATCATATCATCAGCAAATAATGACAGTTTATCTTCTTCCTTTCTTTCTTCATTGCTTTAATTTCTTTCTCTTGTCTGATTGCTGTGGCTAATGTTTCCAGAACTATATTAAAGAGGAGTGGTGATAATGGGCATCCTTGTCTTGTTCCTGATTTTAACATGAAGGTTTTCAGTTTTTGGCCATTTAATATGATGTTGGCTGATGGTTTTTCATAGATAGCCTTTATTAAGTTAAGGTATACGCCATCTATTCCAATTTTTTTGCAGGGTTTTTATCATGAATGGGTGTTGAATTTTATCAAATGCTTTTTCTGCATCTATTGAGAGGATCATATGGTTTTTGTCCTTGACTTTGTTAATATAATGTATTACATTTATTGACTTACGTATGTTGAACCACCCTTGCATCTCTGGAATAAATCCGACTTGGTCAGGATGGATGATCTTCTCAATAATCCACTGTATTCTGTTTGCTAGTATCTTATTAATGGTTTTTGCATCTATATTCATTAAGGAGATTGGTCTGTAGTTCTCCTTTTTAGTTGCATCTTTTCCTGGTTTGGGGATCAAAGTGATACTTGCTTCCATTTCCAGGAATGAATTTGGAAGTATAGCTTCCCTTTCAGTTTCATTGAAAAATGTGAAGAGTAATGGCAGTAGTTCTTCTCTAAATGTCTTGTAAAATTCAGCAGTGAATCCATCAGGGCCTGGGCCTTTCTTTGTTGGTAAGTTTTTAATTACATTTTCAATTTCACTGACTGTAATTGGGGTGTTTAAAATGTTATCTTCTTTATTCAACTTTGGTAATTCATAAATATCTAAAAATCTGTCCATTTCTTCTGTGTTTTCCATTTTATTGGAGTACCGATTCTGAAAGAAGGTATTCATGATCTTCTTGATGTCTTTTGGATCTGTTTTGACTTTGCCTTTTTCATTCCTGATTGCATGGATCTGAGCCTTTTCTTTCCTTTTTTTTGATAAGATTAGCTAAGGGTTTGTCGATTTTATTTATTCTTTCAAAAAAACAGCTCTTTGTTTCATTTATTTTTTGTATCATTTTCTTAGTTTCAATTGCATTGATTTCTGCTCGGATCTTTATAATTTCCTCTCTTGTTGGAGCTTTGGGTTTTTCTTGCTCTTGTTTTTCTAGGAGTCTAAATTTCATCATTAAGTTGTTTATTTGAGCCCACTCTGTTTTCCTAGTGTGGGCATTCAATGTTATGAATTTTCCCCGTAGAACTGCTTTCATTGTGTCCCATAGATTCCTGTATGTTGTATTGGCATTTTCATTTATTTGTAAAAACTGTCTGATTTCTTCTTTAATTTCCTCTGTAATCCATTGATTGTTTAGGAGAGTGTTGTTCAGTTTTCATGTGCTTGTGAAGATCCTACAGTTTCTTGTGTTATTGATCTCCAGTTTGATTGCACTATGATCTGATAATATACAGGGGATGACTTCAATTCTTTTGCATTTATTCAGAGCTGTTCTGTGAGCCAATATGTGGTCTATCTTGGAAAATGATCCATGTGCAGCTGAAAAGAATGTATATTTTGATTTTCGTGGGGTGGAATACTCTGTAAACATCTATTAAGTCCATGTGTTCCAAAGCTTGGTTCAGTTCTATTATTTCATTGTTGATTTTCTGCCTAGATGATCTGTCAATTTGTATTTAAATCCCCCACTAAAATTGTATTAGTGCTTATTTGGTTTTTCACGTTACTTAATATTTGTTTTATATAGTTGGGGGCATTTATATTTGGTGCATATATGTTTATGATTGTCAACTCTTCCTCTTGAATTGTTCCCTTTACAAGGATGTAGTGTCCTTCTTTTTCTCTCTTAATGAGTTTTCATTTGAAATTTACTTTATCTGAGAATAAGATTGCTACCCCTGCTTTTTT
Organism: Fukomys damarensis; assembly: GCF_012274545.1. Lineage (NCBI taxonomy): Eukaryota > Metazoa > Chordata > Mammalia > Rodentia > Bathyergidae > Fukomys > Fukomys damarensis. Next base: position 29,742,458 of record NW_022900921.1, on the reverse strand, counting down.
CTGGGCTCCTGACACATGCAGAATTGTTTTCCATCCTTTCACTTTCAGTCTATGGGCTTCCTTTTGCACTAGGTGTGTGTCTTATATACAACATATTGTTGGATTTTGCTTCTTAATCCATTCTGCCAGTCTATTTCTCTTGATTGGTGAATTGAGTCCTTTAACATTGATGGTTGTAATATTCTGACTTATTATTCTCATGTTGTTGTCTTTTTGTTGACTCTTTTTACTTTTTCTCCCGTCTCCTTTTAGTTTCTTGCCTTGCCTATTTGATTTGGTCTGTTGGGCCTCATGGTATTGTGACCTTCATTGTCCTTTTCTAGGATATTGTTTAGAATTTCTTGCAGTGTTGGTTTGGTGTTCATGAAATTTCTCAGGTGTTCTTTGTCGTGGAAGTATCTTATTTCCCCATCTATTTTGAAAGAGAGTTTTGCAGGATACATCAGTCTAGGTTGAAGGTTCTTTTCTTTTAGGACTTGGAATACCTCACTCCAGGCTCTCCTTGACCTAAGGGTTTGTGTTGAAAAGTCTGCTGTGATTCTAATGGGCTTTCCTTTGTGTGTGATTTGTTTCTTTTCTCTTACTGCTTGTAGTATTTTGTTTTTCTGTTGGATTTCTGGGATCTTGATTATTATTTGTCTAGGTGTAGATTTTTTTTTTATCGTGGCTAGTTGGAGTTCTATATGCCTCACTTATCTGTATGTCTAATTCTTCCCTTCTGTTTGGGAAGTTTTCTGTCATTAATTCTGTGAAGAGCTTTTTTAGGTCATTTGTGTTTTCTCCTGCTTTTTCATGAATTCCTATCAGTCTTATGTTATTTTTCTTTGCATCGTCTAGAAGTTGTTGGATTGATTTCTCATGATCCCTTACTGTTTTTGAGAGATCCCTTACTCTTTTTTCACAGTCACTGACTGCGATCCTATCTTCTATATCTGAAATTCTATCTTCACAATCTTTTATTCTGTTGTATACACTTTCAATAGAGCTTTAATCTCCTGGATATCTGTTTGAATCTGTTTTATGAATTCCATTTCTTTCCTCTGTTGGGCATTCATTCTTTCCATTTCTTTCTTTTGCTGAGTTTTCATGGCTTCTATCATGGTCTTGAGCTCATCTATTTTTTTGTCAGTTTCTGTTCTAGAGTCTCGAATCATGACTTCCATTTTGCTCATCATCTCCATGGTTAGCTGGGAAATTATTTCTGATTTGAATTTTTCTAGAGCCTGATTGATCTGTTTTGTTACTGCCTGTGCTATGGGTCCAGTGTGTCCTGCTGGTTCACTATCAGACTTTTCATCCTCATTTGTCCTACTGTTTGCCATTGGTGAACTGGAAATCTGTCTTTGTGTGTTGCTTAAGTGTTTTCTCATTTTTATTTTTGTTGTTGGGTTGTCCTTCTTTAATTTCTGGGTATTACTTAAATCTTCCTGATATAGTTGCATTTTAGCTTTTCAGTTTCTAATGACTCATACACATCCTCATTTTCGTAATATCAGAGAAAACAGCTCATTAAATCAATCCCAATCCTTCATCCCAATTGATACATTTAGCAGCCCAATAGGATCAAGCACAGCTTGCAAACTGACCACTTGTGGTAGTCATTAATCTATCACCTTTAAACCATGTGAATTAAATTAATATCAAGAAGCAGCCAAAAAATGTGTTTGCAGTGAATACGCTTTTCAATATAGCATCTTTACCATTTAGGATGGGGGGATTAGACTGAGTTAGGATGAGAGGAGTAGATAAGTGAAAGAACTAGAGCAGGTTTGAAGTGAAACCAGAAGATGTAGAATTACCTTACTATCTTTACGAAGCTATTAACTTCAGGGGGGATAGACAGAGTGCAGGAATAAGGACAAGAATATATCCCCTTAACAGTAACAGGCGCTTGCCTTCCCTTGAAGCTACGGAGCCATGAGTGAGGTAAAATGATTGGAGAAAAGAACATAAAGAAAAAACAAAACAAAACAAAACACCCCCCCCAAAAGGAAAAATAATAAAAGAAGAACTCTGAATTAGGGCAGGAGCAGGAATAAAAAGGAGATGAAGGATAATATGGTGGAGCAAGAGACTGAGTTGGAGAGAGAGGACAGAAAAAAGAAAGAAATTTTAGGGTGGAATGAGGAAAAGAAAAAAAAAAGAATTTGAAGGGCCTCTTTCAGATTATGTCTCTGTTGTCATATTATACCACATGTACAGCCTTATGCAGAACCGAATCCCCTGATCTCGGCTAGCCAATGGCAGGTCCCCACGACTGAGACTGACCTCAGTCCACAAGGCCTAACTTGAGTTTCCCAACCCGCAGGGTTGAACTCCACTCAGTTCTATTATAGGTTTCCCCCGCCCTTTCTTTAAAGATGTTCAAAGTCGGGAGCTCAGAAAACTACCCTTCATGAGAACCTATGCCTCTGCAGAGTTGGTCCAAGGACTGGCCCAATCAGGAGGTTTGAGAAAGGGGGTGGGGGAGCAGGTCGTGGGGTTGTTTCAAGGGCACCCGTGCGGCTACCTTCCTTACTGGATCTGGAGGCACGCAGTCCAGGAGGTCGCGCACCCGCCGGGTGGTCCTGGGCAGGCAGCTGGAGAGCTTCCAAGATTTTTTTAAAAAGATCATTATTCTTTAATGGAAGGACTATACTGAATTGCCAGTCACATTTAAATCATAATATAGAATAACTATCAGAGGAAATAGAAAAATATAATATTGAGTACAAGTGGTATTTAAAATAGTATGGCATAGTAATAGTCTGCCAGCAAACACACCCAGTTACCAATAGAAATAAAGCAACTCCTTGTAACCATGTTATTAAGACAACTTTGGAAAACCAGACTCATAGACATCAACAAGAGTTGCCAAGCAAAGACTATGGTCTCCAATCCAGGACAGAGAACAGAACATAAGAACCAACTGTGAGACACAGTAATCTGCGTGCTTGCAATACGCGTAGTTACTGCTGTTCACATCATCTCTGATCCCACATACAGTTAACACAAGAGCCGAGTGTGTGTGTGTGTGTGTGTGTGTGTGTGTGTGTGTGTGTGTGGTGTGGTCTTTGTGGTTCTGGGGATGGAACCCAAGACATTACTCATGCTAAGCAAGTGCTCTACCACCAAACATGTATACTCAGAATTACATTCTCATATCTTTCATGAGCATCCTAAAAAAATAGGATGAAGTATGTGGAACACATACAGATAAAAATTTAAATGAAGCCACTTGCTTGGATTATGTGCATATCTGGTACTTGATGTGTTTGGCTCTAAGGCAAGTTCTCAGAAAGTCTAGTCTTTTGAGAAAGCACAAAGATGGGTACAAGAAAACAATTTTCTACCATAAAAAGGAAGCAGACTTCCGGTATGAGAGTTGGAAATATTTTCTTCCCACAGTGATCATTCTCATTGTATATATTCAGCTTAGATTGAATCATAGTAAAAAAATATATTTTAGACCCCCAAATTCTTATTGAGCATTTTTGCCCTTATTTAATAAATGAGGCTTTCTCTTCAGAGAGAATTTCATTATTCATTTTCTTTTATCAATGTCTTTCACACTTATCTTTAGGGAGCTTTTGAAATCTTTGAAAGGAAATCACAACACCATCCGCTATTGAATGAAGTGTGTTTCATTAAGAACAAATTGCTATTGAGTCATGTCTTGAAGTGTATTGTTAATTTTAGTAGCATAATTATATAGGGCTTCAAATGAGAGCATACGCAAACTCTTATTGTATTAACATATCTCTCTTTAGAACAGAGCTTTCATTTTTAATGAAGGGAAATTCACAAATATTAAATCTGTCCTCTCTCCACACACACACACACACACACACACACACACACATGCACACACATATATATATGTATATACATATGTATATGTGTGTGATTATGTCTAACAAGTAGTGCTTAGGTAATGCAAATACTTCACTGACAGTTATAATACTTGTTATATTTCTTTATTTCTTTGAGTTTCCTAGCTATAAGCTTAATTACAACATTGAGTATACAGCATCCATATGTGTGTGTGTGTGTGTGTGTGTGTGTGTGTGTGTGTGGTGTGGTCTTTGTGGTTCTGGGGATGGAACCCAAGACATTACTCATGCTAAGCAAGTGCTCTACCACCAAACATGTATACTCAGAATTACATTCTCATATCTTTCATGAGCATCCTAAAAAAATAGGATGAAGTATGTGGAACACATACAGATAAAAATTTAAATGAAGCCACTTGCTTGGATTATGTGCATATCTGGTACTTGATGTGTTTGGCTCTAAGGCAAGTTCTCAGAAAGTCTAGTCTTTTGAGAAAGCACAAAGATGGGTACAAGAAAACAATTTTCTACCATAAAAAGGAAGCAGACTTCCGGTATGAGAGTTGGAAATATTTTCTTCCCACAGTGATCATTCTCATTGTATATATTCAGCTTAGATTGAATCATAGTAAAAAAATATATTTTAGACCCCCAAATTCTTATTGAGCATTTTTGCCCTTATTTAATAAATGAGGCTTTCTCTTCAGAGAGAATTTCATTATTCATTTTCTTTTATCAATGTCTTTCACACTTATCTTTAGGGAGCTTTTGAAATCTTTGAAAGGAAATCACAACACCATCCGCTATTGAATGAAGTGTGTTTCATTAAGAACAAATTGCTATTGAGTCATGTCTTGAAGTGTATTGTTAATTTTAGTAGCATAATTATATAGGGCTTCAAATGAGAGCATACGCAAACTCTTATTGTATTAACATATCTCTCTTTAGAACAGAGCTTTCATTTTTAATGAAGGGAAATTCACAAATATTAAATCTGTCCTCTCTCCACACACACACACACACACACACACACACACACATGCACACACATATATATATGTATATACATATGTATATGTGTGTGATTATGTCTAACAAGTAGTGCTTAGGTAATGCAAATACTTCACTGACAGTTATAATACTTGTTATATTTCTTTATTTCTTTGAGTTTCCTAGCTATAAGCTTAATTACAACATTGAGTATACAGCATCCATACTATCTCTAGCATTTTGTCTAGTTGTTTTCAGGTGGAGTTGAGCATTATCTAATGATAAAAGATCCATTTCACAAAGCCTGTTCCCCTAAATTTTAGAATTCATACGAAATGTATTTTCAAGTAACATAATCTTGGCCATTTGGTATTATTCTATAGACATATGTTGAAAATTATGATTATTGTATCACCTGTGTATGCATAAGAACTTCCAAATACTTTTTAAAATACATACTTAGATACAAAATGATTATATTCATTGTGAAGTTAGCACATATGTATGACAAATACTAATTCTTTTTGCTGTTCTTTTCCCCTCTCCCTACATCCTTTCATCTCTTTGTACCCTTCCCATTTGCAAAAGATCTATCTCTCTGTTGCTATTATCTGTATTTTGTATCGCTCTTTAATTTATTTATGCTTTAGATTTCTCATACAAGAGAAGCCATGGTATATTTAAGCTCTGAGTCTGATTTATTTCACTTGTTATAGCTTCAAAGTGCATCTATTTTCCTACTCATGACTCCAGTTTATCCTTCTTTATGGCAAAGTTACATCACTTCTCCGCCCTTTTGGCCAAGATCAAGTGTATAGCAGAGTTATAATAAATTGTGTATAAATACCACAGTTTCTTTATCAGTTCATCTGTTGTGGAATATAGGCTGCTTACAAAATTTAGCCATTATGAATTGTGTTAATACAAACATGGATATGTACATACCACTCTCATAATATGTCTCACTCTTTTAGAAAGATACCTCTAAGGGGAACAGCTGGGTTGAATGGAATTTCTATTTTTAGTTTACTGAGGAGTCTCCAGACTGATTTCTATACTGGTTGTACTAGTTTACATTTCCACCAACAATGTAGAAAGGTTCCTTATTCCCCACAGCCTTTCAAGCATTTTTTATTATTTAATTTATTGTTGGTAGTTATTCTTTCTGAAGTGAGATGGAATCTCAGTGTTGTTTTAATTTGCATTTCTCTTGCTGTCAGGAATGTTGGGCATTTTACATGTATATATTGGTTTTTTGTACTTCTAAGAAGTGTCTCTTCACTTGGGTTTCCCATTTTTGACTGGGACTTTTACTTTGGGAATTCTAATATTTTGAGTTATTTATGTATTCTAGGTATTAGTCTTCTATCCAAGGTGTAGCTAACAAAAAATTTTCACATTCTGTATGTTGTCTATTCACTCTGTTGGTTATTTCCATTGCTTTAAAGAAACTTTATGATTTGATGTCCCATTTTTTTATTCTTGATTTTATTTTTTGCAACTGGGGGTTTGTTCAGCAAGTACTTTCCATCCCTCTGACTTCAGAAGTTTTACCTATTTTATTGTCTAACAGGTTAAATGTTTCAAATTTAACATTTAGATCTTTGATCCATTTTGATTTTAGTTGAGTACATGATGAAGAGATAAAGATCTAGATTCAAACTTCTGGATTGATAGCCAGTTTCCCCAGCACTATTTATTTTTTGATAAGGTGATATTTCCTCCAGCATATGTTTTTGGCCTCTTTGTCAAAGATCGGGTTGCTGAACATATCTGGGATTGTTTCTGCATCCTCTGTTCTGTTCCACTGATCCACATGGCTGTTTTGTGCCAGTAACATACTATTATTATCACTGTAGCTTTGTAATATGACTTGAAGTTCAAAATTGTGGTGCCTCAAGCTTTGCTCTTGTTCCCCAGGGTTGCTTTTGCTATTCTGGGTCTTTTCTGGTTCCATATGAATTTTAGTGGGAAAATTTTCAATTTTTTTCTCCATTTAATAAGATGGCTAATAGTTTGTCATAAATGCATTTCCCTATATTAAGATAAGGTTCTTCTATATCTCTATTCTTCAAAGTATTTATTACAAATGGGTGTTGGATTTTATCAAAGTCATTTGTGTCTGTGTGTGTGCGTGCGTGTGTGTGTATCTTTTAAGATGATCATGGGGTTTTTGTCATTGTTTCTGTTTATATGATGCATTACATTTGTTAATTTGCTTATATTGAACTTTGATGAAGTTGAGATGAAGCATATTTGGTCATGATATATGATCTTTTAAATGATTTGTTGCATTTTATTTGCCAGAATCTTTTTTATTAGCACATAGTTTTTATTAGCACATATTTGTCATACATATTGATCACATTCATTTTAGGGAATTTGTACCTGTACATTATATGTCTTAATTCATCTTTTTTCCATTCTCCTCCCTTCCCCCTGTACAAAAGCATTGTTTCCTTTTTTCTTTTATTCTCTTCTTTTTTCCTTTTCCCTTCTTTCCTTTCCCCTTCCTGTCCTCTGTTACCTTTCCAATTTGAACATATTCTTCCTATTTCCCAGTGTCTATCCTCCTTATTTATCCTTTGAGTTTCTCACACAAGAGAAATAAAAATATTTAAACTTGTGTGTCTGATTTAATTCACTTGATTATGATCTCCAGCTGCATCCATTTCCCTACAAATGACTTGAGTTCGTCCTTCTTTATGGCAGAGTAGTACTTCATTGTACACAAATGCCACATTTTCTTTATCCATTCATCTTTTGCTGGGCATATGGGCTATTTATAGACTGTGCTGCTATAAACATAGGTATCACTGTAGTGTGGTGCCTTTAATTCTTTTAGGAAGATACCTAGAAGAGGAACAGCTGGGTCAGATGGAACCTCTAGTTTTAGTTTTTTGAGGAATCTCCATAATGATTTCCATAGTGGTTGTACCAATTTATACTCTCATCAGCAATGGAGAAGGGTTCCTTTTTCCCCCATAGCCTCACCAGCATTTGTTATTGGTTGATTTCTTGATGAGACTCATTCTTTCTGGCATAAGATGGAATCTTAGTGTTGTTTTAATTTGTATTTATCAAATGACCAGTGATGTTGAGCAATTTTGCATATATTTATTTGCTTTTTGTATGATACTTTTTCATCTGAGAAATATCTATTCACTTCAGATGCCCATTTTTGGATTGTGTCTTTAAATTTAGAGTGTCTGCTTTTTTGAGTTTTTTATATGTTATAGATATTAGTCCTTCATCTGAGGAATGGCTGGTAAAAAAATTTTCCCATTCTGTGCGTTGTCTTTACATTCTGTTGATGGATTCTTTTGCTGTGCAAAAGATTTTTAATTTGATGTCATCCTAGTGCTTGAGGTTTCCTCTGTGCTTGAGATTTTGTTCATGAAATCTTTGCCTGCAACTATGTCTTTGAGTTTTACCTATTCTATCTTCCATCAAATTGTTTATATCTTTGCATTTAGCTGTTTGATCCATTTTTATTTTAGTATAGCGCATGGTGAGAGATGTGGTCCAGGTTCAATTTATGGCATGTGGAAAGCCAGTTTCTCAGGACCATTAATTAAAGAGGGTATCTTTCTTCTGGGGAAGGTGTTTGGCCCCTTTGTCAAAGATAAGGTATATCTGCCAGTATCTTGTTGCCAGTATCAGTAACTTTTGCATCTGTGTTCATTGGATATTGACCTGTACTTTTATTTTTCACTTGGATCCTTTTCTTTTTTTGAAATCAGGGTGGTTCTACCTTTCAGGAATGACTTTGGAATTAGTCCTTACCTATCAAGTTTGTTAGAATTTGAGAACTGTTGGTGTTATTACCTTTTTTTTTCAGCTTTAATTGAGTTTATTGGTACATTTTAGCGATACAGTACAGTTACATTTATTGTTGGGATCTTGTACCTCTAAATGACAAGTCTTGATTCTCATTTTTTTCCCCTTACCTCTGCCCTCCCTTCACCCACTCCTCCCCTCCCCATCTACAAACACTTTATTTTCATCTTTTCATTCTCTCACATTTTTTTCTTTTCCCTTTTTACTCTTCCCCTACCCATCCCACCTTCCCTACACCTTTAGCTCCTTTCTTCCCATTTCTAAATGTCAGTAATCTTATTAGAATCTTATGCATTGTTGCAGATTATTCACACCAGGGAAACTATTCAGTATTCACACATGTGTGCCTTATTTATTTCACTTAGGAGTATATCCTCAATATGTATCTATTTTCCTATGAATGAATCTAATTTCTCATTCTTTATGGCTGAGTAGTATTCCATTTTATAGAAAAAACCACATCTTCTTTATCCAATTTCCAACTGATGGGCAAATGGGCTGATTCCAAGATTTAGCTATTACAAACTGTGCCACTATAAACATGGGTGCGCATATATCACTGTGGTATGATTCCTTTAATTCTTTTGGAAATATACCCAGCAGAGGGATGGCTGGGTCAAATGGAACCTCCCACAAATAATGGAGAAGGGTCCCTTTCTCCCCACAAACCCACCAACATTTGTTATTGGTTGATTTCTTAATAGCAGCCATTCTTTGTGGGGTGAGATGGAATCTCAGTGTTGTTTTCATATGCATCTCTCAAATGATCAGTGATGTGGAACATTTTTTCATATATTTACTGCTGCTTTTACTTCTTTGAGAAATGTTCATTTCAGATGCCCATTTTTGAATTGGGTCTTTATTTTGGGGAGGCTGATTGTTTTGAGTTCTTTATATATTCTAGATAATAGTCCTTTGAGGAGCAGCTGATAAAATTTTTTTCCACATTGTAGGTTGTCTCTTAGTTCTGCTGATGGTTTCTTTTGCAGCGCAGAAGCTTTTTAATAAGATGAGATCCCAGTTGTTAATTCTTTCTTCTAGTTCCCATGCTACTGAGGATTTGTTCATAAAGTCTTTTCCTATGCCAATGCCTTCAAGAGTTTGTTTGTTTGTTTGTTTGTTTGATACTGGAGATCAAACTTGGGACTTTGTGGTTGCAAAGCAAGCAGCAGAACCACTGAGCTGAATCCCAAGCCCTTCTTTTGTCATTTTTGATGACTCAGCTGTGTGGCTTTTGATTTCTCCCCATCAGTGCCCCAGTGATCAGCATTGGAACACTTGGGAGTTTTTGGAAGTATTTTGTTGCCTTGTCTTCTCCTGTTTCTGTTGTGGTGTGTGTGTGTGTGTGCACGCACTTAGGTTTGTGGACGTGTATAATGGAAAGATTTTGTTGTTAGTATAGAAATCTCTTCAGTTTATGTGTGATGCACTCTGGATGTATCTAACTATAGATCTTTGCCTCTGTCCCAAGATCTGACCACCTGCATTAATTTGAGAGGAGTGTATAGAGTATAATTAGCCCAGTCCCCAGTTCTCTGGGGACAAAGACAGTCCAAATATTGGCATAAAGAAAAAAACCTATTAATAGCGATGACTATTCCTTCCTGGCAATAACAACTAATCAGCGACAATAATAGCATCAAAGATAAATTGGATATTGACATAATCTAAGAAACAATAAAATACTACCTTTTACCACAGAAAAGAGTTCTAAAATTATTATATAAATACTAAGATACAGTAAATATCTACTAAATGTAACAACTATACCTCTAATGGAAAATAATTCAACCATAATAGTATAGATTTAACTATCTTAAGATTATTAAAGCTTGCCAGGCATGGTAGCACACACCTGTAATCCCAGCACTCGAGAGGCTGAGGCAGGAAGATCTCTGTGAGTTCAAGACTAGCCTGGGCTACATAGTGAGTTCCAGGTCAGTCTCAACTATGTAGTGAAACCCTGTCTCAAAAAACCAAAGGAAAAAAAAAAGATTATTAAAGCTTAGTACTTTACTAATGACAGAAGAAGCATGAATCAGGAGAATGAAAAAAGAAAAGTTTGAAAAATTAATAAAGGACGGATAAGAAGGAGAACAGAAAAGTGAGATAAAGGATCCTAAGAAAGAGTAAAAGGCAATTCATAGAATTAGATAGAAGTAACAGAAAACAGCAAACAAAGGATAAAAGAATAAAAGAAAAGATAGGGATTAAAAATGAAAAAAAAGAAAGAATAAAAAAGTAGAAAAAGGAAAAACTCCATCCTTCCAAAGAACATAATGAAAAAGAAAAAAAAAAGGGGTTGAAACAAAAAATTTCCCTGTGTGTTGGAGTGAATGATTTCTTTCCAGGATCTGCAGTTTGGGGATCTAGCAAGTCACAGTTTTCTCCTGATTTTATGGACTGTGGGTTTGTGAGCTGTCCCCAGTTCCAGAGCCACTCTGGCAACTGTCCAAGCCAGGTGTGAACTTGCTTATGTTTGTAGATGAGGAATACAATCAGTCAGACCTCTGGTCTGGGCTGGACATAGGCGGCCCTTTGGACTTAAGGCCAGCACTTTGAGATCCTTCCTTCTCTGAAAGCCATACTTGCTGGGCCTGGCTTTCCATCCCACAAAGGGCAGGGCCCCATGTCCTTCCCAGCCTGAGCTTAAACTTCTCTGGTGATCTATGTCTGACTGTGCCCATCTCCCATCACTGTCTCTCACCCAATCATTGTGTGATGGGAACCCTGAAATGAAGTTTTTTGGCAGTTTTTCTGTGGCTCAGTGTTAAATAACTGACCCTTTCCAGAAATGGTACCAGATTAAACTCTCTCTGGCAGTATGGCAGGTATTGAACTAGATTACAGCCAGCAATGTGGAAGGGTTCACTTTCAGAGACAAACTTCACGCTGTTTTTTTGTCATTTTCAATAGCCGTGGACTTTTACTTGTACCAGCACTGCTGCCCTGGTCAGTTGTTTCCCGCTAGAACCTCTCGCCCTGGAGGCTCACCTTGTGTCGGTGGGGATCAGTTCCTTTCCCTGGGAACCTGGGCGACCTTCCAGGCTGCTGTGTTCTTTTCTCTGCACTGTGCTTCATTTCAGCAGCAGCTCTGCAGTTTCTAATTTTCTCGTCAGTTTCTTCCAATTCTCAGAGTTCTAAATCTTTTTTTTTTTTTCTCCTTTGCCAAGTTGTTCCACATCCTGGAGAGGCTGTTTGCTGCTGATCGCTGTTCTGCCATTTTGTTCTCCTCGTTCATCAATTTTTTTGGGGTGGGGCAGGTACCAGGGATCAAACTTGGGACCTTGTACTTGTGAGGCAGGCTGCGGAACCACTAAGCTAAATCCCCAGCCCCTATCAATTTTGAAAGATAAGTTTTATAGGATTTATTAGTCTGGGTTGGAAGTTGTTTTCTTTTAGGGCTTGAAATACTTCACTCCAAACTCTCCCACCTTTAAAATTTGGGATAAAAACTAAAATAAATCCTAAGAAATCCTTTTTTTTTTTTTTTTTTTTTTTTTTTTTTCTGGTACCAGGGATCAAACTTGGGTCCTTGGGCTTGCAACGCAGGCAGTGGAACCACTGAGCTAAATCCCTGGCCCCTACTGGGTTTACCTTTATAATTATTTTTTTTTCTCAAAGCTTTAAGATTATGTCTTTGTGTTGGACTTTTGAGATTTTTGACTACGATGTGTCATGGTGAGCTTCTTTTTGTGACTATAGTTATTTAGCATTCTGTAAGCCTCACTAAAGTCTATGTTGAGTTCTTTACTCCTACTTGGAAATGTTTCACTATGATTTTTTTTTTTAATTTCATGAGTGGTAAGTTCTAATTTCTCTAACTCTAATTAACCATAGATTAATTAGTCTTCTTAGCACCATCTAGTAGCTGTTGGATGAATTTTTCTTGTTCTCTTACCTTTTTAAAAGTTTCTCTGAGTATATCATCATTTGATTCCATTTTGTTCTCAATTTCTAAAACCTTTTCTTCACATTGGTCACTTCTGGTGCTTATGAATTTAATAGTATTCTTTATCTCTGGGATTTCTGTTTGGCACCTTTATGTGGAGTATACTTCCATTTTGCTTTCTTTTGTTTTGTTTTGTTTTGTTTTTTTGAGACAGGGTCTTGCTGTATAGTTTAGGCTGGCCTTAAACTCACCATGTAGCCTAGGCTGATCTCAAACTTGTGGAGCTCCCCCTGACTCAGCCTCCCATGTGCTTGGTTTACAGGTGTGTACCACCTCATCCGGCTCGTAGAGTATATTTCTTTGGTAAGTTTGTCATTTGCATTTTGAACCATTTTGGTTAGCTCTTTCAATTTTTTATTTGTTTCTTCCATAATAATATCAGTCTGTTTGATAGTTCCACAGCATTTTGGGTTATGTCCTTTTTGAACTCATCAAGTTTCTTTGGTTCCTCTTTAATCATTTCATAGAGCTCAGCTATCTGCTGTGTGATTCCCTCTCCTTCTGATTCCCTTGGGGCTACTTTGGGAGAGTTAGAAATCTTTGGAGGTATTTTTTGCCATGTTTTTTCATGTTCTGTGTGTGTGTGTGTGTGTGTGTGTGTGTGTGTGTGTGTACACCCTCAGGTCAAATAAAGTGAAAAGAATTTGTTCTTGGTATAAAGATCTTTTCAGTTAGGTTCTGTTGTCCAAGATATGTCCTTGGCTTTATTTGTCAAGAAACGTTGAGTACCACCTCAAACCTATTCAATTAACTGGATTGGACTTTGTTTCTGTGTTTTAAGGAGAGAGTTTCACTGTTTATAATAGCACCAACATATCCAAGCAAGCATCAGTCATAAACATTAAAATTTGTTTTGATAGCTTCAGGCTTTTGTTAATGCCCCTTACAGACTATATTGCACTGCTATTTGTGATTCATCTGGGATGTGGAGGGTAGGAGGAAGAAGAGAAGGGAAAAAGGAAGGTGGTGGGTCAGTAGGAAGGGAGGGAGGTAAGAGAAACATCAGTGGGTAAAAAATACACAGGGAGTCGCACTTTAGTGGAATTATTTTATAGCTCAGGTAAAGGGCTTGTGTTGTGGGTTGGAAGAGTATTTGTAGAGGTGGGAAGGAATATGCATTTGTGTAGAAATGTTTTTAGAGGTTCAAAGAGTCTATGAGGTTGTCAGAACATGTTAATATATCTGTAGGCAGTTTGGTTTGGATTCTGTAAGCCTGATTTTGTTAAGGATTTCCCTTATATGCCCTCAAATAGTACTGTTTCATTAATAGCACTTATTCTTTACTGTACTTATACAGGCTTCTTTATATTTATATGATAAAAAGAACTTTTATAAATAACCTGAAATAAAAAAGTCAAAATGAAAGGAATGTCACCAGTTAGTCCTGCTTTCCTAACTCTGACCCCCACTCTTGTGGGCTGGAATAGCTAAAGATAAACATCATGAAAGAAATCGCTACATTTGGGTTAATATTGTACTGTCTTGTGACCATGATTTGTGATAGGAACTGTGGGAACTAGAATGTCTTATCACCTAAAACAAGGCCATGACTGTAAGACTCCTATAAAAGACAGATTGTCACCCAACCCAAGGTCCATCATTTGGCACAGCCTTTGATGCAGGCTGGCCCTTTGCTAGCAAAGTAAACTTTCTCTTTTATTTTACCCACTTCTGTGTGTCTGTTCCTTCCATAACATATGCTATTAGATAAGTGGAGGAGGGGCAAGGCAAGGGTATGAGTTAATGTAGAAAAAAGGAGAAAGAACATGGAGAGAAAATGGCATAAATAGAAGAGAAGAAACACTAAAAGAGGGAGCAGGTCAAGGGGGCAAACTTTGAAAAATTAAGTATAATATCCAAACAATACCAATAAAGAAGCAAGAACCAGCAGAAAGAAAACAAAAAACAAAAAGTAATGAAAACATAAAGAAGGAAAAAAGCCCAAGATGGCCCAAAGCAAACAAAGAAGCAAAGAAATCATAACTACAGTGACCAACTTAACAATAGAAATAAAAATAAAAACTTTCACATGGTCATTATAGCATTGACCCAGAGCATCCGTACATTGGAGTCACAGTCTGACTACACGTAGTTGCAGTTTGGCCCAGTCAATTGCATGCCTGAAGCTATGTGGGCTACTGCTTCCTCCAAACAGGTTCCTGGTTGCAAGCTGTGTGCAAGCAGGACCCACTGCAGGCCTCCTTGGATCTGATCGTCTTAATTGATTTGGCGGATAGATGTCACAGATGTCTCTGTATCGTCTCTCCACAGACTTTCCTTGCCTAATTCCTGACTAAAAGGCCACTGGTCCCAGCACCACTCATTGTCTGTCTGCCAGAGTCCACAGAACCTAATGTGCCCCCCAGGCTTGGCTCAGAACCCCCTTTGCCTGAGCAGGGCAGTGAACAAGACCTTACTCCATCTCCAGCCTCTCTAGATTTTGGAGGTACAGGAGGGGGTGCCTGCTGTTCTGACTTCTCAAGTCGGTGTCTGACCTGGGCACCAGTGGCTCCTCTCACAAATCTCCCTTGCTTCATTCTGCTGTGTGTGTTTGTTGCAGTCACCAGCTAAAAGGCGCTGGTCACCCCCTGTGAGAGCCCATGGGCAATTTTGTGTGGGTGCCGAATGTCAGGAGAACAGTACTCCTGTTATATGTGGGAAGAGTGGGTGGCTTTTTTTTTTTTCTGTGCTAGGCAAGCCCTTATCTCCACACAGTACCTCACTCACAGGTGCTGGATCTCTATTGTTTATGTGTGGAGATTTGTTCTGCCCCTTCTCCTGCTTTCAGCTTCTTTAAATCCTGAGATTACATATGTTCTAGGTGCCTGGTAGGGAGGTCAGAGTACTGTGTGTACCCAGTCAGCCCAGTCACTGAAGGGCCATCCCCCTCCCAAAGTTCCATCCTCTCCTTAAATGGCCTGTAAGATAGGTCTGGAATCGGGGCTGGTGTTATAGTCAGTGTTGTAAGGGAACAGATTTAATACAGAACATATAATTTAAAGGATTCTTTTATAATAGTCACCCAAAGTCAAATGCAGAGGAGTGCAAGAGATCTGTCCACACACTAGAGACCTGAAGAATCCATCCATGGGCCCGGATCCCTCAGTCATGCCCCACACAAGTGCAGCTGAAGGCCTAGAGCCCACAGCAATGTCCTCTGTGAGTCCAGCCAGAGGCCTAGAGCCCACAGCAATGTCTCGTGAAGGTCTATATCGAGAATCTGCATTGGGAAGGCCAGTGGTGGAAGCTAGAAAGTCTCTGCCCGTGGGGTGAAGGGTTTGTACTACCAGCCTGAAGGATCTGCACTGGAGCCAAGAAGTGACACTCGGGGAAGAGCAGAGCTTCCCTGGTAAGAACAGCAGCCATCCCTACCCACAGTGAGGATCCAAGCTCCTTCGATGATGAGAACAGCCAAGTATCAGGAAAACCATCCTTGGCAAGCTTCTCAAAAAAAAAGAAAAAGAAAACTAAAACAAAACAACAGCACATGCCATTGGCAGCCATCCTCAGGTGGGTCTTCCATGCCCAGAACCATGCTGACTCAATTCAGCTGGTTGTTCAGAGTTGACCATTAGTTAATCCACTGCAGTTTGGTACCGTGACCCAGGAGTGGTCCAGTTTCCTCACAGGACTCCTAGATACTGGATTTTGATTTAGCTAAATTTTCTTTTCATGTACCCTCCCATATGAGAGTTTATCTTCGGCTCTCACATCACAGTAACTGCTTTCCTCCAGCACCAATTCAGAGACATTATTCTTGCCCCTAGGTAGCTTTCTTCTCTCCCCAAAAACTTCTGAAATCAAACCTTAAACTTTGTTGTGCAGCTTGTTTTTGAGCAGAAAAAATTGTGGGAGACATTCCCAAATAGACTTCTGTGATTGAATGGCGTAATATAATGTTCTTTTAGCTTGGGTTTATCTGAATTTCAGGTCAAATCATAGACATCCTCTTAAATATACTACAATTAATGTAAAATATCTTTTAAATTGCTTAATTTGTCTTGTTCCACAGCAAAACAGTATTCTCTTAGTACTGATCTTTTCCTCACCTATTCCAGCTAATATTCTCATTGTCTGCTTCTCCTCCTCCTCTCCCTGACCTCTGCATGCTGGAGTCCCACAGCTTAGTCCTAGGGCTTCCCCTTTCCTTCCCACACTCACCCAGTTAATGGATTTAAGCTCAATCTCTATCCAAAATCTTTTTCTCCCATCCTGACTATTTTCTTGAGCTGCAGATCTTTGTACTAGATCTCTTTATTTGATATGTTTGTTAGATTTCTGCATCCAAAGTGAATTCCAGATCTTCTCCTTGGAAACTTGTTCCTTTTGCTGTCTTCCTAGCTCAGTAAATAGCAATGTTTTCAGTTGCTCAGGTCTAAAATTGAAATTGTCTTTGTCTTCTCTTATTTTCTTTCATGTTCTCTATTCCCATCTGTCAGCAAATTGCACCTCTACCTTCAAAACATGTCTTTATATATTCCAGATAATAATAATGAATGTAACTGTACTGCATACCTAAAATGTACCAATAAACTCAGTTAAAGAAACAAAACATGTCTTGCCACCTTGCCCACCAGTACTAGTCCAAGTCATCCCATTTTCTCTCACAGGCCTTCTAACTGGTCTCTGGGCCTCCACTCTTGACCCCAGCATGCCTTAATACAGTAGCCAAGAAGTACTGTTAAAATGTTAGCTCCTGTTACTTCTCTGCTCAAGACCTTCCAGTGGATTCCTGTTATTCCTTACCAGGACCTATGATTTCCCCATCTCTTTGATTTCCTCTTGGACTACCTTTCCCCTCTCTCCCACCCTCTGTTTTAGCCACAGGGGCCTCCTAAACTTTGACATTCCTTAACCCTCCAGGCATACTCCTGCCTCAGAGTCTTTGCATTCACTTTTCCTTTCTTAGAATGCTGTTTCCATAGATATCTTATAAGGCAAATTTGCTCTCATCTTTCAGGGCTTTTCTGTAATGATACCTGCCTTATTTTCTCCATAGTGCTAGGCACTATGTAATATGCTACATGTTTTGCTTACCTGTCTCTTCCACTAGAATTCAGGCTTCAGGAAGGCCAAAATTTTTTACTTTATTCACTGCTATACCCTAACTACTAAGAACAGTGGTTGGCACACACTGGGCACTCAGTGTAACTACAGAGGAAATGGATAGATGAATGTCCTGTCCTCTCATAGAATTGTTCCAGTAGTGACAAGATAGGCAGGGAGGGAGATAGATAGATGATAGAAAGACAGACAGACAGATGGTAGAGAAGTTGATATATAACCTACCACTACCCTCCCACTCTGTCTAGGAAAAACAGCACAAAGTACAAATATACAATTACAGATGAAACACTTCCATTTTAGGCTAAAGACAGCATACAATCATTATACATTTTATATTTCTCAAAAAATTTTAAATAATGCCTTTCATTTCAACATCTTAAAATACATTACAAAAACTCGTACTATAATTACACGTATTTATACATCACTATTATGCATCAAGTAGGAATAGAAGGCTTAATGGATTCAAGATCTCACTGGCTTTTGACACATTTGTATTGGAACAGAAAAGGTGAGATGAGCCCAAGTGGCAGTTTGACATTTACATTATGTTATTTAAGTCTGGGAAAGTCTATTATTGCATTGGTTATTAGCATAAGAAAAAGTGAAGTGACTTCTAGACTATCAGCAGAGTCCCATGATGACCTGGGGACAGCCAGTTACCTCAGTTGACTTTGCTTGCTCTTCCAATCTCTGTAGGCTTGTCATGGTTGAACAGATTTCTCAGGGAGGGCTTGCGAGGGAAGTAGGGCTCGCTCTTAGTGGTTAACCAAAAGTGTTTCCCTGAGGTCAAAGTGTGAATTACATGTGCTCTATGGAGACCACACTTATGTCAAGACAAATGTTTGTCATGAGAGGGAGCATTTACAAAGTTTCAACATTTGGAGTGTGGCTTTGGTATCCTGGTCTCTTTGTGGTCTCCAAATCCTCTCGTTAGATGCCCAGAACTGTCGCTCTTTGTCCTCTCAGAGCTAGCACACAGGAAAGTCTCTGGTCACAGTTTACACACTTGCCTCCTCCAAGGTTCTTATAGTTTTTGTCTCCTTGGAGAGATCAAAACCAGAAAAGAAACTAATAAACTGCCTACTGTCAAATTGTAGGAGTCAACAAGCCTGATGCATCCTCTGTGTTGGGAAACAAGACTTAAAACTGCCAATGCCCTAGAGATAAAGTTGAGCAGATAAACACAACCCCTGTACCCCAAGCATATCCAGAATGAAACTGCTCTACCTATTTACAGTGAATTCTGAAGTCGTCAAACCCCAGCAGTCTGCCATCCGAAAGAAGTGACTGTGGGCTTTCCTCATTCATGTTCACTGACTACTAGAAGACCTTAGAGGTTATGGAGCCAAATCTTCTCAATGCATAGGTGAGGAGCCCAAGGCTCCAAAATTTAATTGCTGATCTGTGAACTACTCAGGACAGAGTGCATATCTCAACTTTTGTGTATGCTTAGAAGTGACCAAAATGCAGCTCTTGCAAGTGGCCCTATAAGTTAGCATGGTTATTTAGCCCTTCCTTTTAGTTTAAGACAGTGATGAATTTGTTAGTGAGGTTGTTATAAAAATAAAAATGCTCATGATCTAATAATACAATCATATGGGCTAGTGAGGTTTTTAAGTTGGATCCAGGAAAAGCTAACTTTTTCATCTACTTCTACACTGGAGCAGGCCCATGACAACAGGTGTGGGAGAGTGGGTAGAGAATATACTGGATAGAATGCAGGGCCTGGAAACTTATAAGACTAGCTGACAGTATCCTCCCACAGAGTCAAATGTACAACAGTACAGAGATCTGTCTGTGCACTAGGGATCTGAAGAATCCAGCTGAACGCCTGGAGGCCATGGCAATGTCCTGTGCTAGTCCCTATCCCAAGTTCTAGGAGTCTGCAATGGAAGACTGAAGAGTCTGCGCTGGAAAGCCCAAGGATTGGTGCTGGAGGTTCAAGTGTCTGCACTGGCAGGCAAAAAAGTAGGTGATAGAAGCTGAAAAATCTGCACTGAAAGCCAAGAGATGATGCCCAAGGTGAAGGCGAAGACCAGAGATCAGCCAAAGAGAACAGCCGAAGCCCATCTGAGGAAAAGCAACCAGAATAAAGCTCTTCCAAGGAATATCAGCGGAAATCCCTCCCATTCTCCTTTTTATGAGTTCCGATGATCCTCCCTAAAGTGGGTCTTCCACACCCAGAGCCATGCTGACTCATTTCATCTGGGTGTTCTCGCTCAGGCTGACAACTGAGCAAGCTTTATCCCAGACTTTGGCATAATCCAGACTTTTACTTTGAGCAAGCACTTCATCTGCTTAGGAAATAGAAATCTTCCTGGGAAGTAACAAAAAGTGGTATCGCCCCTAGGACAGAGCAGATAGATGAGCAAAGGATGTAGGCAATAATTTTGCATCAAAGATGAAATACTTCTCTGCTTTTATGTCTCAGTCTGTCAAAGGCATGGAGAAGCAGACTGTCTGCATAGGCTAAGGGCATGCTCATGCTGTACCAACTCTTTCTAGTTTCTTTCTAGAGTTAGAAATGGAAGCATGAGCTAGTTTTAACTGGGGTTTTTGTCATTTTTGATTCAAAGAATTCTAGTTAAGACATCCTCTCAGTGTTCAAATGTGGCAAGTGAAGCTCCTATGGATGGAGTGACTGAATCCAAGATTACACAGAATGTTAGACAAAGTATCTCAGTTGGAAACTGGGTCTGCTGATTTCCATTCCAGCGAATTTTCTGCCATACTGTGCTTGTGCTCTATATACTGTGTCTTGTAAACTGCTTCACACTTTCTAAGTGAAAGTACAGTCTTTTTCCATACCAGACTGTGTCACAGCAAAATCCATTCATCCCAGCAAAATATGGAGGACTATTGATTAAGGGTTCCAAGATGTGAGAAGGGATTTTAGACTAGCTAATTTGTATCTGAGTCCAAATAAAAGTCATACCAGTCATATTGTGGGATTAAAGGCAGAAAACATGATTCTGGTTTTTTTCCCCCCAAAGGAAGGTCTATTATTTTTAGGCATATAAAACAGAGTTTTTCATAAATGTGTTTATAAGTACTTGTCTTGCCCCAGACTTCCTCCATAGTTGAAATTCAAGAGATGTAGGAAGAAAGGGAGGGTGGGAGGGGAACCAAGGCAAAGAGAGAGAGAAAGAGGGATGAAGGAGGAAGAAAAGTCGAGTGAGTTTCAAGTAAAAATGGGTTTTCCTACTGTTCAGTGTAGCTTATATTTAATAAATAGTCTCTTATAGTGATCTCAAAAGATGATGTGAAACCTAGTCCAGTGTACACTCTGCCTTACTAAGTTGAACAAAAGAAACTGTGAGAAGAGAAACCTAAAGTCAGAGCCTCAGACCGCAGGGCTGTCTTAGCAGTGATGAAGATTAGGAGCAAATGAGGTAACAGAAGATGGTGACACTTGATATAAGACCTCATTGTAGTAGTTCTGTGAACTGGCTATGACAGGGTTCAGGAACAACCACTAATACTCATTTACCAAGGCTGTGTGTTGGAGCAAATGATGTGAAAGTGGGCAGTTCCTGGATTTATTAACACAGTGAATAAAGTTTTAGTAAACTCGATGATGAATAGATTTGAAAGTTATTCTAATTATTGTTTAGTATGTGTTATATCATTCTTTGTGATCAGACTTTTTAAAACCACAAACAGGATGCAGAAAAGTTTCAGAGTCAGAAAAAAGATGGTCATCAAAAGAATTTGTTTTGCATAGCTCTGTAAAAGTATTAAACCACTTTAAAACCTGTTTTTTTCTACTTTTAAAATTCTGTATCAGTAGGCATCACTGTTAAAGATTATTTAGGCATCTTTTACCATGCTACATTTAATTAATCTATAGATATAAAAAAGGAAAGGGAAACAGCTTCATTATCATCCTCATGAAACTAGCAAAATGAAAATATTATGCGGGTTATATTTAAGTAAGTTTCTCTCACTATAAACAAGTAGACCTAACAGATATCTATAGAATACTTTTACCTAAAATCAACAAATATATATTCTTCTAAGTGCAGTCAATATTTCTCACTATATACAGATAATAATAAGTAAGCTTTAAGTAATTTTGAAATAAAAATTTAAAATTTTTAGACAAATAATCTTTAACCTAACTCACTCATATTAAAAGATCAAGTTTCATTCTGGGCATGGTGGTGTATTCCTATAATCCCAACACTCGGGAAGCTGAGGCAGGAGGATTGCCATAAGTTTGAGGCTAGCCTGGGCTACATAGTGAGTTCAAGGCCAGCCTGAACTACATAGCAAGACTCAGTCTCAAAAAACAAGGAAAACAAAACAAACAAATGAGAAAAGATCTAGTTTTAGTTGTAAAAAGTTTTTGTTAATGTTTTCTTTAGTAGTTTTATATTGCAAGCATAATACTTTATAGTGACTATTTTTTAACTTTTGAAATATTTTAAAGTATTTTAAGTATAAAAAATGTTTAAGATTTGCTGGTGGCACAACATGCCATGTCATTTAATATTTAAAGCTATATCACATGACTGCATGGTTCACTGTCCAGCAAATTATTTATTGATTTCTTACATTTGTTCTTCTAACTATATGTCTCTAGGTTCACGTCACTGTCTTTTTTTGAAATTCTAAAGACTGGGCTTTGCTGGTTCACAACTTGTAGTCTTTTTTATGAGATGTACAATAGCACCACATGCAGTTTTAACCACCAATTCTTTAATTCAAACATTCATTCAACAAATATATGCCATTTACTATTTGAGACTCTGAAAATAGAGGTGGACCAGACAAAAATGTTCCCTGATTTTGGAGGTTTTGTTATTGTGGGAGAGAGAGAAAAGAAGAAACAAGTATAAAGAAGCAAATACATTTTTAAAACTGACGTTAGAGGTTGATAAATGTTATCAAGAAAACATAACAGGTAATATAACAGAGGGTGGAGGAGAAGGGTAATATGAATAGGGCCATTTAAAAAATCCTTACTGAGGCTGAGGCATCTTGAGCACAAACTTACATAACAAGAAAGACAGCCATGTATTTCACTCCAATAGAACAGCAAGAGCAAAAAGCATGGGTCTGGCATCATGTAGAGGAAAAGAGACAGTGGTGACAATGAAGAAGCACGGGTTCTAGCACAGGGCACCATTGGCCATGGTAGGACGTTTAAACTCTGTCCTAGGAGGTTAGGAAACCATTGCGGGGCTTCACCAGAACAGAGATGCCTGATCTATGCTGATAGACAGTGCAAGGGCTGCTGATAGTGCTTTTGTAATCTGGGTCCCAAGAAAGGGTGTCAGGCAGAGCAGGTGAGTAGGGATTAAAATTCAACCCTTTCCCACTCAGCAAACCCTGTGCCTGTCATCTTCACCCGCGGGAGAGAGATCATTTTTTCACCAAACACAAAACATGATATGGAAGCGGTTTCAAATGAGAACAGGGAAGACAGTGCTGAAATCATCTTTGCAAGAATAACAGTTGTAGTGAAGAAAGAAGTGGGTGGGTTCAGAATGTGTCTGGAGGTAGAGCTTGCTAATGGATGAGATGTGAGGGGTAAAGGGAAAATGAATAATTGACCATGAGCCTTAAATTCATGGGGTATGTGCTGTCTCTGACTGAGATAGGGAGAATTGGGACTGGACTGCAGTATTATGGAGAGTGGAGGGGCAAAAAAATTCAATGTGATCTTCATTTAGTCCAAGGCATGCTAGATATGAAATGAGTGGATTTTTGAGCTGAGGAAATTTGCAACTCCCTTAAATATTTAGAAGTGCATAAGAACTAAGACATATCATGTAAAGCTACAAGATCCCAATGATGAATGTAACAGTACTGTATACCTAAAAAGTACCAATAAACTTAATGAAAAAAAGTATTGAGAAGTGCAAAGATCTGAAAAATCTCTTTTAGGGAGTATATGCAAGGCAAAGGAGAGAACTAGAGTTAGTCTACAGTTCTTCACCTGAGGGATGGATTTACGACTAACAGGTACAACCTCTTAGATGTCCAGCCCATCATTCTGCTCTTCACTAAGATATTGACAGCCCACAAGTACATGGAGGCAGGCTTTGTTCACGCTGGTGTCCTCCACCTCTCTTTCCGTCTGTGATAATACACCTTATTCACTGGTTGCCCTATTCACATTCTCTGTGGAATTTGGCAGCCAGTATGGGTTGGCAGGGATTGGTAGAGACTCTGAAGTGCCCTGGCTGCCTTAGCCCCATGCCAACTGGCCCTATTCACCTTCTAGGTGTCTGCTGTGTTCTCCACTCAGCTCCTAGCTCAATGGATTACCTTGTCCCTCACGGTTAATATCCACTAACTCACTAGGCAGAAGTGACTCACAGACCATTTGGCAATGTGGGAATTTCTGAGTCCCATCCTCACTGCAGAGAACTAATGGAGCTTTACAGAGATACGATCTCTCCTCCCTGTTTGTTTTTTTACCTTGCTGGGCTACTAATTGTACACTGACATGCTGTCACCACTTCCTCCTTACTGCCCAGGTTGGCAGCAAAAGGGCAAGCAGAGTGACCATGTTCCCTCAGGGACCCAAAAGTAAACCAGGCAAAAACTCTCCACAGCATTCCCTTCAACACTGTAACACATCTTCTCTCCCCATGTAGACGTTCAAAGGGAAGAGATTAGAACCCATATGCCTCCCTATGCCCATCCTGTCCCATCTTCTCTCCCCATGATCCAATGGTACCAAAGGAGGTAGGCTTCCAACTTGGACTTCTTTGCATCTATTCTTTTCCTGCTGTGGGGGAGATAAAATTATATCCCAACCATCAGAGGCAGGAGAACAATCTTCTCTATGTATATTGAGTACTAAACACATTAAAGAATTTTAAAAATTATTTCCAGTCTCATTACTATACCTTGATGGTGATGTGGGTATAGAAGGCTCACCTGATATTTCATAATGGAAAAAATAACCTGTTCATATTTAAACATAGCACACTTGCAACACAAGTTTGTAGCTCGTTGAAGCTGTCAGGCTGGAGATACCATCTGAGAGTCATTGGTATGTAAAAGAGTAAAGCCAGGGACTGCATAAGGGCACCCAAATCATGACAGACAAAAACAGCAATCTCAGAACTGAATCTTTGGAACAATCTATTATGTAAGGGCTGAAAAAAAATAATAAAGGATCCTCAAGGACATAGAGGGAATAGTATATGACTTTGGAAGAAAGTTAATAGCATGTGGTATCACCAGGGTGAGGTGATAGCAGGTTTCACCTGTAGAAGGATTCTAGCCCATACTCTGATCCTACCCCTGATCCTGACCAAGACCTTCAATTCTTCCATAAAACAATACTGAAGAATAGTTTTCCAAATCATAAATCAAATAAGTTCATCTACGAGTACCATTGGTAATAAAACTTCGTGAAATCATGTCACTGTTTTAAGATGATGCTCTTTGAGCCAAAATGAAACCCCATTAAATGATTGCAGTAATAATCATTGGCAGCTGGGGATTTCCCTGTGTTACTGAGAACTTTTAAAAGTATTCCACAGGATCTGTCTGTCTGCTTTGTGTGAAGCATCATAAGGAGGAGGATGACTGTTTCTTTCTTTGCTTTGCTTATCTTTTTCTGAAATCAACTTGGGAGACACTTTTGTTTTTCATTCTTTCAGGCAGACATTAAAGCATATGGCTGTGGGTGAAGCCCTGTTGGGTCCTAGACTTATTGTCCCAAGTGCACAGGAGGTGCTAAGAGTGTCCAGAGGCAGTGCCTCTCTTTCCAAACAGAAGGACCTGCGATAGAAACCTTGGGATGCACAAGTTTCCCATGTGCACCACCATTCCCCACCTTTGCTCTGAGTTCCTGGTGCCCACCCTCCTGTCCTGACCTTCACTCACAACTGTGACTGTGACTATTGAATGAATATTGTTCATTTCTCCCATACCATCTTCCCTATTTAATCAAATTGAGATTATCTAGACCATAGAGAAAATAGAGTTTGAGTTCAGAGTTTGAATTACCATTTACTTTAATGGTCATTCTGGGAGGTGGAATGAGATGGTACACAGAATTTGAGTTAAATGCTGGCTCTATCTCTCTTCAGATAATTGAGGTTTCAGGTCGAAGTAATCCAGTGAGTTGAGTGAGATTCTTGTCTTCTAACTTAGACTTGGCTTCTGGAACCTGTTGCTAGCCATGACAGAAGAATAAGGCTTGTCATGATTTGGGGAAAAAAGACAAAAATTAAGAACCAAGAGCAGATTTTCCATGATGCATCCCATTCATGGAAGCAGGACAGAGAGGTGGCAACTGAGATGAAACCCAATTGTTTGCATTTGGAGCCAACTTCAGCTAGAGTTAGATCTTAGGAGATGCACGGAAAGTGGAACCTACTCCTGTCTCTAAAGTGCTGATGTACAGAGCCCTGTACTCTGAGATGAGATGGAGCCTGCATTTGGATAAGTTAGATAACTTATAAAAATGTTGGGGAGCTGCTTAAGTTACTGGTATGCTGAGACACTGAAAAGTTACTTTATCTTTATTTCCTTATCGAAAAATTTCAGGTAGAAATACATTCTTTATAACATTGATCTGAGGTATGTGATAAGACAATGCATATAAAATATCTGAGTCAGTAAGTAGCTTATGGAAAGATTAGAACTATTGCTGAACAACAGACTGAAAAAATTTACCTTACCTAGAGGTTTGTTTGTTTGTTTGTTTGTTTTTTGAAACAGTGTCTCACTATTTAGTTGAGACTTACCTGGAACTCACTTTGTAGCCCAGGCTGGTCTCAAACTCACAGCAATCCTCCTGCCTCAGCCTCCCCAGTGCTGGCATGCACCACCATGCCCGGCATGAAAATTTTTACCTTAAATATTTCAAACTCAGCCTATTAAAAATTAAGTTCATGGCATTAGGGGTATGATAGTTGCACTAAGCCCATTTCTTTTACGAACACTCTTTTTCAAAATCCCAGGAAAAAAAATTCCAACCTATACTAGATGGAAAATCATGGACCCCTTCTGGAAAGTGACTGGGGTAGGGTCTTATCCCTATTTGCAGTAGGTAGTCTTCTAAGATAGATGATCTCTATCTCCTAGTGTTCATACCCATGTATAATGTTTTCTCTTTGATTGTGAACTGGGGCTTAGGATAGGTTGACATTTCTGTAGGTTTTAAAGATTGCCTTCAGCTTGTGCACTCTGAAGAAGAGAGCTGCTATGCCATACTAGAGAGGCCCTCCCCATGGGAATTGAGAGGAGCCTCTGGGAACCAGAGGGAACAGGGAGGAACCAGTGTCCTCAGTCCATAGCCCATGAGGAATCACATAATCACCAAACATGTGGGTCTGGAAGGGTCTTTTCCCAATGAAGCCTTGATAACAAGACTGTGTCCTCACTGTCGACACCTTGATGACAAGCACACCTGGCTTCTGACAGATATGGACTAATAATAAATATGTGTTGTTTTAAGCTTTTAGGTTTTCAGTAATTGGTTACACAGCCACAGATAACAGTGACTTCAACCTTGTCCACTTATGACGTTTTAGTCTGAGTGGCACAGGTAGATGTAGAGTAAGAATGCTAGGTGTTCACCAAACCGCAAACTGCAATCCATCTTCATTGTCCCCATCTACAGGTAGCTGGGACTAGAGCAGATTACAAGGAAGAGGATAGTCAGAGGCAAAGTTCAACATTTTAAGTCTTCTACCTAAAATACTTACGGCAGATATTGGAAGGGAAAGTGGAGTGGGGCCTAGCTACGTAATTTACAATCTGCATCCTTGAGACTACAGGGCAGGGCCTGTCCTCTGGGTATAGAAAGAGTCTCCAGGGTCAGCAGTGGCTGAGATGTTACCTATGGAGAATTGCTGTCCAGTTGGCTTGCAGCTTCCAAGAGAAAAACATAGCCTAGTAGCTCTCAGAAGTACATATCATCCCTGTCCTGAACAGACCACTAGCTAAATTCCTAAATAAAAATTATACATCTAAGTTTGTTTTCTATTTTTATTAAGGACTGAAAGAAATAACATTGACTTATACCATCCCCTTGGAACCCTTCTCAGCTACCAATACTGATTATCTTTCTGAACAACTATCTATTTGCATCAGTAGAGCAAAAAATTACTACATTCAATATAAAAATATTCAGCACTGTAAAAGAAACATTCAGAACAAATGACCCCCATTGAAAAGGCACTTAAAGAGCTTTTTCCTCCATCCTTGTTTCCTGTCTTATCTGTAATTCTTATTTTTACATTGCATCACTAAAGGGCAGGTTGTTAAAGAAAGGAAGCAATATTTGAATAATTCCTGAAGACAATAATATGATTTTGAGTCCAAAAACTTCTTAGTGGAATATCAGTAGCTGTGAGCACACCTAACTGCCTTCTTGGTTTCTAATGTTATTCCTCAGTAAAAGGAACTAGAACTCTGGGAAAACGGTTGCTTCTAGGATTTGAGCAGGACATAAGCAAGATATGTCTGGAATATCTTGTGTGGAACACTGGAGAATAAATGCAAAAAGAAAAAGAAAGAAAGAAAAAAGAATAAAACAGAAATCCCCAAATTTAAAGAAAAAAACAACACATTGAGAGTCAAAGGGGACACAGGAGCCAACTCAATGGGCCTCCCAATGCCCAAAGCTGGGACATCCTGAGGAACAAGATAAATAAGAAGTATTGGATTATAACACATTACATGAAATAAATATCCATAGATTAATACTGACATAAATAATTTAATAAATAAACGGGGTTGACTCAGAGTTGAAAAGCAATGGTGAATACATCCACATCAAGTAAGAAATTAATAAAGGAAAAAAATCATAAAATGCTAAATTAAAGAGGTAAGAAAAGTCATACAGAGGTTGAAAAACAAAAACAAAACTCTAATCTCTGGAAAGAATAAAATATACAAATTTCTTACACAATCTATTACAGAGAATAGATGTGTACAATGCGCAATATTGTTACTTTGATTGTTGGCATAAATCTGGGGATATTTTCTATGAAAATGCACACAAAAAATCATTAAGAAGTAGACCCAAAATAACAACAAAAAACCAGGAGAAATAAAAGATGCCAAAGAATTAACTTTTAAAAGCCATCACACACAGATATTAAAAACAAGTTTAGTTTAATTCCTTCAGCAAGCATTCTAATTACTACACATATCCCAGGCAATGCTTTGTCAATAGCTTTGTAGAAATGAATAAGAAAAATCCTTACTTTTCCGAAAGGAGTGAGGAAACATTGAAAATCCCATACTGTGTTATTAAAACTCTTCCAAAGTATACCAACAGATTGAAAATGTCTTAACTCACTTTATAAGGACAGTATAATCCTGAAGAAGGGATAAAAAAGTAAAATTAAGAATGGATTCGTTTAAAAAGGGAGTCAATCTAAGTACAGTACTTCTGAGAGAGAATTTGGCTTTTCCCTATTGTCAAGTTCAGTTCCCCCTGTAAGCCAGATGCAGGTAACCTGCCAACTAGTCTTGATTGGAAAAGTGTATGTGACTGGGAGGCAGGGCTCTACCTGAATTATGGATTCCTGATGTGGACACCATAGTCTCAGGCCCTGGAGGCTATGTCTATGGAACACTTTGAAGAAATACTACAGTAGCTCCTGGGGGACATGATGACATAAACCAGGACATTCCCAGGCCTGCCCAATGGGAGGCTTGACTTTTCACACCTGAGCTATTACCTGGGGTTCTTAAGAGGCTGACTCCTGGTTGACACTAAAGACCATTCTCACTGAAAAAGGGCACTGCCCACTGCTGCCCTCCTGGGAAACTGTGTTCTGTGGTCCGCTCTTCAGAGGAGACATGTACTAAATATAATCTATGAAAATCTTAGCTCTGAATATTTAGTTGACCCTATGCTTAGCTAAACGCTTAAACCTAAAAAGGTCTCCTGGTGGGCATCACAAATTATTTAAAAAATTAAAATAAAAAGAGCAAATTGAATCCAGTAACGCATTGAAATAGCAATATAATATGACCAAATACAACTCATTCTAGGAATGTGTGGATGGCTCAATGTTTGAGAATCTATTAAAACAATTTATCACATGAAATAATTGAAAGATAAAACTCATGATCCTGATAGGGACTTAAGAGACATTTGACAGCATTTAGCTATTATTCTAATAAAAACTCAGTGGTTTAGTTACTTTTTCTTTCATTGCTGAGACAAAATACATGACACCTAAAGTTAAATGAGGAAAGGTTCATTTTGCTCACAGTCTGTAGAGCTTTCAATTCATAGTTGGCTGGCTCCAAGGCAGAGTGACATGGCAGAGTATCATTGCAGAGGAGAAACAGTTCATGTCCTGCAGCAAGCAGCAAGCAACAAGCAACAAGCGATAACTCTCTTTCTGTCCTTATATCTTATCCAGGCTACCCACCCTTAGGACAGGTAGCACTCACACTCAGGGTGGGGCAGCCTTAATCCTAGCACTGCACCATAAATCAGTCCCAACATCACATCCTTAATTCCAGGAGCACATACCCTAGATTCATCTACCTCCAAATAGCCCCATCTATGACAGCATGAGGCTTTGAGAGGTCATCTAGATACAAGCCATACTACTTGGTGAACTAGAAATTCAAAGTACATATTCCCTATCATGAAATTAATAACAAATGTGACATTTAAGTGGAAAACATTAACAGAATTTCCAGTAAAGTTAAGAAAATACCAACAGTGTTATTGCCACAATTACAATTTTTAGTTCTATCAAATAAATAAATACATGCCAAGTGAGGTGGTACATGCCTATAGTCCCAGCACGTGTAAGGATTGACATGAGTTTGAGGCCAGCCTGGGCTCCATAGTCAGTTTAAGGCCAGTATGAACTACAAAATGAGACCCTGCCTCCAAAAACCAAAACCAAACAAACAAAAAAATAAATGAAACAGTATATTCTAAAGAAATTGATTACAGCACCAGTACTCCTATCAATTCATGGGCAAACCGTGTCTGATGAACAGCCAGCCTGATTTTGTAAATAAAGTTTTATTAGAATAAAGCCACACTGATTCACATGTTGCCTCTAGCTGTCTTCCAGCTACAAGAGTTAAATAATCTTGGAAAGTCCACATGTCCCACAAAGTCTGAAATATTCGTTAGCAGGCCAGTTAAGAAGTTTGCTGACCCTCTGACTAGAGGACTATTATTTGCAAATGAAAACTTCTACTTACAGGGAAAGCCCACAGAGAAGCAGTTGAAAATTATTACAAGAAGAGAGTTCAGTAGTTGGTGGGTGTTCAACAAAGCTAGAAACAGTAATAATTTTTTATACTGTGTTGATTGCATCATTTGACCTAACTCCTTGCTTTTCCCCATATCCATGTTCTTTGCCATATTCCTTATCTCAGTTAATGACCATTCTGTCAGCTTCCTGGACCAAAGACCACTGAGCAATTTCTACTCCTCTTTTTCTCTCACATCATTTATCCAACCCATTAGTACATCTGTTTGATTCTACCTTTAAAACATATCCAGGCCAAGAATTACATTCTACCTCTGTTGGTACTGCCTTGGTCCAAGCCGTCATCATCCCTTACATGAAGTGTCTCAGTGGCATTTTCATTCAACTACTAACTGAAAAAAAAATCAAGTCTTCCATCTTCATGTCTCTTGTCCATGTATTCTCCACACAGCAGCCAGAATACTCTAAAATACAGGTCAGATCTGGTCATCCCTCTGATTAAAGCCCTCCACATTACTTAGAGTGAAATCTGGAATCCTCATTGCCTATAAGGCTTTGTATGCTTTGGGTTTTTGCTCCCTTGGTGACCATAATAACTCTTTCCTTCTTTTCATTCTGCTGTACTACCGGAGCTTCCTTACTGTTCCTCCTGCATGGTAGTCACACTCTAACTTAATAGACTTTGTCTTCCCATTTCCTGTGTGTGAAATGTTCTTTCTCCAGATATCTGCCAGCTTACTCCATTGCTTTATTTGAGCCTCTGGTCAAATCACCATATCACAGAGGTCTTCACAGGCCACCCAGAGGAACTAGCTTCTGCCTTCTACCACACACTGTCACATCACTGACTTTTGTTTTAACAGCACTTCTTACTGCTTGTCATAATACCAATGTATGTACATAATCTTTAATTTTCTCCACTTTCTAAAATATGTATTTTTAAGACCAGGAGCTTTGTTTTATTCACTACTTTATCCCAAGAGCCTAAAACAATGTCAGGATGTAAAGTAAATATTATTTGAATAAACAGGTGAATTTAGGAATAAAATTCACAAAAAATGCGCAAAACCCATGTAAAAGAAACAAGACTGTAAAATTGAGTTGGAGAAGTTAAAAAAAAAACTTGAATATCTAGGGACATCTCATGTTCCTATCTAGGAAGAGAGTCAATATTCTAAGGGTATCGCTTTTTTCCCAAATTCACTTTACATTGAACACAATCTCAGTAGGATTTCTTTGGAAGGATCTTGCCCATTATAGGCAATGTAGAGATATTAATGTTTGTAACTGTCTAAAATGCTCTTTAAAAATGACAAGTAGTAAGAGTCAGACATTCCCTACCATATTAAGGCATAAAGAAAGCTACATTGACAAGACCACGGTACAATACTATGCTACCAGTACAAATAGACAGCCCATTAGAGCCAGCTATGGTAGCTTCCAGAAATACACCTAAACAAAACTGAAAATTTAGTGCTCAATAAGGTGATGTTTAAAGTAAGTAGGGATAAGAGTTATTTAGCCAATAATGATATTGATCAAACATCAAAGAAAAATAGATTATTTTTATATTGTAAAAAGAAATACAAGATATTTGAAAAACAAAGATATGCAAGGCAGTCTCAAAAATTAGTAGGTAAAAAAGATAAACATATCAACAAAAATTTGGGCGTAACCAGGTAATATACAAATGAAGAAAGACAAAAGAGCAAATAAGTCATTAATCTATGAGTTCAACAAATGCGTATTAGTATCACACATGTGCCAGACACATTGGCCAAATTTAATTAAAAAAATCAATATACACTGTTGGTAGGAATGTTAGATCCAGGCATTCTTAACCCGATTAATGGGATTATTGTAAATTGTAAATTGTCTTCTGGATCTTCCCAAAGGGCAATTTGGCAATATATATTGAAATTCCTTGACTGTCAACTCTAGTCTAGAATCTACTCTAATCTGGATGTGAGAACTAAAACTGAAATGGTCATCTGGTAGCCACAAAGTACGTTGAAGTCAACCCACAGGAAGTAGAGGAAATCTGTCCTCTTTTAATGACCTTGACGCCCACACTAGGAATAGAATCAGTGTTTTTCAAGAAGGGGAAATTTCTTCTTTGCTTCAGCCAATGTTAATTGGGGTTTCTGTAATTTGTGGCAAAAGCATCCTTGATGGCACAGAGAGCTCTACTCTTTGCCTTTTGATCTTCCAGACTTATTTTCTACTTCTGTCCAACAACTACCTCTCTGGGGATCAGGCTGCTTCCAACTCTGCCAGCACCTTGATTTTGGACTTTTTATCTGTAGAATTGTGAGAGAATAACTTTCTGTTGCTTTAGGTCACCCTGTTTGTTTGTGGTCTTTGTTATGGTAATCCTAGGATACTAATATAATCCCTCTGGAATTTACCTCCAAAGTTATAAATTGCCCCCAAAGTAATAAATTGATTTTCTGATTAAGTAGACTTAGAAGATGGATTGTACAATATGGGTCAATAGAAATAAATATTGATACATGATGTTGCAGAGTAGAACACAGCTTCTGGGTTTAGGTAAATCCTGTTCAAATTGCCAGGTATATGAATGGGACACCTCACTTAGTGTCTCTGAGTTTCAACTTCCATGTATGTTTTCAGTACTGATGAAAACATCAAATGAGATTTTCTCTCCTTTGGAAACAGCCCTGCAGACCCTTTCCATAATAAAGGCTTGTTATGGTCCTGGTCTGGTCCTGTTTTCTATTTTTTAACCTAACATATCTGGTGCCAAGACCCAGGAGGAAAGTGACTGATTAAGCTACGATCCAGCATGGGCAGGGTCAACTGGCCTTTCGTCCACCCTCCTCCAGACCACATCTGCAGAGCCAGGACCTCGTTGGGGCTTTCTACCTTTGCCTTTGCTCATGACTCACATCCACACTGGACAGTGATTTCAGGGTGAGTAGGTAGTTAGCTTCCCTCTACTCAGGTCCTCTGTCTTGTTCTCCTTTGCTCCCTCTGGGGACTACTCAGAAACCTAAGTCAAGGCCATTGGCATTGCTGGTTATAACTGATATGTACTGACTTATTATTGTCCTGTTATTGGCCTTTTGTTGACTCTTTTTTACTTTTTCACCTTCTTTTAATTTCTTGCCTTGCCTATTTGATTTGCTCTGTTGGGCCTCATGGCATTGTTGCCTTCATTGTCTTTTTCTAGGATCTTGTTTAGAAATGCTTGTAGTGCTGGTTTGGTATTCATGTAGTTTCTCAGGTGTTCTTTGTTGTGGAAGTGTCTTATTTCCCCCTCCATTTTGAAAGAGAGTTTTGCTGGATACATCAGTCTAGGTTGGAGGTTGTTCTCTTTTAGTCCTTGAAATATCTCATTCCAGGCTCTCCTTGCCCCAAGGGTTTGTGTTGAAAAGTCTGCTGTGATTCTGATGGGCTTTCCTTTGTATGTGATTTGTTTCTTTTCTCTTACTACTTGTAGTATTTTATTCTTCTCTTGGGTTTCTGGGATCTTGATTATTATATGTCTAGGTGTAGATTTTTTTTGATTGTAGCTAGTTGGGGTCCTATATGCCTCAGTTATCTGAATGTCAAATTCTTCCCCTCTGTTTGGGAAGTTTTCTGTCATTAATTCTGCAAACAGCTTTTTTAAGTCATTTGTATGTTCTCCTGCTACTTCATGTATTCCTATCAGTCTTATGTTATTCTTCCTTGCATCATCTAGGAGTTGTTGGATCGATTTCTCATGATCTCTTACTGTTTTTGAGAGACCTCTCTTTTCCTGGTCATTGACTGCAATCTTATCTCCTATATCTGAGAGCCTATCTTCGCATTCTTTTATTCTGTTGTGTACACTTTCAATAGAGTGTTTAATCTCTTGGATATCTGTTTGAATCTGTTTTATGGATTCCATTTCTTTCCTATTTTGGGCGTTTATTTTTTCCATTTCTTTCTTATGCTGGGCCTTCATGGCTTGTATCATGGTCCTGAGCTCATCTATTTTGCTGTCAGTTTCTGCTCTAGAGTCTCGAATCACGACTTCCATTTTGCTCACTATCTCTATGGTTATCTGGGAAATTATTTCTGTTTTGAATTTTTCTAGAGCCTGATTGATCTGTTTTGTTACTTCCTGTGCTTTGAGTTCAGGGTGTCCTGGTGGCTCACTATTGGCCTTTTTGTCCTCATTTGCCCTACTGTTTGCCATTGGTGAACTGGAAATCTGTCCTTGTTTCTTGCTTAAGTGTTTTCTCATTTTAATTTTTGTTATTGGACTGTCCTTGGTTTAACCTCTGGATTATCACCCAAATCTTCCTGATATAGTTGCACCCTAGCTTCTGTGTCTCTAGTGACCCACGGACATTCTCATCTTCATAACATCAGAGAAAACAGCTCATCAAATCAA
>NW_022900921.1:29668969-29687591 GCF_012274545.1 Fukomys damarensis | reverse complement strand
TGCCTCTGCAGAGTGGGTCCAAAGACTGGCACAGTCAGGAGGTCTGAGAGTGCGGGGGAGGGGGGGGGTTATGGGGGTTCAGGGGCGCCCGCGCGGCTACTTTCCCTGCGCTTCAGCGATGGCTGCTGGATCGGGAGCAGGCGTGGTTCTCCTTCCCGTGGTGGATCGGGGCCCGGCCTACCTTCCCGGCGCTGGAGCGATGGCTTCCCGGCACTTGAGCGATGGCTGCTGGGTCAGGAGCAGGCGTGGTTCTGGCACTTCCAATTTTGAACATACTGCATGATTTACTCAATTTTTGTCAATGCAATGGCAAATGATCAGAAATCCCCTACCTACAAGCCTTCTTTCTCACCCCTTCCTCGGTCAAACCTGTTCACCCTTTCAGGTACTTCTAGCCAAAACTCCCATCCTCCACCCCTCCCACCTCCCTACCTCGATCCTGCGGATCACTCACCGCTCACACCTCCCCACCCTATAACCTAGCCAGCTCTTCCATCTCCTCATGTCCTTCATCACTTTTGCCATCTTGCGACCCTTCCTCATCTCTGCCATCTTGGGTGTCTCCACCACGCATCCATGCTCTCCCTGCTCCTCCAGCCCCTCCCAATCAGGACAGTGAGTTAACAACCACTTCTCTGCTTGCTCTTCCTTCTCCAGCTTCCTCGGAAGAGAGAGGAAAGCAAGACTTTTTAAAAAAAAAAAAAAAAAAAAAGTAAACTCCTCTCCTGGCCCTGCATATTTACATATAAACAGCTTGTTTGGCAAACTACATTACCAAGAAATTCCATCAGGCCCTATTGTTTTCTACATAAATATTGGAAAATAAAATACAAGGTTTTAAAACAAGTCAAAGAAAATGTAATGCTTAAGATTGGAGCTCAAAGACCAAATGCTAGGTTACAGCCCAGTGCCAGCTACAGACTGCTTGCTCCATAGTAAAGTCAGCCATGATGTCTTGCCAGGCAAGAAAATCGTTTAAAAAAAATTATAAATAATTCTGGCTAATTGACAAATGTACCCTTCATCTTCAACTTAAAATAATGTTTGATTGCTGTTTGGTTCCCAGATGTTTATTTGATGTATTTAAAACATTTCTTTTACATTGCAAATTCTTAAATTGTAATTATAAGATTAACTTGACCTTCTCTCTACTTTCTGCTTACAGACTTCTGATAATAACTATAAGACAAGATTATGCTACTGCTATAAAGCACTTTTACTCCTGATTCTAATTGCAAGAGATCCCTGTTAATTGATCTGCAAAAGTTTTGACTAGTCTTAATTAAAAGAGATGTTATATAATTCAATTGGCTAAGTATATTTGAGTGCACTCTAGTTTCATAAATTGTCATATATTTGTCTGTCTGTCCATTTGTTTGAAAGTGTCCCAATTACATTTTTTGATAAAAATGACATCAAAGATACAAATAAATTGTTAATTTCTACAACCTAATTTTACAGGTTAAATAAAAATTTGTCAACATAATTAAATATAAACTTTTAAATTTGGATAGACTCCTGTTGGTGAATAAAGGAGCAGCTGCTCAGATAAATTTATTCTTTGTTCACTAATGGGAGCCCCAATAATTTTCATAGCCTTGTGGAAAAATATAACTTGCTAAATATGTTGTTATAAAATGTTTACATTGGTTATCATCAAAGGGTTGAGTTCTGAATATGTTATTCCAAATATGTTTATAATGGTCATCTTCAAATTATTATATTTTCTGTGGAAAAACAAGGAGTTATTTAACAAAACATCCTTTTGGTTCCAGGCTACACTATAGGACATAAGGTTTCATATAATTATAATAGTTATTATTACTACTTTTCTGGTGTATGAAATATATTCATGTTTTCTGACTATATAGGTCTTCCAATGTATTGTTTATGACAATAACATTTTTTTTGTTTTGTTTTTTTGAGACAGGGTCTCACTATGTAGTTGAGAATGACCTGGAACTCACTGTGTAGCCCAGGCTGGTCTCGAACTCACAGCAATCCTCCTGCCTCAGCCTCCCGAGTGCTGGGATTATAGGCGTGCGCCACCACGCCTGGCGACAATAGCATTTTGATCCAGGTATTCGCCCTTCTCTTCTCCTCCACCTACTCATGATTATAGGTACATCTGTAAGCCCATACACTTTCCTTAGATGGCATCCTATCAAAAGGTAATAACTTAAGTAAGAGCTTCCAGTTTTTGTTTTATGTGTTTTTAGTGGGGAATAAATACATTTAGCAATGGCTATTTTATATTAAGATACATACCTAAGTTTGTTACAAAGATAATGCCATCATGATTGTCATACTAAAATATTATTATTATTATTATGTTATTGTGTGTGGTTCCTGATTCAAATATTTTTCTGTTAATATTCTACAGTAAATCAACTACTAGAACAACCATGATTGATAAAAATAACACCCCTCTAGCTATATTTTAGATTCCAGGGTGCTTGCTATCCAGATAAAGTTATGATAGTTAAGCTCACTGCTCCTAAGGTACTACTGATGTCACCGATCTTTTCTTTGGGGTGTTCAACCACCAAAAGGCAGAGACCAACACTAAAAGGTAATGGCCTAAGAAGACCACCAATATTTTGGCCCTGGCCCTCCAGGGTCATCAAAGATCCAAGGTACGAAGGAACCTTTTCTACAAAGCCTTACATCTTTGGTAAGTCACCCAACCTTCTGAGCAGGGAGATTGCTGAACACCAGAGGACAAATGTAACGTGTGCCAAAAGAGGATCACCAAAAGAAAAAACCTCCCACACTTTCACTGAAAGCAACTTGGTCAAGCAAGGCCTATGACCCATCCTAATGGCTGACACTAACAGGAGCTGAGAGGCTCTATGCATGGCTCGAAAATAATGCCTAAAGAGAATTAACTGACCTTGACAGATAGCAAGCTGTTCATATTAACACAGGTCTCACTTTAACTTGGTCTCTTTTTTTTTTCCAGCTCTAATTGAGTTTATTGGTACATTTTAGGGATACAGTACAGTTACATTCATTGTTGGGATCTTGTACCTCTACATGACAAGTTTTGATTCTCATTTTTTCCCCTTACCCCTGCCCTCCCTTCACCCCCTCCTCCCCTCCCTATCTACACTTTATTTCCATCTTTCATTATCTCACATTTTTTTCTTTTCCCTTATTACCCTTCCCCAGCCATCCCACCTTCTCTACATCTTTAGCTCCTTTCTTCCCATTTCTCAATGTCAGTAATCTTATTAGGATCTTATGTATTATTGCAGATTTTTCACACCAGAGAAACTATTCGGTATTTACACATGTCCTAAGTGAAATAAATAAATAACTTGGTCTTTTTTTTTTTTTGCACCAGGAATCGAATTCAGGTCCTTATGTTTGCCAGGCAGGCAGCAGCACCACTGAGCTAAATCCTCAGCCTACTTTCACTTGGTTTTAAATACCCAGCAGGAAAGAATAACTAAAAGAGGCAGTCAGTGAACAGGCACTATCGATAGAGTTTTGAGGCCCACCACTCCACCTCCCTATAAAGGGATAGATCTTGAAGTGATAAACCAGATAACCCAATCTCAAAAAAAGCTATAACACCTATTTAATACTACCCTCCACTGTCTCCCTGTCAATATCTCAGCCTGTTGGATGTGTATGTCTATTCACCCCCACTCACCCACTCACTCCAGTTCCTGTTGCCCTAGATTTTAACCTGTCTGTCTCAAATACTGGCAATTTATCCACAGTTCTGGGACCCTTCACTACAGATCTCCCATTCCCTACACGAAACACTAACCTGACATGCATGGGGCAAAGTGACAACATCACTTGCCTTCCTTGCTCCCTCTTTATCTCAGAAGAGTGTCCGATCTGCCTGTCCCAAGGCCTGTACTTATATGTAATCAAGAGGCATTCTGATGCCGCAGTCAGTCTGACATTTTCTGTTACATATCCTTCCTTGGCCCTCCTGTGACCACTTACACAGAAACCCAGATGTCTAAACAAGTTCTCCCACAGAACACAGTCAGAAAAAGGGCTGCTCCCCTTCTAGTCCCCTTCTTAATGAGAACAGGGGTCCTCACTGGGATGGCAACAGGGATAGTGGGAAAATAG
Organism: Fukomys damarensis; assembly: GCF_012274545.1. Lineage (NCBI taxonomy): Eukaryota > Metazoa > Chordata > Mammalia > Rodentia > Bathyergidae > Fukomys > Fukomys damarensis. The sequence continues at coordinate 29,683,496 of NW_022900921.1, read as the reverse complement.
AATACAAGATCAAATAAATTCTCTAGCAGCAGACCTATTACAAAATAGAAGGGCCCTTGACATGCTGACAGCGGCCTAAGGGGGAACGTGCCAGGTGCTAGGTGAAGAATGCTGTTACTGTGATAACCAGTCAGGGACTGTTAAAGCAAAGGTTAAAGAATTACAGCAGCACATTGAAGAGAGAAAGAAATGATGGAATTCTTGGGGAATAGACCAAAGCTAATCCTGGCTTCCCCACTTTATGCCTTGCCTACTTCGCTTGTTGGGCCCACTGGCTTGTATATGTCCTTTTATCATGATAGAGCCCTGTCTGTTTAGGTGTTTTCAAAAATTTCTTGCAGACATGCGTGAGGGCATTTACCAACCAGACGGTCACAGAACTCATCTTGGCGGGGTATCCACCACAATGGCAGAGGGAAGAAGCCCCCACCTGCCGCTGCCCCCACCAGATCCAGGCTTAGCCCCAACTTTCACCCCTTTTTCAACTTGAAACAGCTCCAGAAGAGAGCCTCGCCCAATAATCATAAAACAAAAGCCTGGAACATTAGATTTCCCTCGCCTTAAGATGGCCCTAACTAGTGATGACACAGCCCCTCCTGCTGATGTCACAAGCTCCCCCAGTCCCTAGCCACTACATCACTCAATGCCACCCCAGCTCCTATAAGCCCCACCTCAGTCTGGTAAGAGAAGCTCCCTGTCTCAGCTATGTTGCTCTCTCTCCTTTGTTGAGAGACAGCCCAGCAGTCACTCCCCAAAATAAAGGCTTGTTATGGTCCAAAAGAAAAAGTCAAATGACATGATATATAAAATATTCAACATGCTACCTTATGTATAGTAATATTTAACAAATTATAACACCTTCTTCAATGCAATCCAGAAGAGGAGTTCTCATCTTTCCTGAATTAGATACCTAACCATGAATTGGCTATAGCAAAAGGGGGACCCAGAATATCTGAGGAGTCCAGAGACAAATTTCAAGTAGTAATGAACTATGATGATGGGAGGATAGAAACATTCCATTTACAAGGAGAGCCTGGACTGACCTAGTGGTGAAGAATGAGTAGATCTTACAGCTTGGAAAACTGTGTGTGAGCCAAACTGGGAGCAGTGGCTCTGCAAGGAGTGGAGCCATAATTCACTGAGAAGAGAGATCCAGGTGTCCAGTTAAAATTCACCCTCCTTTAGGGAGAAATACATCGAGTTATCCCGTCACACTTGATTGAGAAATATCAATCTAGAAAAAAACTATTTGACTAAGAAATTAGTGCGTGGGTATTCTTACGATTGGTTCTCTTTTCTCTGTTTAGCATAACATGCAGAATGAGTTTTACTTAGAAATTTCATGCCTTTTTTGAGAGGGGTGGGCTCATCTTCTGCCGTGGCTTCCTAGAACAAATAACCATTATAGTATATTCCTAAAGAAAAAAAAATGACACATGAGCTTTTATCACAAAATAAAAAAAGTCAAACTTTATCTTTGGAACAAAATAAATGGTTGATTATTGTCTTTTGTCATTTATTGTAAAATATGTTAATCTCTGTTAAATCTTGGTGTGCTTTCCACTCTCCAATCTTCTTGATATTTAGAATAGGTTAGTAATTTCTCAGCTGGGTGTATTTCCACTGTAGGGGATCATTTGCATACTTGCATTTTGATACTAGAAAAATCCTAAAAGTTAAACCTCAAAAGTTGTTGACTGTCTAGATAAACATCTGCTGTTTTATGTTATTAATGAACTGCAGTGCTACTCTTAGTCTTTTTTTCTTTTTGCTTTGCTTTTTCATAACTGAGTGGGTGGGGAAATGGGAAAGACTCAGTAACCTAACCCATCTCCCTCTTTCTGTTTCAGCCACTACAGAACGGCAGGTCCCACCTCACACTTGCCTTCCACATGCAGTTCTAGGATGTCAAGAGGGAGAAGTCCAGAGGCACCGCAGCAATTCTCTAGCCCTGCAGCAGTGCCAGGGCCTGAAGTGCAAGAAGAGCTTTACTCTGTTCACTGTTACATCACTCTCCAGATGCTTTCCATGTCCAAGTTTTAAAAATATTATATCTGTTTTTGGTTTGTTAAGCATCTACTATAAGTTTAATAAGCTTTCATAAAATTAATTTGTGACTTATTCATTTCACCAGTAATTCCTAAACACTTAATGTAGGCCATGCCCTATGAATAAACATAGTGATAGACAAGAGTCATAGTGTTGACCGCCATGGACGTCAGTTCTTCAAGGAGAAATAGACAGTAAAAGAAACTGAAAGAGTGACATACAAATGAAATTATGATTGTCTTTCCCATTTCTGTGAGGAATGCCATTGGTATTTTGATGGAAATTGAATTGGTAAACTACTTTGGGTATTATGAACATATTAACAATTTAATTCTTAATTATTCCAGTGCATAAACATGGGAGATCTTTCTCTTCTTTTCTTTTCTTCTCCTTTCTTTTGAGTGTGTGTGTGTGTGTACTGTTTCTTTCATCATAGAGGTTATTACTTCCTTGGTTAAATTTATTCTTAGTTTGGTTTGGTTTGTTTGTTTGATTGTTTTCAAGATAAGATCTCACTATATTTTTTAGATTGGGCTTGATCTCCTGGGCTTGAGCAATCCTCCTGTCTCACCCTAGTGAGTAGTTGATATTTTCAATGGGATCGCTTTCATGCTATCTTTACCAGCAAATTAATTATAAAAATGCTATTGATTTTATATGTTGCTTTTATATCCTGTATCTTTACCTTACTCATTTATCAGTTTTGATGGGGTCTTTAGGTTTTTCAATATATAGAATCATGTTATTTGCAAAGAGGGATAATTCAACTTTCTTCTTTCCTATTTGTATATCTTTCAATTTTTTCTTGATATTATCTCATTCTTATCAAAATGGCTATTATCAGAAAAGTTAAAAATTAAATGCTGGCAAGATGCAGAGCAAAAAGAACTCATACACTGCTGGTGGAATGTAAATTCATACAGCCATCATGGAGAACAGTATGGAGTTTCCTGAAAAAAATAAAAAATAGATCTACAGTGTGATCAAACAATCCCACTTCTGGGTGTATATTCCTTCCATGGAAACAGTCAGCTTTCCTAAGGAATACCTGCATGCCCGTGTTTGCTGCAACACTATTCACAATAGCTAAGTTATAAAATCAATCTACTTATCCATCAATGGATAAAAAATATGATATATGTGTGCAGCAGAATATTATTCAGCCATAAAACAAAATGAAATCCTTTCATTTGTGACAGAATGGGCAAAATTGGAAAATGTTATGACATGTTTTCTCTCATATGTAGAAGCTAGAAAAGTTGTTCTTAAAGTAGAAGAGAGGGGAAAAAAGTAGAGTAATAATTACTAGATGTTAAGGTTAGGGAGAAGGAGGACTATAGAGACATTGGACAATAAGTACCAAAACACAGTAAGATAAATAAAATCAGTTCTGATGTTCATATCACAGCAAGGAGACAGTAGTTCACAGCAACATATTACATATTTATGTAAGTAACCACAAGAGCAGAGCTAGAGAGCTCCAAACAAAATGATAAGATGGAAATACTAATTACCCTGATTTGATCAGTATACATTATAGGCACACTGAAATATCATAGTGTACCCATAAATATGCACAATTATCATGGGTTTAAAAGAGAGGAAGAGATATATGCAGATTACTTTCAGGGAAGCCTGAGGAACAGGAAGAGGCCATGCATGAGAGCGCGAGGAAGAACATTCTTTGTGGTGCTTAGCAAGGACAAAAGTCTGAAGCCTGGAAAAAGAAACCAATGTGGCCAGACAAGACCACACATCCAAATGGAAAGGTGGTTTATCCTTGAGTACTCCTAGACTTCTCTGAGGAGATGGCCCCCAGACTGTGTTCTTCGTGTGGGAAGGGTTAGTGTACACCAGTGCCTAAAAAGGCAATTACCCGCCCAAGGAGCACCCATGTTCATGGATTGCCTTTTCCTGCACCAACTCTTGGGAATAGCGGGGTGTTGGGTGACCAAAGGCCAGCTGGAATGGCTGAGACTCGGTCTGGAGAGAAAGGCAATAGTTTGCATTGATCAAAACATCACATAGCAGGAAAATACCTGTAACAGAAAAATGTGCTGAAAAAGTAGCTGTTTAGCTACATTTTGACAAACTCACCAGGCTTCTTTTGGAAAATAAAAGGGGCAGATCCGGGACAGTATAATAAATTCTTTACCCAGGCCTAGAAGCCCTTCTAGGTTTTTTTAATTATTTTTTTCCTGAATGCCTGTAAAGGGAAGGAGTGCAAATCAAAATTGTAGGATGATTTGAGGGAATTTAGCAAAAAGTCATTTTTCTTTACCTTATTTTCCATCAAGATACCAGTTCTCCACAGCACAGCCAAATTATGACCATTTGTCATCACCCCTAAAGAATAATATACAATGAGAAACACAATCTTTGCTGAGAAAATCTTACAAGTTTGTCCCTGTTGGCTACCATAACTCAAAGTGCTAAGTCAAGCAATCTTTCAACCTTTTTTAGTCTATTCTACAAAAGATATGCTTTCTTACCTGCACTTACCTCCCAGTATGTACCCTAGAAACTAGTTTTCAAACCTTAGGAAATTCCTGTTTATGTGTACTTTTCTGTTTCAAGAGCTATGTTTCAAATCAATATTTGAACTCAATAAGCATTTTGTGAGAATTTGTGATTCCTTAGGCACCTCTCTAAGTGCTGAGAATACAGCCATGAAGTAGAGCCCAAAGCCATCAGAGTATATGTCCTGGCAAGAGAGGCAGACAGAAGGCACACACACAGACAGGTAGCAGAGTGGGAGGGTTTAGAGGTGCGCTTGGGAGACAGACTTCTAGGCGTGAATACAGATTCTATGGCTTCCTGGTTGTGTGACTTCAGGCAAATTACTTGCTTCTCTATGCCTCAGCTTTTTCTTTCTATAAAATAACAGGTATAGTTATGGCACTTAGTGAGGTTGCTTTCTAGATCAGAGTGATAAACACAGCCACATTAAAGGGCCTGTAAGCTATATTTTAGAAGGTGGGAAATGAGGATGAAGAATTAGTACCTGAGTTGCTTGGCCATGTGTATTATGTGGCTGAATGTACATAAAGGGCATAGAGTTGTGACTAGTATGTAGTAAATGCTCAGTAAATGTTGCTATGAGAGTGGGTGTGATAATCCCAGAACTCTAGAGGGCCAAGCAGGAGGATCACAGCCTGGGCAATTTAGCAAGACCCTATCTCAAAATAAAAAATTTAAAAAGTGATGGGATGTGAAGAAATCCAACTGCCTCCATCCTAGGCTGACCAGAGACCACTTTAAGTCTCTTCCATCCTGCCATGCTTTCATGCCTACTAAAGATGTCTAATCATAGGTTAATAAGGCCCAGCAAGCACAGCTACACCCATCACTCCTGTCCATCTACAGCCCTGCTCCTGATAGGCAACCACCACTGTCTGTACTTTCTCAAGCCTTGTTCCTGGCAGGTACCCACAACTCCTTCTCATCGAACTCTCCCCCTCGGAAGTTCCATTTTGATCTTTTCCTTTCACAGTCCCCCTTTATACTTATGACCCCATAAAAGACCTGATAGCCTGTATGAGGGTTAACTGGTCTTCCCCAAGTTCCATGGCAGTCCCTCTCAGGTTTGTTCTTAAATAAACCTGTTCCTTTGAGCTTGTACCTTTGTTTTTCCTTAATAGGATGTAGCCCAGTGTGAAGGTCCTGGACTCGATGCCCAATAACACACAACCAGCAACAAAAAAATGAGCCTCAGTGCTACTTAAGTACTCAGTTGGTTTGGTTTGGTTTGGTTTGGTTTGACCTGATGTTACACAGTGCTGTGAAAGGTGTGTAAACATACTATACTAAGAAATGGCCAGCCTGGACTCTGTAGTGAAGACTATCTCAAAACCACCACCACCACCGCCAAACAACAAACAACAACCATCACAATAATGAGATACAAAGGAAGACGGTTCTAGGCCAATTTTTAACAGGCACAGCTGTAGCATTCTTGTGCTTAAAATTGTAAATTTCTTCTTTCATATTCTCGTATAGAATTTTTCTGTCATATTTGCTAGAGGTGGAGAGTTTGATCCTTCCCGTGAAGGACATTATGAAGATTTGGGAATAAAATATAGCAAGACTGATCTTGTAATCACTTAAGCAAAACCCCCAAAGACAAAACTGTCCTGCCACACCATTCATCCTACCCCAGGACTGGTTCCCCTGCCCCACTCTTTTCATTACCACACCCGTAAGTGATTATTATATAAGCATTTCCAATAATGTAAAGAGGGAAAACACAGACTTGGGCTTTCATGGAAACTATTGTAACTCTCAGAATCCTTGCCTTCAAAAACTATGGTTTTCAGATCTTTAACTTTTCCTTCAGCATTTCAAAACTCAACTTTGTGAGAAGCATGTTCTGAGGAATGATACTTCCTGGCACAATATCATTTTTGTCAAGTGACTCAGTGTGATTTTTTTTTTGTTTTGTTTTTTTCAATATCAAGTGGCCCCAACTTACAGAGAAAAAGTGGGCCTCAGTCTCAGTTTCATGACAGGGTTTTTCCCTGTTCTAAAGGGGCTTTAAATGCAACTGGTTTGGAAGGTGTCTGCCAGCCAAGTGAGCTCCATTTCTCTGACGAGATGCTTCTGATCACAGCCCTCACCTCTGCCTTGCTCTTCTGCTCCATTGCAGGCCAGAGGTGCTCCACCTCCTCAGGAATCAGGGACATCAACTACCTCATTGACAACCTGCAGGTAGGCTGAGGGGCTGCTGGGAGTGAGGGCAGGAAAGACAGCAGCTGACCATGGCAGGGAACTCTATCTGTGCCCTACTCACGTGGGTTTTTTTTCTCTCTCCCTGATCTAGAAAGATCCTCTGTTCACGTGTAGCTGCAGTGCCAATGTGAGTAATTGCTTCATTTAAGAACTTTCCAAACTCATTTTGGTTTTTATATAGGGAACATTGACTCTGAAATTTCTCTTTTTGCAGGTGACCAGTTGTTTGTGCTTGCCCATCCCTTCTGTAAGTATAATAAAGTATGATAACCTTGATCTTATTTTTTGTTAAGCTTTTTAACTAAAAATGAGTCACTTTGCTATTTTAAGTGAGAAATTGCTATTTGTAATTTTAACAGATCTTGAATCTATGCTGTATACGCGTACTTCTCTCTGTATTAAGATAGCTTTATGGCATTTGAGAAGTTTGAATGCTTTTCAACATCTCAAAAAATTGTGATGATATCCTTTTAGATAAATGATCATGAGCACAGTGATGCTGTTGCATCATTTGAACTGTGCTCTGAGGGAATACAGTGTGTGTGTCATGAAAGGGATTCCAAAAGGGAAACTCCCCACTCTCAGCAGAGGAAGGAAAAAGGAAAGTTTTTATCCACCCCCATCCCACTCCACCACATACAGTCCTTGTTACAAGGGCTGGAAGCTCACCCAAGCCAGGCCTGGGTGAGTTGAATTTCCCACCCTAGTTGAGGTCAATACCATAACTTTGTGGCCCATCAGTTATAGAAGTGAGGAGGACCCCCTTGGTCCACAGTGCAGGAACTGCTGATAAGCTCTCCCTGCCCAAGGGGCACATCCCATTGGCAGCTGGAAAGGGACTTCCTCTTTTCACACTTTCAAACTTACTCCTGTTAGACTTGGGGTAGAGGGCACTGGGGAAAATTAGATGCGAGCTGGCTATTTGTCACAGCCTACAGGCCCCGTGTTTCCTAAATGAAACATGCTGAAAATCTCCTGGGAATGTCAGTGTGGAAAAGTGACAAAGTCTTGAAATACTGAAGATCATTTCTTAGACTAGCAAGGAACCTATGAAAACATAGAACAACTTTGGGTTACATTGGTTGAATTAAAGTAGCGCCTAAGATCGTCATCTTTGTGCTTCCTTCTTGAAGCTGTACTGAGAATGTTTCTTTTCACAAATCCTTGTTATTTACCAGGACAACTGCACTATCCCATGCTTCCAGGAGGGGCTGTCACAGATGACCAACATCACACAGAAAACAAAATTCTCATTGATTTTCAATCGGGTGAAAAGAACAGTTGAAGTCCTAAAGAACAACAAGTGTCCAGTGAGTTTGGTTTTATGTTTGAAATGTTCTTCCGGGTGACGTTTATGCCAGTGTTAGATGTCAGCTCTGATTCATGGGGAATGATGATAAAGTTGGAATTAGTATTTCAAAGTTGATAAAGGGACACCTAACCAATGTAATCAGAAACGATAGACTCAAAATGAAATCTGTCCCGGATAGTCCCTTGTTCCCACTAGTTAAATATGTAATGCTGGCACCAGTGTAGCCATTTTTTTATTTCTGCTTTCTGAATCATGAAAGAATTCATCATGATTATAACTAAGAGCTACAGTGTAGAGAATCGGAGCTGTAGCGCACGTGTTGTTAAATTATCCTAAACATTCAATCTACTAACCAAATAGATGCGGTGGCCTCTATGTTAAAGTTTTTTTTTTTTTTCCTAATTGTCTGACTAGATTTTTAAATTATAATGCAGGCAGGCCAAGGTGAACGTTTGCCACTTGCCTAAATGCCTCCCACCTTCTTCAGCACATGTCCTCGTGGTGAGGTTGGGGCTGATGACCCCTTGCTTATCTTTGCATTAGCATCTGAAGAACTACACAGCAGCCCTGTGTTGTTTATTTAATTGCATTCATCCTACCATTAACAGCATCTAGGCTAAGTGCTTAATATATCCTGTTTTACTGAGTAGTTGCCTTAGGGACAGTTGTTAAGAGTCCTCACCTTCACATAAAGAGAAAACTAAAGCTCGGGTAAGGTTAGTTTGCCTGAGGTTACATATTTAATAAATGGCACGATTGAGATTTGAATTTGGGTTCATGTGACTCTCAGTTCCACTCTCTTATATTGTAATATAAAATGACCTTAAAAGGACAACCAAAGAGGATAATGATACATGAGAGGCCTCAAACTGTCCCAAGTAAAGGCTTCTTAGACTGAGGAGATTCAGGGCTGCTTGACAGGTGCATGTGAACAGACTCCTCAAGGCCTAGCCCAAAGCCAACCACACTGTTTTTGCAAAATGCTACTTAACTTGCCCCCCACACCTAATTGCTCCCTCCTACCTATTCCTGCCCTCCCAAGCTCTCAGTAGGGTTCTCACTGGGGCTGCTTCATTCCACGCTGCTTTAGTCCCTCTGTCCTTGTCAACTTTTATCTCCACAGTCTTTTTCTTGTGAACAGCCATGCAACCAAACCACAGCAGGCAACACGGTGACATTTCTGAGGAATCTCCTGGAACCTTTCCAGAGAGAAACGATGAAAGGGATGAGAGCTAGAGCATGAAGATGACGTATTATTTATTGTATTTATTGAGTGTTAAAAGACCTTCCCTGTGAATTGTGGCAATTAAAAAACCAAGCTACCTTAAATCAAAATCAGTTGTGATCATTTGTTTAAGATTTTATATCTTTATTTTGGAATAAATATATATGGGGAGAAAATAATACAAGCTGGTCTCTGAGCCCTTATTCATGGCATACCCCTTCCTTGGTGCTCAGAACAAAGAAAGGTACAGAATTGTCAAGGGTAGAATGGTCAGAGACTCCATAATAGAATGACTCATGGTCCTGAGCACAGACTTAGAGCTCTTAAAGTGTGGTTGGCTCTGCAGGGCTGCAGTTATAAAGTGCTTATCAAGGACAGTCTGAAGGTCATTGGTAGGGGATGCTGAGGGCATGCTGAGAGGGACATGAGGGTCTAGGGGCTTCATTTCTGAGAAAGCAACCATGCACCTGAAATAGGAGAAGACGGCCATTTAGTAAATCCAGAAGTTCAGAGACTATTCAAGAGTATGAGCATGGTCATGTACAGCACAGCAGAGCTTGAAGCTGAAATGGCAAAGTGTCAGGGGGCAGACCTTTGGGGGAAGAGCAAGAAGCAGAGAAATCCTGGGATCAATGCTGACTATTCACCTGGAAGGTCTTCCGTGAACACGTACCACACACCAGCCCAAAGCCTGGCTCGGGAACAGGGTCTAACGGGGGAGTTCCAAGGTATCTTTGAACCAAGTCTGTGGTCGGAATTGCATGGCTGTAGCAATCCATCTCAGTACTCCACCTGCCCCAATCCTGGTCCCCACCATGGCCTCTGTTCCACTCTGCTCACTGTCTTCTAACAGTCCATCTCTGGTCCACCCTGTTTGCTGTTCATTATCTGATTCTTCCTGCTCACCTGCCAGCTCCCTGAGGAAAGAGAATGATTTTGCTTGCTTCTATGACCTAGGTGCCTGTGCTGAGCTGGCACAGGGCAGGTGCCAAGTGAATATAGTCTGAATAGATAAAAAACTTTGGGATATAAGGACACGGTGGTAACTTGTGACTGCATTGGGACTGTGCACACCTGGGGAAGAGACAGGACCCAGGGCACACTGTGGTTCCTTTCCAACACCTGTGGGCAGGTCTAAGCTGGGGCCCGCATCATCCAGCCACCTGGGAGAGGAAGACCGCCAGCCCTCCTGTGTGGCCTCCAGGTCCCATGTGATGGGTGGGTGGAGCCAGAGTTAAGGCTGGATCAGGGTGGTCTGATGATCAGAATGGCTCTGTCTCCCACAACCTGCAGACCTGGAGGCTTGGGAAGAACTCAGAGCCTTTTATTATTTGTTTATTTTTATTTTTCATTTTTGCAGTGCATGGGATCAAATCGAGGGCCTTGTACATCCCAAGCAAGTGCTTTACCAGTGAGCTACACCGCAAGCCCCAGAACATAGAGGCTTTGAAAGGAAAAGTTAACTGTGGGGGAGAATTTTCTCCAAGAATATGAGCTGCCTCCCTTCTCTGATGGACTGGCCACACTAGCTCAGCCTCAGCTACTTCTCATGATTCAAAAAGTTCAAAGGCGCCAGAGCCAGAGTCCCTCGAGGGGCTTAGCACTGCTTTTGTCCTCATCAGTTACAACGTCAAGCAGAGTCCAAATGTGACCTGCCCCACAAAGGAGGTATCATCTCAGAAGCTTGGTCCCTGGAGTTGTGTGGTGATGAGGGCGGGCACAGGTTTTGGCCTCTGTCTGTAGTCAAGGCCCTCCCATACAGCACGGTGGAGAGAAAATTTTATCCAAGAGGGTTCAAGTCAGGAGAATGTTTTCTTCTCCACTTGGGTGCACACATTCTGGGTCCATGGTAACATCCAAACATAGTTTTAGCCTTAGTTAGGATGGAAAAATTTATTATTCCTGGAGACATATAACAAGGGGAAACATGCTATATTTCATACTAAAAGGACTTCCAAAAGGAATTTGCTCCTGTCAAGCTTTGTCTCCTTCAGTGCTGAAGGCTACCATGCATTTTTTTTTCCAGTACCGGTGATTGAACTCGGGACCTTGCACCTGTGATGCAGTCGCAGTGCCACTGAGCTACATCCCCAGCCCACCATGCATTTTTGATGGGGACACAGACTTAAAATGCATTGACAGTAGCCTCATCCGATGATATATCTGCTTTCCCAGAGGCATAGGAAACATTGCCTGGTAGGGGGATGGGGTGGGAGTGGGTGTGAGTTCTATGCAAAACGTTTGCTGGGAATCTCCTATAACAGTGTGTTATGGCTTGAGTCTAGATGTCCCCCTCCAAAGCTGCATGCAGTCATGGGTGGAGCTTTTCCAGTGGTGACTGAATGTAGACTGTGTGATTCATTCACACAGTGCAACACTAGGATTAAGGGTGGGTGATTACTAAATCAGTCTACCGATTGGTTTGTCACAGTCCTAATCCTGGTAGCCTGGATACCATATAAGGAACAGGAAGAAGCTTATCTTGTCCCTTGCTTTCTTGATGCTCTGCTACCTTCTGCCTGCTATGAACTGCTTCTCTTCGATGCCCCTCTGCCATGCCTTGCCTTGGAGCCAGCCAATTGTGGGCTGAAACCTCTAGTGGAGACCAGTAGAGCAAGCTATAAATTTATGGATTGGCTTTTCATATTAAAAGTCTGGGTCTGTCTGTTAGCCCACAGTGGGTGGCCTGAAGAGCCGGCAGTTGGTGTGTAGGAATGAACGGAATGACTCCCCACACCACTGGTCACAGCAGAGGTCTCAGTGATCTGTGATGCTGTGACATTTTGGATGGTGAGACAATAGTACAGCTAAGGCAGCATGACTCATACACAAAACTTCTATAGAAGCAAAAAATCATCTATGGGAGGGCAGGGGATTTAGCTCAGTGATTTCAGCACCTGTCTCATAGGCACAAGGACCCGAGTTCGATCCCTGGTACCAAATCATCATCATCATCATCATCATCATCATCATCATCATCATCATCTATGGGAGAAAACAAATTTCCCATTAATCAATGATCTGTTCCTACTAGAATGTTTTGCTCCTTTGTTGCTAGCACTCTGTCTCCTTAGTGCTTTCTACTCCACTGTTCCCTCCACTGCTCCTTACCTCTTCAAGAAGCTGTGTGTTCAACAAATAGCAGCAAGCTATAGGATCAGAGCTTTGGTCATCCTGGGCCCCCTTTAAGCAGTGAAGATCCTGTCTTGTCTTTTGCTATCCTGCTGCCGTACCCTCGGTCAGGTGGTTGGAGGTCTGACCAGCCTCCAATATGCTACAGAATGTGAGCTACATACACCTTCCCGCCTTTAACTTTGGGTATTGGGTATTTTGTCTCAGCAACAAGAGAGAAGTAACTAAGATACAGTGGATAGGAGAATGAGTACTCCAACTCTTATTAGTAATATATCCCAGCATCTCCTCTGTATCGTATTCCGGGAGACTTAAAGTTTAGACCGCTCAGGGTTCTTGGTTCTTTCCTTCCTCGTGAGTAGGGCTGCCAGTGCTGGGGTCCTGCCTCCACACAGCACACCGCACAGGGTGTCCATGCATGCCTGTCTTGCCTGACTCCCTTGTGGCCTGCAGATTCCCAAGGACAAGTACCTTTCCTTCCCAGTACTTACAATACTATGTATGACATGCAGCAGGTGTGAGCAAAAGATCTAGCAAGGGACACATTCAATAGAATTAAGCACTTAATATTTAAGCACTTATTCTGGTTGTGCTAGGCATGCAGTATTTCATTTAGTTCCCTAACAATGATAGGAAGGAGATAGTATTTGTGCTTTATAGATGTAGAAACCAAAGCTTTCTAGGTTAGATGACTTTCTCAAGATCCCACAGCTGGTAATACTTTAAGGAGGGAATCACTCCCTGCTGGTTCTGTTTCCAAAACCTGTGCTCTTTTTATTTGCTATTTTCTTATTCTGTTTATATCAAATTTGTATGTTGTACTTCCTCTGACCACTGCCTGAGGGTAAAATAGATTCACCACAGTACCAGTGCATGTGCTGCTCTCATCCAGGAACCCAGGAAACGGGGGTGGGGGGTGGGTCAGATGAGGTTCAGAATTCAAATGCATTAGCCTCTTTGAAAGCGAATACAAATTCATGCACCACATACTACATAACACCCATAGCAGGGCCTGGGGCAAGATTCCATAATGAAACACATCAATATTCTGCAGCAAACACAGCGCAGGAGCATTCACACAGAGCAATCAAGTTCTGCAGCCAAATAAGTCATGATAACCTCAAGTTTACTAAGCACTTTGGGTTTCAGAACGGCAATAAGGGATTGGTGTGCTGCATGAATAAAACAGGTTATTTTTTCTAAGTCAGAGACCTTTTACTCTTCATCCAGGGCTGGGCTGGTTGTAGCTGGGCAGAGGCTCCTGTAGCTGCAGACCGGTTGGCTACATGGCATCCAAGTGGCAGCTACCCCCACAGCTGGGTGTCCTGAGTGACATGCCACACAATGTGGTTTATCCGGAGACGCCCAACTCAGCACGCTCACCCAAGCAGCACCACTGCAGGACAGGAGCTGGTAGCAGAGATGGTTTTGGAACCCAACCGAAGAATGCAGAGTGGTGTGAACTGCAGCTCTAGTCACCTGCTGGCTTGGATCTTTCCTCCCTTTGCTGAAAAAGCTGTGTAAGTTACAAGATTGACTCCTGCACTCAGCTCCGAGGAGGATGCGCTGCAGAAAGGTGTGCTGCCGTCAGTGTCCTTCCTGCGGTTCAGAGTTGAGATTTATCAAGAAGCCACCTTGGAGAATGTAGAAGAAAAACTAACATTTATTAAGTAGTTAGTGTGCAGCCGGCTGTCTGCCAAGCATGCTTTGTCGATGATCTAGTTCTGTCCTCATAACAACTGCATGATGTATTTAATTATTAAATACAATGATCCCCACTGGATAAGTGACAGAACTGAGGTTACCTAAGTTGCCAGAGGCACATTGCTTTCACTGTAAATCTGCTGCTTTAGGCAGGTGGCCAGGTCCTGGGAGGAGCAGTTCCCAGAGGCTGTGGGTCACGGCCATCCCTTTCAACTATCTATCTTTCCACCTATTCATCCACAAAAATTATAAGCCAACAATTCCTCTTCTATCTTTGGCCCATGTAGTTCTCAGAGTTTCACAGGCAGAAACCAGGTCTAGGGAATGCCACTACAGGAATCTTGTGTCTGTCTCAAAAAAAAAAAAAAAAAAAAAAA
>NW_022900921.1:29521377-29668478 GCF_012274545.1 Fukomys damarensis | reverse complement strand
TAAAAAAAAAAAAAAAAAAAAAAAAAAAAATCCAGACAGGAAGGCAAGCAAAAACCCAAACCGGAAATGTTACAGTGCCCCGTCTCCCACCAAGGCCTATATTTGGATTTGACAGTTTAAGAAACTTCTTTTCCACTTGATTCTTACTGAGGTCCTGGGTAGAAGATAAAAGAAGTCGGTGTGGCCATTTTTATAGATGAGAAAACTGAGGCCGGGAGAGCAAAAGTTTGCTGAGATCGTTCAGGTAGCCAATGGCTGATGTGGGGCTGGAACCTAAGGAGAACCTTAGTCTGATTTTGTGTCCACTACAGAGAAGGAAATGGAAAACAACAAAGGTGGTGGTGACCCACAAAACAGGAAGAAAAGTGTCAGGGGCGCAAATGCTCTCTGGAAAGCGAAGGTCACCATCTACCAGATTCGGCACCTGCGGAGGGTTTAGTTTATTTTTGCTGCCACCAAGTGGCACTGTTGAGGTATAACAGCCAAGGCCACCCCACAAGCCTTTGGGTGATTCTCAAAGCCATAGGGCAGTGCTTCTCAAAGGCTCCCTCAAGGTCAAAACTATATAACCCTAAGCTGTCACTTGCTTTTCTCCTCCTTGTTTCCTCCTGAGTGTACTTGAAATTTTCCAAAGACTACACGGTAAGTGATATCGCATAGTCTGAAAGCAGGTGCAGGTGGGGGAATCCAGCTGCCTTCCATTCAAGCCAGACATTAGTCAGAGCAGCAAAAAGAAAAACAAGACCAACCTTATCGTTATTTTTGCTTGGAAGGAATATTTTTGTAAATTATGTTTCTTATGCTGACAATATGCTTATTATATTTTAAATGAAGAAATATTTTTTAATTTCTCAGTTTTTATTCCTAGTAAATATTGGCAGATAAGCAAAAAGTTCTTTGGGGCTCTCACTAATTTTTTTAATGGTAGAGAGGTTTTTATTACAGTAGGAAAAGAAACAGGCTCCGCAGAGTGAGATTGGGCCAAGTGAAAGTAGAAAAAGAAGTACACCCTACAGAGAGAAGGACACAGTGGCTGGCCCTCAATAACGCCAGAGAATGGAGAGGCCCACTGCAGACCAGCACTGCCGAGAGTCAAGCCCATTGTGCTCAGTGAGTTTTGCCTGCCAAGGTTAATGCACTTCAGCTCCAGGACACCAACACCAAAACCGGTGCACGGCTTAGAATTCTGTTCTGTTTTTATTCTTTTTTGGAAACAGAACATCACATGTTTAAAGACATCCCCATTGACATAGAAATCATGGCCTAATCCTGAGTTGCCTGAGAACAAGACCCCTGCTATTGTTCCTGGACAAAGTCAGACTGCACACTTTTGGAGGGTGGTATTGGAATGAAAGAAAGGCTATGATATTTTGGGTGGTGGGGGAGCTGTTGGCCCCAGGAGTTGCACCCGGCATTACCTTCTCCATGGAAATATAAGAGGGAGTGGGGGCCAGTGCTGGATGATCCCTCCCTGTTCCTGGCGTGAGATTTGTCAAGGTTGGAGTCGAGCATCTACACTACAATTGAGTTTCATTTGTTTTCAGCTCTGAAACTGGATGCACAAAGTGTGTTGGAGGCATCAGCTACTCAGCACGGGGGTGGGAGGGGGGGTGACAAAAATTGTTACAACCTGGCAAAGGTGGGCAGCACAGCTGAGCCAGCTGGGAGTCCAGAAAGAAATCGCCCGGAATGGAACCCCTGCCCTGCAAAAAAAAGTGCTTTTTATGGTAAAGCATAACACGAGCATGTGCTCACTGAAAAGAATCAAAATACTTTAGTGGTGCACGAAAAAATCATCAAGATAGAAATTGAAAGCCTTCCTCTAAGCCCACCTCCCAGAAATCGCCACTATGAAATTTGATATATATTCTTCCAGATTCTTCTCAATGCCCAAATACTTGTGCATGTATAAGATATATTAGAAAAATAAAATGAGCAGCACATTTTATTTTGCCATTCCATTTCTGTCCTTATTACATTGCTGGCACAATAATTCCATAACAAGGTGTGGAAGACCTGTCTCGTTCCTTTCAATGTGTGACACTCTTCCTCCAGAGGACGGGTGCATCTCCACTCTTTCAATCCACTCCCCAGTGGATGGGCAAGTAGAAAGTCTAAATTTCTATTATTCTAGGCAGTTCTCAGTGAACATTATGATGCTTCCTTTGTTGGCCAAAATTTTTAAGTTTCCTTTATTTCAAACATTGTTCATGATTG
The DNA here is from genome assembly GCF_012274545.1 of Fukomys damarensis. Lineage (NCBI taxonomy): Eukaryota > Metazoa > Chordata > Mammalia > Rodentia > Bathyergidae > Fukomys > Fukomys damarensis. The sequence goes on along the minus strand of NW_022900921.1, from coordinate 29,666,261 downwards.
CTGCTGCCCAGAACCTGGACAGGAGGAGGACTCAGGCCTGGCTTCACAAGGTGGGCACAGGCAAGTGAGAAAGAGTGGGTCACAGAGGTGACCGTGACACCAAGCGGGACATTGGGCTACAGGAGCTCTACGGGTGGGAGGGCCAAGAAAGGTGTTGAAAGCAGAGGGAGAATTATGGAAGCCTTAAACTGGGCCTTGAATGGAGAAGGATTAGGGTTGTCCAAGCTAAAGAAAAACATAGAGCAGGGAGTCCTGAAGGGAGGTGGCTAGACAACACCTGGCCCAGAGCATCTACTGGATCAATCAGTGATTTCCGCAACAAACGTTTGGATACCCATTATGTACCTAGCGCTAGATAGAATGGAGGAAGTGGCTAAAATACAGGGAACCTGGGGCAGAGCATTGGGGGACATATGGAAAGGAAGCTCTGATATCATTTATAGAAGGCCTTCAGTGGTGGCTTGAGACTCCAAAATTTTGTGTCCCAACAACTTTCTCTCTTTCCCACTGTGAAATGGTCAGTACTTTTGCTGCCAGTCCCCTAAGCTGGACCACAAGGTTAGAGCTCCTTCGGGGAGGTTACCAGGGAAACTGGTGACCTGAGTCCTTATCAGGGGCTCAGGTGCATTGGAGCCTCAGTTTCTTCATCTGTAAGCTGGGTCGACGGTGCTTCACTCTGTTACCTCCTCCTATCATCAACGGCCACCAAGATGATGAAGAAAACCTGGGAAGGGCCTAGACACTTGAAAACAGTTGTTGTTCCTCAGCCTCACCAGGAGTGTCCAGTGCAAGGCTCTGGCTAGCCTCACGAAGTCAGCTCTACCTCCAAACAAACTGAGCAACTAGAATCAGCACCAGCACATGGCCTTGCCGAGGAAGACCTAAGAAAGATATTTTAGGATGTGTTATGGCAGAGACTTTGGGTCCACTTGGAGGTGAATTAGATGCCAGGAGCATCCTCAGCACCTGCCCAGGCCCAGTGATGCTGGGGTGGACAGAAAGACCCAGCTCTCCTGCTGACAGAGGCTTTCTAATGCACCAGCAAGGAGTCTCTGCTGGGCCCCTTGTATGTTTCCAAAACCTGAGATGGCACCTCCACACAGCAGGAACTCAGCAAATGTGTGATGATTGAGTGACTGGATGCACGGGCATCCCCCTGCTGGAGAGAGTGCCTTCAAGGCTGTCTGTCTCTGGTTGCCCTTTCCAACCACCGTGCTGTCCCCTACTGACCTGGGGGATGGATGAGAGGCCTCCGTCCATAGTTCCTCTGCTCACTTGAGTGGAGCAGGTTTCTCTGGGCCAGTGGCATCTCCAGGGGCCTAAGAGAGATTAAAAATGAGGGTGGCTGGTGCCTCCTGGAAGAACTCTTGGATGACTGCCTGCTCAAGCTGCTCAATTCATGGTTTCCAGAAAGCAGAGAACAGGGGAAGAGATAGAAAGAAAGGGATCAAAGACTAGACATGATCCCTAAGATATTCCCACACCCTCATGATTCACCCAAACATACCCAGAAGTAAAAACACACTTTCCCTGGATGCTGTGAGTTGAATAGCTTTCCTCCACTTCTGCCATGGTGCTTCTGTCCTGGAGGAAGCCAACCATGGACTGAAACCTCCAAAACCATGAGCCAAAGTAAACTCTCTCCTTTAAGTTGCGTATGTCAGATATTTTGCTCCAATAACAGAAAAATAACTAATACATCCTCCCACATAGTTCCAATAGGAAATAAAATACAGAACGGTGAAATCGCTCTAGAAATGTTTTGTGTGGACAAAGCATTTGGCTTTGTTTAGCTCTCCATGTGAAGATGAGACCCAGATAACACCCAATGCCTTTCGAGCTCAGGGTCAACATCTCTGAAGCACACCACCTATGCCAACAACAGGAGAGAATGCTTCCAACTTGTCTTTCCCTAGTTCCCCTTTCCAACCCCTGTACCGTCCCCTGCCAACCTAAGGCACATAGTAGAAAGGAAGTGAGACTGCCATCCATAGTTTCCTTGTTCGGCTGAGTGAAGCAGGTTTCTGTCTAGGCCAGCAACATCTCCAAGGGCCTCAGGAGAGACAGGAATGAAGGTAGGTGGCTGGTGCTTTTGGGAAGCTAGGCAGAGCCATCAGACACAGAAACAACCTGGAAGAGGTTTTCAATGCTTTTATTTGGAAACTTAGAACTAACTCCAGCTCCCGAATAAATTCCTAATGAGTTTACAGCAGCCATGGGCGCAGGGTCTATTTTGCTCCAGTGTTTTCCAGGTGCTGGCCCAGAGCCAAAGTAGATGGTGATTGCCTGGCCAATGGTCCATTGCTTCCTTCCAAAGCAGCAACTCAATGGTCCAGCCGGAAGTGAGGACTGAGTGCGTGAATTGTGAAGGAGGGTGTGCCAAGACCAGCATGATACCTGAGGGCCCACCTGGTTGAGAGCCTGGATGGCCAAGGTCCTTCTTTCTCTGCGGTAAATTCACTGTCACTCACTCTGTAGATGCCACCAGCATTGACCTGCTGTGGAATGAGGCCTTGTTCAGGTGATATCAACCCTGGGGAAAAAGGAGGAAATATAAGAAGATCATCTTCCAAGCTTATTAGCAGCAGCCTCTAAGGTTGAGCTACCTGCTGTGAGAATGTCTTTGTGAGGCACTGATGGTCCAAGTATCACCATTAACACACAGCTGAAGGGCCAGGAGGGAGGTCTGGGATTATTCAAAAAAAGGTATTATAAGGAGGATGTGTCTCCTTCTCCTAAATATGAATTTTTCTGAAATTGAAGGCAGGTTGCTGAGGTCTGAAGCATGCATTTCACTGCAGAGAGCAGATGAGCATTACTCCAGGAAGGTTCTAGGGCTAGAATCCTGGTGTGCAGGCAAGGATGGCACAGCAGGACTCAGGAGCCTCAGAAAAGCCTGATAACTGGCTGCTGGCCAGTGATTGGGACCCTATTTCTGCGACCAAAAATCTTTCTTGAACTGTCTGACTCTACTTTCTCCGTGTGAACAGATAAAATTAACCTTATCACAAAACAACAGCCTCACATATTGCTTATTCGGCTTCACACTGTCCCTGGGTCACTAGGAAATGTGGCCTAGAAGAGAAATAACACGGGGGTGAATAAGAAGTGTTCTTCTGTGGCTCTTAGAGCAGCTGGGTGTTTTATCCCCTGAAGGCACGTGGAAATAATTCTCATGTCGTTTCTGTCACCTGTGCCCAGGGACTCTGGAGACAGTGACTGTCCCTCTCCCTCCTAGGAACCAGAGGACTCCCTCTTCCCCTAACATGCATTATTTTACTCTGCTTTGGTCTCCATGATGAGGTAGGCACTTGTTTCCACATTGTCAGAGTATATACCGCTGCTGCCTGGAGCATGACCTGCCCAAAATCTTATAGCCATCTGGTCTTCTTAAAAGGCCTTGAGCAGGGCAAGGTAGCACACTCTTATAATCCCAGTACTCTGGCAGGCTGATGCAGGAGAATCACATATTCAAGCCCAGCCTAGGCAACTTAGTGACATAGTGAGATCCTATCTTAAAAAAGCAAAAAGGGTTGAGAATGTAGCTCAATGAAAAGGCCCTGGGTTCAAGGCGTTGCCATAGTCAGTACTGAAGCAACAATAAAAAGGCCTTCACATTCCTGGTTTTGGGTTAGAGCAGGAAGTCGAATGTTTGGGTCTAGGATTTTTCAAAATAAGGCCCCAGAGCAGTTGCTGAGACCCTCTCTAATTTACCTAAGGGACACTAGCCTCTTCCCTCATCACAACAGCCCACCTCCAAAGGAAGACAGATGCCCAAGCTCATGCAAGAAAGAGCACTTTCAGGAAGAAAAGTTTCTAATTTTCTGAACAGCCAAACCCAGAACCATCATGACTTGGCTCATGAGAAACTTCCTCCTTCTTTAAGTAGCCAGTCATCAGGGTGGCCACAAGTAACCTAGTATGACAACTCGGAAAGCATCCAGCCACTCTGGGATCTGTGAAGTCTTGGCAGTAAAACTATTTTGGAGCTGAAGGTTTAATGACATGGAAAATGGTCTTAAACTATTAGATGGGGCGGAGCAGGCCATAATACGCTGTGTAAAGCAGAGTCCGATTTGGGGGATACCCACTAAAAATGTGTGAAAGAAAAGTAACAAGCTCCTATGACTGCATGTCTCTGAATTTGTTCTTTCTGTTTTGTCTACAGTAAATATATGTTGACTTTATTATAAGATTTTTAGAAGTGGGGAGTGGCTGGTGTGTGAGCATAGCTTTAAGAACAAGACAAGCAAGACAACATCTCTACCATGCCCCGGACATGACACAGATGCAGGGACCCTTCGCCAACGTTTAATTATGCAGAATGTGTCGCTACCCTTCTCCTTCTACAAAAGAGGGCAAAGAGCCAGAAAAGCCGTGAATGTTGGTACTCTAGTAAAAAGCTGAAAGTGTTTTATTTAAAGCCTGCTCCCAGGGCTGGTCCAGGGCTTGCCATGGTCAGCCTGACTGATGGTGCCCTCTCCTTTCCTCCAGGACTGGGTACTGCTGCCATGCTTCCCATCAACATGCTGTGCCCCACAAAGGCCCCTTCCAGCCCCTGGCCCACAGGGGAGGCAACAGTGAGGTTTTCTAGACTTCCCTGATGAGGAACGTGTTCCCTGAAAGAATCTGTAGTCATTGAGGCTGAAATAAAATGTCTTTTCGGCTGACTAGAAAGTTTGGTGACTCACCTCTCTTTATCTTTTGAGCTTGGCAGGTAAGCAGAGAAGGTTTGGGGCCAGAGAAAGAGAACAAAGGAACAAAAGTAACAGCAGGAAAAAGAGGCACGGAGGAGGCACTGGAGAGTAACTGTGCTCCGTCCACTACCGCTGCTGAGTGGCCATTTGTGGGCCAGCTCCACAAGAAGCCATCACAGCGAGGGGCGGGAAATTGCTGTAGTGCTGCTGGGACCTTTACCTGGTTGGAAGCTAGCGGGACCAGCAGGCAGCTAGGAAGCCACAGAGCTGGGCTGGAGGTCTACAGAGGAGTGCCTCATCCCCACTGATACGTCAGGCAGGTGTGCTGAAGGGAGAGGCCGTTATATCTAGGGCTGGAGGACTGAGGGCTGGTGAGGCTCAGACAAGGGAGGAGGAAAGAGAGAAGAGGGAATTGGCTGGGGGCACAGCATGAGCACAGACCTAGACGTGAGAGAGAGGACGGGATGTCCAGGGTTGCGGTGAATCCCGAGCCTGGAGAAGGAAGTCGTGTGCATGATAGGCTGAGTCTAACGGGCACTGGGGAGCCACTGAGGGTGTTAGAACTCAGATTTCCCTTTTTCAAGGCTCCCTCAGGCTGCATGGATCTTTCTGCAATGAGAAAGGCAAAAGGAGGGGGTGCAGGTGGCAAGGAATGGTGGCAAACACTGGTCTTTTAGGGCTGTGGGAGTCTGTCGGCTGCTGCCAGCCTCTGACCTAAAGCTCAGTAGGGAGATGGTGTCCCGTGTGGGCAAGGGGACGGGCACCTTGGTTGATGCCTGAGTGACTGCCTTTGTTCAGAGAAACTAAACACACTTCTCTCCGGGACTGTGGAAGCTGATGGGAAAGTGGGCACCAGGTACATTCTGTGCCCACTGCAATCCTGGGGACTCATCACCCCACTAGTCACCTCAGGGTGTTTCAGAATTGTGGTAGGATGATTTTGAAGGATGGGCACTCCGGCCCCAGCCCCACCACAGTGACAGAGGGGCATTTCAGAGATGGCATGGTTTTCATAGTGAAGAAAGGAGCTTCAAGTTCACACATGGCTGGGAAGGAAGTACACTGACCTGGTGCTCATGGGTCTGTCACGTTGTGGTCCCCACGGAGTGCCTGTAGTGAGAGCTCATACCCAAGAAACATGGCGGCGCTTGTAGGGAAGCCCCGCACAGCATTCACGGTGATGCCTCTGAAAAACACCTTTGCCCAGGAAGCCAGTTATTCCAGGGCCAACCCATACCCTCTGCGATATACTGCCCACCCTGGCCCCTGGCCCTGACCAAAACCCAGAGACCTATGCAAGCAAGCAAAGACCACAAGGGATGGTCCAGTCATGCCCCTGCCCTGGCCTGTGTTACATCTGTTGGCATTTCTCCTCCTGGGCTCTGCTGTTCGCACACTGAAGATTAAGGGCAGAATTGCTGAGACCTGCTAACACATACACTTCCCCCCGCATTACACTTTCTTGATCATTTCTTCCTCTTCCCTCTCCCCTCTGCCCCCAAATCTGGAAATCCTAATTAGACAGGGCCCCTAGCCATGTCCAGCTATTGTGACAGGTGCATCATGTGACATCCCCAAAGTGCAGGTACACAACATGGGCAGTGCTTGAGACTACCTAAATGGAGTTGGGGTACAGTTCCCCCAACACAGTAGCCTGTGCAGCTCAGCTAAGTGGCAAACTCTCTGGAACTCGGCTTCCCCAACTGGAAAATGGAGATAATAGTGGCATCGAGCTGCTGAGGTAGTTTGAGGGAATAAAAGGGAACCCTTCCAAAGCAGCCTGCCTTGGTGCCCAGCGCACAGTGAGCGCTCAGTGGCTGCCGACACCACTACCATCACCCTCACGATCTCCAGTCTTCACCTAATAGGGAGAAGGACTCAGCCTCCCTCATCGGATCATCTGACTGTCTGGTGAGAATGACCCACACTGACAAGCTGCTGAGCTCTGCCTTTGTTGATTCCTGTCCCTGTCTTTGTCTCCCATCCCTAGGAGGACAAGATGCTTCCCACGATCTCCCTTTCCTCGCTGAATATTCCTGCTTGGTGCTGGTGAACATGGACACATGTGAGCGGTTTGCAGCCTATTAGAAGAGATAAGCCCCATTCCGGAGCAATTACAATAGGCCCAGGCAGTGGGGGGACAGACAGGGCCTTGAGTGAAGCCTGGGGTGTGAGGAAATGTTCTTTAATTGTTTTCTGGGAAGAAACAGCCATCTAAAGACAAATTCTTACCCAAGCATAAATGACACAAGAAGAGCCAGGTGCATAATTTCAACTTGCTCTGACCCCTATACAAAACACTGTTTAAGAACAGAATTAGTCATCTTAAGAAAGCAGAAACCTGCCCTTTGTTTCCTCAGTTTCCTCAACCTCTTGGTACTGGTGGGGACAGAACCGTGAAGGCTGCTTGCATTAGCCAAGGTGCCAGGTGACCACAGCAGCCTGGGATGCAGCTTGGTCCAGGAAAGGAGTCAATGGACCAGAGTTGTAGAAGTGGCCAAGTGGCCAAGCTGAAGCCTGGAGCCATGCAGCAGAGTGGGGGCGGGATCCCAGTAACCTTAGCACTACTCTGCAATGCCTGATTTTAGAATTCCACAGGCTCACCTGGAGTAACTGAGTAATGGCAAGGAACTGGGTCAAGCTCTGGGAGGAAAATTCCACGATGGTGCCCACAGAGGCACCACAGCTTGGTTCGGGCACGCTCTGAGAGGCTGAGCCATGAGGTCCCAGCTTGGAGTGTGGACCTAGTGCTCCACAAACAGACCTCCCTCCAGCATCTGACGCCTGCTGGGCTTCAAGGCGCTCAAAGGGCAAACAACACACAGACCTGTCGCCTTTTACCCAGAGCTTCCAGAGCGCACAGTTCCAGGCCAAGCCTGCCTTCATAAAGCCTCCATGGCTCCTTGCTGCTCAGGATCAAGTCCCCACCCTCCCTGACCTATGAGGACCCCCATGCTCTGGCCCTGCACTTTCTGGGGGATGCCTCTCACGTGGGACAGTCTGGGCAAGCCAACCCCCTGTCATTCTTTGGCATGGCCAGCTCGCTCCCATCCCTGGGCCTCCTCTGGTCTCCTCTACTCCATACTCTCCAGCACAGGCTCACAGCCTCTGTCCACCCTCCCATGGGTGGAGTATGGCCTTGGCCTTCTATGCATTCTATATCTTCCCCATCACATCACTTTCCATTCAGGTTGCCTATCACCCACGATTTGTTTTCCCGTCACCCCATCCTAGGGCAATGAGCACAGCCTTCTGAGTCCCCAGCACCTGCCAGCACTTGGCCCAGCACAGACAGACCTTCTATAAAAGCTCATAAAGTGAGTCAACGGATGAATGAGAAAATTAACAAACTCTTGGGTATGAGAAGGGAAGTGTCAGGGTCCTATAGTGGTGGTGGGTGGGTGGGGAGAGGGCTCTGGACTCAGAGAGGCAGAATCCCTGAACAATCCACCCTGGTGTCTCTGGAATCTACAGATGTTCCTCTCCATCTCTCCCCAACCTCAGTGCATCATCACAAACCCTGCAGTGCAACTACCGAGGTGGGGCTGAAAGATACCAAGATGCACCTCCAGCCTCCTCATTTCAGATCCTGACTATCCAGGGAGGAATCATGGCCCAAAGTGGTCAAAAACATGGGTCCCAGATTGCCAGGCCTTTCTTCTGTTTTCTCTTGCGGTGTCCCACAGGTGGTCACAAAGGCTGCTTTCCTAGGCATCTTTCAGTGAGTGACAGGGTGACTCAGGCTGTGCACCGCTGTACTGGTCTACTCTCTTCGGTTTCCCCCAGACCTTCTTCTGTAGGAAAATGAGAACAGCTTGGATGATGGTGGAGTAGGGCTTTGAGCCTACAACCAGCACTGTACTGAAGAACATGGAGGTTGGAGCTTCAGAGAGTAGAGCCCATGCTCCTCTCCCCAGCAGGGGGCGATAGTGACTCCTCCTTCTATGACTGCTGCTGCTGGAAACTATCTTTGAGACAATACAAGCTACCTGGATGGTGCAAAACTCATTACTACCTATGTTTATATGAAAACACTCACATACAGAAACTTACATAAATATACGTCCATACATATATTGCCATGAATATTGCTGTGAAATTCATACAGGTAACCACCCTTGAAGAGTGAAGGCCACAGGAAGGACTTCGAGACAGATATCCTCTCATGCCTGTGGAAGGTGTCTATGTTTACCTATTTTTATTTAAGGGTAGCACTGCTTGGGATAGAACCCAGGGATTTTGCACTGAACACATTCCCCAGAAAACACCCCTTCCCTGTTAAAAACTTTTCTTTTTTGAGACTAGGTCTCTCTGAGTTGTTCGGCTGCCTGGGCTGAGTTCAAACTTGCAGTCCCCCTGCCTCAGCTTCACAGAGCATGCATGCCACCATACCTATTTTAATCAACTAACAAAAATTTGAAAAATGAATCTTGGAACATGCAGCCAGTAAGATAATTAATCAAGCTAAACACTGCTATGTGTACTTAAAGCCTGTCTCTGAATAAACATTATAGGCCAGGGATGGCAAACCTTTTAGAGCTTTTAATGCTACAAGAAACACACTGTGGTATGTGTACCATAGGTTCACCACCACTGTTAGACCAAACACGATTGAGATTAAGGAATTTGTTACCTGTTAGTAAGGCCTCAGCTGCCTGGTAGGACTTTGTTTTTTCTGAAGGACAGTAAGTTTCAGAGGAAATAATATTAACAACATATTTTGCCTCTATAGTTTTTTTGAATGATGACACGTTAATATTTTGGGAAATGGAAAAGAGCACTTCAAGTAAAAAGAGAACATCTAACTTGAATCTCTTTTGTGTCCCTCCATAATTGTTGGTTGAATCACAAACTATTTTTCTGTCAAAAAACAAACACACAAACAAAAAATCAACTGAGGCTACACGTATGCTTCCTCTGTCTGGCAAAGAGCTTCTTGATAAAAAAACAAAAGCAAGGGGCAGGGATTTAGCTCAGTTGTTCTGCCACCTCTCTCAAAAGTGCAAGGACCTGAGTTTGATTCCTGGTACCAAACAAAAAACAAACAAATTTGAAATAAAAACAGAAAAGCCCCAAGTCCCCACCCTGTCTTACGCGCAGACAGAAATGAAATTCCCTCTACAACAGATCTTGTCCTAACCAGAGTGCTCATCTTTTCTTCACACTCTATGAAGTCCTGCTCCTGGTCCTCATTCTGGGCAACGACAGCATCTTAATTAATGAGTAGTGACCAGATGCACATGCCACAGTCCAACTGTGATGCGATAAGGCTGCGGCCTCCTTATCCTACCTCCTGTACTCCTGTGAATGCATACCGTCAAGTAGCTCCATCAGAACTTGGGCTTTATTTCAGTTTTTACTGCTCTAGCTCCAGCTCCTAGACCTGCACCTGGCACATACCAGGTGTTCTAAAAATAGGGATTTGTCAAATCAATAAAGGAAGTTGAAGGCTTCAGGCATTTTCTGTAGGTGTCTTTTGTCAAGTCAGATCGCCCATCCTCTACTTAATACAACTGGTTTGTAACACTAAGGACTGGACATTACGTCGACTTCTGGTACTTCTGTCCTCTAGATTGGGCCTTTGGGCCAAGTGTTTGGGGTTGTTTGGATCTTGCCTTTTCACACAGTATGCTAGCCTTCTCCACTGAGTCATCTTGAACTTTAGATTTTTCTCAAATTAGGGAGGGAGTAGAAAAGGACCCCAAGGATATTGATATAAGAAGAGGAGCCATCAGAATGAGCGCCGTTGCCCACAGTAGTGTGAAGAGACCAGGCTTGAGGACTGGAGAGGCAGACTGGCACCTGAAGACAGAAGAAATGCTGGTAGGAGCCGGGGATTTAGCTCAGTGGTTCTGCCTCCTGCCTCTCAAGCACAAGGTCCTGAGTTCGATCCCTGGTACCAAAAATAAATAAATAAATAAATAAATAATTACAAAAAAGAAGTGCTGGGCCCAGAAGGACGAGAGTCATCTGTAGGGCTCTGGGGGAGGCAGCCAGGGGAAGAGGTCCGGGATCAGTGCCAGCACAGACATTACTGAAAGTAACACAGATACCACTAACACCGATAACAAATATTCCTAAGTGCTTCCGATGGGTCATGCATGAAACTCTGCATATTCTAGTTAGGTCTAATTTCATTTGACTCACAAACACCCCTATCCTTCATGGTAGGAATGAGCATTCTTGGAGAAACTGAGGCCCAGAGAGATCCACTTGCTTGGATTATTCCAGTTCATAGGTAGCTGGCCCTGACCTTGAACCCAAGACTGTTGACTCTAAGAGCCATGCTAAGACCACAAGGCACCCCATGGAGGAAGAACAGGAAGGATGGCTTCTCTGGAGGGGGATGAATTTGTTTATAACTATGGGCATGGAACAGGGGATTCTGGTCTTTGTTCTGGGATAGTTTGGGGGCAGGGGTGTGTGTTTAAGCCAAGCTCTTTGGCCATAGTGCAGAGAACAGAAAGACAAGGCCTGGGAAGCCAGGTCAGAGCCGCCTCCATGGGCTGTGTCCAGAGGTGATGGGACCTGGACTTCGTTGAGATGCAAAAATAGAAGGCAACTTAGGGGACATGGAACCAGTGAGAAGAGATGACTGAGGGGCAGGAAAGATGCAAGGTGGCTCCGGTACCAGCCAGTTGGAGGAGGGGCACAGGACTGCCCCTCCTATCCTAATGAGGAACAAACTGCAGTGACCACAGATGTGGGTCCTGATCCTGTCCCAACCAAGCCCCAGCTATGTGAGCCTCTGTTTCTCCAAGTCTCTATCTCACCTACCTTCTCCCCTGAGCAAAGGTGAGAGCTGGACAAGACTGCTCAGGTGAAGTTCCTGATGTGGCACCTGCTTGTGGTGACTGCCAGCACCTCAGGCTCCCTGTCCCCTTCCTTAGAGTTACTTCCCCACATGTCTGAACCACCACCCCAGGCAACTCCACAGGCCTGCCAAGAGCTTACTTTAAGGCCTTCCTGCTGGTAACTCTGGGATATACAGTCCAAGACACCTTTGTATTTATTTAAATAAACCCCATCAGCTTGGAGTCGGCTTTTCACAACATCCATTGGAGTCGCTGTCCCCCAGGAAATTGCTCCTGCAGAGAGAGAAAGGCACAGGTGTTAGGGTGGGGCTTTCTGGGTATGGAGGGGCCTGGCCTCCCTAGGATTTCTGTGGGTCTGAACTCCATACACCACTAAGGGAAGTGGACAGAGCTTGGGGTTAGGATGTGCAGAGGCTGTTTCCTATCCTTCCTTGCACTCGCTACGGGGAGACTCAGTGAGTCTCCTACTTCATCTGAGCCTCAGGCTCTGCATCTGTTAAAGGGGTGCAGTGCCTCTCTTCCCAAGTCTGTGAGGAACGGTCACCTGATGCCTGAGAAACCTCAGGCATGGCCCAGGCCTCAGCCAGTACTGGGCGCATGACGACATTATCGGTGAGACAGTCACAGCCTCCACAGCGCTGCTCAGCACCTTCCCAGGGCACAGGAAGAGAGCCTGGGATGAAGCACCCTGCCAAGGGCGTGCGGCTCCCAGAGGCAGGCTTTTCTCTGAGTATGGAGAAACTAAACAAACACGTGCAGACAGGCTGCTCACCAAGAAGGAGAGGCAAACATGATCAGAAACTGGCTTTTTAATTTGTTTTTATTTTTAAAATCTCTTTTCCAAGTATGTAGAATAGAATCTTGGATCCACATACCACTAGGTAATCCTCATTGCATAAGTTCAGGTACCTCAGTTTGAGCATTTTTGTGACTTTAAAGGGCTCTAGGAAAACAAGGCCACTTTATTGTACAAACACAGAAACTGGCACATTCTTGTGTGGGAAGAAAAACAAATCACTGTCAAAGTCCAGGACAGCTGGTTTGCTAGGTTTTGTAATCACTGCCCTGCAACTCCCAAAAGCGAACGTGGCTTGCCCTGGGCCCTTTGCTCTGCTGACCTCCAGTCTCTCCAGCCTCCTGCCCACGGCCCTCTGGGAGCCTCTCTGGACCTGGACCCTCTCTTCCAACTGCCAGGACAACAGGCTACTTTCTCAGCTGCTGCCCTGGGCCCTCTCATGTCCCTCAGCCTCATCAGGGGCACCACAAAATGCGATGTGCTAGCCAGGCTATTTGCACCTGATCTCAGTAGAAATGAGAGCAGAGGGAACCTGTACTCTCAGCAAATCAGTGTTTATGGGGCCCTTAGTGGGAGGAGGCAAGTGAGAAACCTCCAACACACGAGTGCACAAGCGATCACCATTGCTTGGTGGCTAAGACTGGACTTTGCGCTGTTTGCTGAGTTTAAAGCATAGCTACTAATGGTGGTGGTTAGAGGAGAATGAAGAGGAGTAAAGGCTGCCTTCTCTTTGTTGGATCTTACCCATCAGCACCAAACATCTGCCTTATTAAAAAGCAGCCTTCTCTTGACTTCCATACACTCCTCTGACTATAGCTGTCCAATTTCTTTCAACCTATTCTCCCTTGATCCCACTTCAGTCAGATTTTTAACACTCTTCTCTCAACTGAAATGATTCTCATCAAAGCCCCCAATGACCTCCACATAATTAAATCCAAAATGCGTGATAGCAAGTACAAAGGCCCTGTGATGAGGGGAGAGCAGGTCATGGTCAAGTTGTAGCAAAGAGAACATTAGGTCTAGATCAGAGGGAGCAAAGGGAGAATTCAGAGATGAGGTGAGAGAGTAACAGAGAGGGAAAACAGAGAGGGCCTGGAAAACCACTGCAGGAATGTTGACCTTGACCCTAACTGAAATGTGGATGAAGGGCAGGATTCTGAATAAAGAGATTAGGCAACAAGAGCATGGTCACCGAATGAGCACATATGGGTCGGAACTTGGGTCTTTCCGATTCTAGAATCCCTGCTGCACTTTCTTTACTAGCTGTAGAACCTTGGGCTGGTACTTAGTATCTCTGAACCTGAGTTTCTCATCTGTAAAATGGTGAGATTGATTGCTATCTTACAGGCCTCATGAAATTTTTATATTAGAAAGGTTTGTGGTGCAACCTTATGCATGATTTCCCTTAAGTGAGAAACTCAATATATATGTAAACAAAGAGTAAAATAGAGGGTAGATACATAGTAAGTAGGGCAATCTTATTCAAATGTATAGGGGAACAAGAGATGGAGAAAAGGGGGAAGTAGGGGAGGGAAAGAGAGTGGAAAAAGAATCGAAGGACAAAAATGAAAATAGATCTTGTGCCAATGGGAGGGGGACCAAGAGACAGAAGGAGCAAGAAGGCAGTAGAAGTTTAGGGGATGAAAGAACAAAAGAATTAAGATGTATTATGTATAGGCTAGGGATTTAGCTCAGTGGTGTCATCCATCACCTGCCTTGCAAGCTCAAGGTCCTGAGTTGAATCCCCAATACCAAAAAAGACAAAAAAAGAAGAGATGTATTATGTATGTGTACCAACTCCCCACAATGAATGTAATCATTATGTACTGCAAAAATGTACTAATAAAAAATTTTTAAAAAGAAAGGCTCATAGTGCACCAATATTCAAGAAAGGAAAACCATGGAACAGATTTCCTCCCAAAAATTCACCAGTGCCTGACACAGACTAGGTGCTCAAAATACACCTGTTGTCTGCAAGGGCCATGAACCCACATAGGGACTGCATCCTATAGCTCCAAAGGGAAGAGGATGAGAGGCTGAGGGGCCATTCCCCATTCATAGCCCTTCTGCCTCTCTGGGCCTTGTACAAAGTAGGAGGAGCTGCTGTATGTGTGGCTGCACGAGTCCTGCCTCCTTGAGAGCTGAGAAGGGCATGGCAGGCTCTGTCTCTGTTCTACCACAATGGCTGCTCAGGGACAGGGCTCCAGCCACTTTCAACTTACCTGCCACACCACCTGCCAACAGCATTGTGCAAGGGCTGGGCCCTGTGTGGGTCTCAGGTGTGATCCACTCACTCAGGAACACATAAGGGATGAAGTAGAGGCAATAGCCTGGGATGTCTCTCAGCATCATGGCGCTGGCCCCCCGGTACAGACCAGCCAGGCCCTCATTCCGCATGATGGTTACAATGCAGTGTACCGGTCCCTGGTACACTGGCTGCTCACCAAAGGCAAGTGCTCTGGATTTCAAACCAAGGTTGGCTGTGAAGGCAGAAGGGAGAAAATAACAAGTGACCCAGGAGAGTAAAAGATTCACAATTTCCTGGCACTGCAGCCAGCCCTGACCAGTGATAGTACCCAGTCATGGCCCACCAGTTTTTGTCAAAACTTCTGACCTTTTTGGCAGCTCATACTGGGATTCTGAAGTCCTCCAAAGAAGCCCCTACTAATCTACACAGCCAGATTAGAAATAATCCTAGCCAGGAAATAAGGCACAGGTTGCATTAGGATTCCTAGAGCTTTCTTGTCAACCATCACTGTATCTTTTTAAGCAGAAGTGGCTACAGAATGCTTAGGACCATTTATACAAGCCACACCTTCTTTCTTGAAGAAGCTGGAAAAATATCTAACATACTGTGTGTGTGTGTGTGTGCGTGCACACGCATGTGCACACACATGCACATATACCTATAAGTAAGAATACCTATATTCTGTGTCAATAATGTATGAGATCTGGGGCTGTCCTAGTCTCAACACTTACAACTTTTTGATCCTGTCAGGTCAACATTTTCAGAACCTATTTCCTTATCTTTAAAAAAGGGACAGGCTGCCATGAGTATAAATGAGGTCACACATGCTAAGTGTTCAGTGTGGTGATTAAAATACTATCAGGGCTCGGTAACCGATGAACAGATGATGATGACTGAGAACAAAGTGGCTGGTGAGAAATGGATACAGGGCCCAATGACTAGATGACCAGGCAAGTCCTCCTTGACTCACTTCATCCCTGGTTAGGTTGCACCCTAAAACAGCTGTAGGGCAGCACTGAAGCCATTGGCCCTTCAAAGTCCAGCGGCCCAGACCTCCTGTCTATCTCTTTTCTGACCTTGGGGTCTGGGCTGGCAGATTGTAGTTTATGCTGTGCTTCTTGTAGGGGGGCATGTAGCCAGCAGAGGCTTTCTCCCCACTTAGTCAGATCTTCTTCTTGCTGACCCTGAGTCTCTTCTTTTCCCCTGCTTTGGACCATTAGCACAGCTTTAGCTCCTGGCCAGAAAGTCCTCCCAGTCCCAGTGCATAAAAAGCGACTCTTTCTCTCAGTACTTCTTTCTCAAAGAACTACCATGACATGACTGGGAAAGAAACAGAATAAAAGCCTGCTTTGCTACCTGGGCTTAGTTCTTGCAAACAGTGTCTCAAATTTATTTTATGAATTCTGCAAAGAGGCAGCAGTAGCCTTTCATTGCACATAGTTAGAATTTCAAGTCTCCCAAACATCCCTTTGGAGAAAAGGTTAGGACCAAACATTCAGCTGCATGATTCCACAGTCCCAATTGGAGATTTGGGAGTAAATGGTGACCTGTACTTTAACTCTTCCCAGAAGTCTGTGAAGTGAGAGTGGCGGGAGTTTCAATTTGTCTAGGAAGGGTGCTTGAACCAACTCCTCCTGTGTTTCCACCTCCCTGGAGAGAAAGGAAGGAACCCTGCTCAGTCAACCACAGCACAGGCAGAAAGCTGAGCCTTGACATTCCCGTGCTCCTTTCACAGTGCATCCCTTAGGAAGAGAGCAGGAATGAAAGTCACACTGGGGCACAACCTCCTCTGAGCAAGATTGGACACTGTGGCCTTTGAAAGCCCACCGAGAGGTTGTCAGGCACCCCCTCCTTTCCAAATCCACGATGTCACCCAGGAAAGTTTTGCCATTAGACAGATCCAAGGTCATTATCCTACTGCATAAAGTTAGTTTGGGCTGCTTTCATCGCCAGCTAACACTGACTTTAACAGAAGTCGAGGTTTTCATGAATCAGCTATGGATATGATGTGGCTTTCAATAGTTACTGATTGAAAGACAGATAATGATTGGCTTGTTCAGAGGTACAGATGTTGAAAAAACACTAGCTAAATTGCCTACTGGCCTTGTCAACAAAAAGTCAGTGTTCTTTCCATTTCTCTACAGGGTAAGCAATAAGGAAATTTTCTTACATCCTTCTAAGTACGTAATATAAACAATTCAGCTTTTATTGCTTGAGAATTACCTATTTGTGACTATTAAAGCAATAAGATTGTCATGGAGATTATAGTCACCAGGATGCTGACACAGCTCTGTGTTGACCCAAGTTTAGATTGTTGTATTAGTCAACCTTCTGTATAACAAAATCTCTTGAGAGAGAAGGTTGGCTCAGTTTGGGAAATTCCTTTCATAATCCATTGGCCCCATTATTTTTGGCCTGTGATGAGGCAGGCACCATAGTGAGAATGCATGGCAGAGCAAACTGCTCATCTTATCAGCCAGCAAGCAAGAGAGAATGAGGAAGGGGCTGGGATTCTGATACTGCCTTCAAGGGTGCAACCCCAATGACCTAAATATGTCCCACTAGGCCCCGCCTGCGAAGGGTTCTATCACTACTGATAGCACCAACCTGGAAACCAAACCTTTAACATATGGATCATTGGGCACACTTATCCAAGCCATAGCAACTGCAAAGTCCTTGAAACTCTTTCCAGCTGCCTCATCCCCTCCAGCTAAGGGTAAGATGTGGCTTTTAGGGGTTACTAATTGAGGGACAGTGTCCTGATCAAATATTCCTTGTATGGAGGTACAGATGTTAGAAAAATACAACAGCTAAGCTTGATTTGTCAACAAGTCCCAAATGAGAAGCAAGCCTGTACTTTTTTTTTACTTCCTAAACAAGTAATAGGGAAATTCTTTGCATTTACAGACATATATTTTTATGATATACACACATAATTTTATTTTCTGAACTATTTCAGGGTGAGTTGCATACATCACAATTCTTTATCCCTAAATACTTCTGAATATATTTCCTAAGAGAAGAAATCCTGTCTTAATGTAACCGTAGTAAAATTATCCATCTCATATGTTTACATTAATAATACTTTTATCAAACCTACTATCATTTTTCATTTGATCTCCCCTTCAGTAGAGAATGCAGTATTTTAATCTGCACTATTTCCATAATCTGAACTATTTCCATAGTCTTTTCTTGTTTTTTGGTTGTGTTTTTAATGACACTACCAGTTTTTCAGAGTATACTACCCTGCTTCTTGCTAACACAGCACTTCTCCCTCAGGGTTTGTCTGATGGTTCCTCATCTTCACCAAAAGGTTATGGTTCCTGGCTGGATTTCTTCTCTATTCTTAATTCCTATCTCTATTCTCATGAAAACAAATCACTCTCTCAAGGCCCTGGTCTTTGTTTCCTCAGGCCTTCTATCCTTGTTGAAATTCATTTATTTTTAAATTGAAGTATAATTTACATTCAATAAAAACTATAGCTCTTAACCACATAGTTTATGGGTTCTGATGATTGCACGCACCTATAGAACCACGCACCTATAGAACCACACCCTGCCATGGCTTCACTTCTAGAAGCAAACTGCTTTGGTCAGAGTCCACTTAGGCAGGGCTCAGATTCCACAGCCTACTACCCTGATTCTCAAGGGAGAAGAATACCATGATACCAAAGAGGTGACTCTCTGGAGATGTGAACTTCTCTGGGGCAGTGGTTATTATGGATCCACCAATACTAGCAACAGTAGGGTGGATGATTTACACTGGCGCTACAAGGCACAATGTCATCCATTTAGTCCTTATAATTCCAGGCCCAAATAAAAAAGCATTATACTACTAATGGTTAGCTCAAAAACCTAAAACAATGATGGATTTACACCAAAATTTATTTTTAACTAGTAGCAAGAACATAAGCACCAGAAAACAGTGACAAGATCTTGATAACACTGCTGATGCATAAACAATGGAGCTTTGATTTTCCCCCAGAAAACAGCAATCACTTGTGTAGTGCCAGGCTGTCTATGCTTTGCCCTCAGGCTGTGGTCCAGGAGCCTGGCAGTTTAGCTGCAGGAAAGCGCTGAATCAGACTTCTTGGTAATTCTAGCTAGCAGTGGACTAATTTTAGTTGGCAAAAATTAAACTTCTTAAAAGCTAATTTTGGAAATTACTAGAAAGAAGCTCTTAGGAATATGCAACTAAACTCTTTGGACTTGCATGTCACTAATCCAAGGACCTGAGGCAGATTTCAGGATGCTGGATCAGTACTCACCTCACATTAAACTGCTGACTCCCAACCTACTGTTCTCAAACATTTCAGGTTTGGTCACAGGTGTGCACAAGGATTGACATTAGGTATGTCTCCTTCTAAAGTGAAATGTATTTAATTTTCTGGAATTTGTGGCGCGATGTTTCAAGTCAGTGGAACTGGCCCCACCTGTTCCTCACTTTCACCTAGGAGTGGAGAAGGGGTCCCTGCAGTTCTAAATAGAACCCCTTCAAACCCTCCCTCACCCTCAAGCCCTCTGGCTCTGTCACCTACCTTTGAGAAGTTACCTTTGAGGCCAGATGTCTCTGAGAGTGTGTATGTGAGGGGAATCTGATTTTGATGCTATTTTCTAAACATATAGTTTTGCACTTCCTGAAGCAAAGAGTTTCCTGATGAGGGGAATCATACTCTGTGGCCTGTCTCAAATGCTGTGACCCAGTGTCTGGGACAACTATGCCTCTCAGCCCCATTCCATGAACATGTAAACACTGGGTCAGTGTGTGGGTGTGTGTGTGTGTATGGGGGGGGGGTTCCAGCACCAAAGCATCCCAAAGGCTCTCACCTCAGAATTAATTCAACCTAAAGACTGATCCTTGGGCCAGAAGCTTTAGATAATGAAAAGAAAACTCCAAAGTACGGATAGCACTGGCCTATGATGCCACTGAGGCATTCAGTAACATAGTGGCACAACCTCAGCCTATCAGCTGGCTATAACCTCTGTGGCTTGGGTTCAGGCACAAGCTAGTTGTGGAACCCTCAGGATGTCACCAGCTAGGAAGGAAGCTCTTTCCTAGCTCAAGTGCCCAGCAGTTTCCTCAAGATCTGAAGGGTCCAAAGTAGGCACATGCTTTGGTAGAAAGAGTCCAGCATCAGAAGCACACAGGATTTGCATTCCTGACCAGTCATTAGTTCCTCCTCAAGACTAACCTGCCTGGCAGTGACGTAACTGTATGGTAGTAATAAAACTATGTTACCAAAGAGACAAACTGATAAATTCAGGGCCCCAGAAGCACAACTTGTGAACTTCCCAGCTGGGCATTTCTGAGGATTCAGGAAAACTAGAGAAATGGTTTTGACCCATTTTGTCAGAAACAGCTTGCACTCAAATAGCTTAACATTCTGGAACAGACTTGATGACACTACCTACCTAGTTCCACCCCTCAGTGGTCCCTTACCACTCAGGACAACTTGCTTCCTCTTGGCGTGGTCAGAAGTTATGGCCCACTTTTCCTCAAATCTTGACTGCAAGATGTCCCCCCACTCTTCATCCGGATCATCTTTGATATGGCGGAGCCAGGCCTTCTGACATCATTCTTTCAACTTCCTTCCTTTTCCCCTCAAAAGTCACTGTATTTTCTCCTTCCTTCTTGCTCACTGGAAAATAGAGCCTTTTCCTTCTGCACCCATTTGGCCATTTGACCCTGGGTCACTTTTGATGTGTTTTCTCCTGCCTGTTGGTTCTGCACCATGAATACCTCTGATCTCCACTTCTCCTGGTTCCCAAGCCTGTGGCTCTGGGTTGGGACAGCAGCCTCCATGTCCACTCACCCACTTCTATGATTCCTGCCACTCTCCTCCCCCTGTCAAAGGTTACATCCACCTTACTATGGCACACCACTGGTGGGGCCACAATGGTGCCCAAGCTGCTTACTATCTAAGTAGATTCTTAGCCCATCCTCAGCTAAGAAGTCCGAACTCATCACAACTTGCTTTGCATCTCTCCAACCTCCCACCCTCCTTGTGTTTTATAAATATCTCCCTCATCCGGTCATTCTTTGCTCTCTTAGTATCATACACCTCCTCCCTTATGACCTCATCTTTAAATCCCCCCCAGATTCAAAGGCCTCATCAATAGATCCTTCCCCTCTGGAGCCCTCCTGAGCCATAGGGCCAAAGTTGAAGAGTTCCAGAGCCTTCCATGGGGTCCTTCTCATATTTGTATACATCTGGCTCCCACTAGACTTGGGCTCCCTGAAGGCAGTGGCTGTACCTCCAGCACTTTGGCTTTACCCTCTCCACCTGGCTCAGGAAGTGCTTGTGAGTAATGGAAGTAACTCACAGCCCCTGCCTGTATCTGGGCCTGGTGAATGATTAGTGGTCGGCGCACAATTAATGCCAAATCCTCCTCTGATCCTCCAAACTCTGCCCTCTTTTATGTGAGGGCCTTGTGATCTGCATTTCAATTAGACTTTTAATGGAAACAGAGACCTGAGAGCTCCCAATGGGGGAAGGGTGAGTGGCATTGACGATTGACCTCTAGGATGGGACTTGGCCTGGGCAGCAGGAGGACAGCTGGTCCCCAGGACCCAGCTTGACCTTCAGCCATGCCCAGAAGGGCACTCAGGTAGGCTCATACTCAGACAAGGATAGTAGTAATGTCAAAAGGGGGATTTCTTCACTGTAAAAAGCACACTCAATGAAACTTAGGCCAGCCCTCTGTCCTTGCCAGATGGCTGAGGCCCAGAGAATATCTCTGGGAAGCTGGAAGAGTTTTCTTAAGGGGTAACTGCTGTTCATTGTGCAATGGGAGTCAGCACCAAAGTTCCCTTTAAATATCAACAATTGCCCATGTGACCTGGCAAAGCCCTTCTGAATAACCATTTCATAGCATGTACCAAGAATCTTAAACACGGCTAAATCCTGTATCCACTCATGAGCCAAAAAGCCTACACATTTAGGAAAATAATCCTAAATGAAGGCAATTGTTTATAAACAGGTTTGCTGATCACATCACTATTGGGAGAGAGGACAAGATGTAAACAGTCCAAATGTTCACTAGTAGAAAGGTTGCTAAATAAAATACTTACTAGTAGTACAGTTAATACTTATTTCACATCTTTAGTATGCTAGACATCATGTCAAGACTTCTACATATGACATGTCATCCAATTCTAGCTGCTATTGTTATGTCTGCTCTATGGATATGTAAAATGATGATATTAGATGAATCCAAAGTTTCTTGCCTTTGGTGTAGGTAATATCAGAGCAGGTAGTCCAATGCCAGAAACCAAATTCTCAGCTATGCTAATGACCCTCTCAGTGTATGTGTGTGTGTCGGGGAGGGGGGCGCTGCTTTTGGTGAAGTATTATACAGGTAGTTTTAGAATTACTCATCTGCATTACAGTTCCATCACTGGGACAAAATACCTGAGGAAAAACAACTTAAAGGAGGAAAGACTTATTCTGGCTCACTTCTCCAAAGGTTTTAGTCTGTGGTCAGCTGGTTCCATTGCTTTGGGCCTGAGGTAGAACATAATGGAGAAAAGCTGCACTCCTCGCGGCATTTGAGAAACAAAGAGAGATATGAGGGAGGGAGGGAAAGAGGAAAGAAGGGCAAGGAGAAAAGAAGGGGGACGGGGTGGGTACAAGACATAGTCTTCAAGTTTGCACCCACATGACCCATTCCTTTCAAACAACCCCACCTCCTAATTTTCCGTAAACTCCCAATAATGTCACCAAATTATGAATCTGTCCATGGATCCATCCACAGATGAAGCTGGAGGAAGGATCATGGAAGCTCAGGAGATCCAACCTCTTTTCCAAAGCCTCACCTCTGAGCACAGTTTCACTGGGGACCAGGCCTTCACCACATGAGCCTTTAGGTAACATTTCATATCCACACCATAACACCACATATTTTACTTAATTTTTATGCCATTTCAATAACAGAAAATTTTTCTGTTATATACTTGATCTTGACCAAAAGGCCGAGAAACAATAAATGTTTCTGATATAATGTTGAGTTCAAAAGGATTTAAAATTGGCTAGATAGCATAAGTACAACCTCTTAAAATATTTACCATAAGTATATAGAACAGGAAAATGGGACACATTAATATGTCAATAGAATGTGTCCACTCTGGGTTATATTTGGGTGGTTGGGTATTTTTTCCCTCTCCCTTCGACATCCTGTAGTTTGTAAATCTGTAATCATGGGTCACCACCAATGAACAATCACTGGCTCTCTATTTGCCAATCTGCCAACCAGACGAGCTGGGCTTTTATCTCAAAGTGGTTTCCAGTCCACCTGTCATGTCCCGAAGCAGAAAAGCAGAAGCCTCTGACACACAGCTTCAATATGGAAATATGTCTCCCACGTCACACGGTCATTACCCTGGAAGTGGACTGGCAGCTTTAAAACCCCAGGCCAAAGAGTAAATCCCACAAGCTGTGCCCAAGTTTGCCTGGAAATGTTCCTGTCAGCAAAGCCTACATCACAGTCAGGGCCTGACTGGATCAGACACAAACAAGCTGACCCCAGCCCAGCCCCAGCATTATTTTTTCAATTCACACATGTTTTAAATTAAATTAACAAACAATTTCCAACTCGAAAAACCCAGAGACTCCAAGTACATCAGGCCATGTGACAACAGTCAGCAGGAGTAGAATCACAGTTGTCCCTTTGGATGGGGCACTGCCAGTCGCTGCCACTCCTAAGCACTGAAGTTGGCACATTGTGTTTGAGCTGCTGCTTTTCACAGCAGGGAGCAGCAAGTGGTAAATTGTGTCCTGTGCTTTTATTTTAATTCTAAGAGGGTAGTGGGAGGGTTATAGTACTCAACAAAAATGGTAGATGGCGCACTTCCTGGGTACCTCTGCTCTCTGATGTTATAGCTCTCATCCCAATTAGTCTTTCAATTTTCTTTTTCTGGCTTAGGGGAATCCTAAGAGAGAAGTTAAAGAAAACCACATTCCTCCTCATTTTTTCAGAGATTCCTGGAAAAAAAAATACTGCTTGGTGCCCCTCTATCCACCTCTCACTCCTTCCCCAGGAGTTGACGGCCTGGCACATGTGGTAGCCTAAGGCCTCCCCCAGAAGCTTTTGCAGGAGGTGGGCAAGAGCTGTGCAGGGAGAGTACCCCAAGGTCATGCGATTCAGACCTATTATCCCTGAGAGACCAGGAGCTGAACCCATTTCTTAAGCAATATCATTTTGGAGACGTATTCCCAGCCAGACTCCTCCCAAAGTTTTAAGCTGTTTTTAATGCATGAAAATTTTGTGCAAAGGCTCAGGTGGCTCAGGGCACCAAAGCTGAGCCTCAGCTTCTAGAAGGTCCTAGGGCAGAAGCATCTCTGCGCTCAGAGTCAAACCTCCTGGGTCAGTATCTCTGCCCTACCTCACCCTAGGGAGACCTTTCTGTGCCTCAGCATTACCTCTGTGAAGTCCCAAGAATTAGACTGTGGCAAAGATGAAGCACACGGGGAGCTCTCGGCACTGTGTCTGGCACAGGTCAAGGGCTCAGGGAACAGCCTGGTGGGTGTGACTGAGGTGGGCCCCCCAGTTTTTGTTTCAGCCCTCCCTCCACCCCTGAGGGGAGACTGTATTTGTTTTATCTGTGAGCCAAGCCTCAGGCTCAGATGTCGTGGACTCCAAACTTCATGGGCCCTCCCCAGCCTCTTATCCAGAACCTCTCCGTTCTCCCAGAAGGCCAGGCTCCTAGCACACTGGGAAGGACAGACGAACACGTGTTCATTTCTGGCCACTACCCCAAGGGTTTTCCTTCTGGCATCCCCGACGAAATGGCCAGGAGCAGGTGCTGTGCAGAAGTACAGTCAGGGAACCCCTGTGCTCCTGAGATGCTATCAGCGCCTCTCACAGTGAGGGAAGAGGAGGGCCCATGGATCCCTGTGTCCTCACTGCCCAGAGGACTTACCCAGGGGAGGGGGCCCTCAGTGGCCCTGAACTTCCTAGGTAGGCAGATCCACAGGGCCCAGCCCAGGTGGGCCATGCCCCTCCCACACTCCAGGTGAGGCAGGCCTAGGAGACCCTGAACTTTACTCTGAACGTGTACAGTTTTGGTTTCTAGGTTCCTTTCTGCTGGCCCTCTTCGCACCCTGCTCCCTCCCTGAGCAGCCTGCCTAATGGCCCATTCACTAGCCCACCTGTCACAAATGGTACTGACCCAATTTCTCTCTGGTTCGCTGCTGGAAGCAACCCAAGAAAAAGAAAGTATGGAGTTTTTGTTGTTATTGTTCACTCTGCTACCATGTCCCCAGCATGTGGCTCTGTGCCTGGCACACAGTAGGTGCATACTATTTTTGTTAGATAAAAGAAGAGATACTAACCATACCTAGCTCATGCTGCTGTGATGGACGCCAGACAAGATGATATGAGCACAGCACTTCACAAAGTGGCTGGTGTACTGAGCACTTAACATCAACAGCTGCTGTTGGTGGATTCTCAGCTCCCTAACATTGGCCAGGAGCTGCATGTCCAGCTTTGGGGCCAGTCTTGGGCCCTATCACTCCCCTCCCTACCTCTCACCTTTGCTCCAGGCTTCAGATACTTCTAGCCAGTCCTCAGGACCCCCTAAACTGTCTCCAATAGCCAATAAGACACACAACATGCACAATGTACACATGCACACAGGCCAGACCTACCCCTCGGTCCTCCAGGTCCTCACCAAGAAAATGTAATGAAGAGGGTAGGCATTATGGTTTGTATCTAGATGTCCCCCAAAGGCCTCATGCAGCCACAGGTGGGGATTTTCAGAAGTGGCTGGATGTAGGGTGTGTGATGTTGGGATCAAGGCTCCTATGTTAGGATTAAGGGTGTGAGTGCTACCCATCCTAAGGACAGGTATCCTGGCTAAGATATGAGGGACAGAAAAAGGCTTGCTCTTTGTTACTTGTCACTTGCTTGTTGCTTATGGTCTTTTACCTTCCCTGCTTTGCCAGGGTTGTTTCTCCTCTGTGATGCCCCTCTGCTGTGCCACCTGCTTTGGAGCCAGCTGAATGGAACCTCTACAAACTATAAGCCAAATAAATCCTTGCCCCTTTAACTTTGAGTATTGGGTATACGAGAAAAATAACTAAGACAGTAGGTTGCTCTCAGTAGCCAAGTGGCCTCATCCCTGAGCTTCTTCCGAGATCAGGAACCCAAAGCGTTTTTAGACTTATAGAGTTTCCCTCTGCGCCAAAACCTAAGGAGAGTTTTTCTGAAGCATAAAGGGCAGAACCAATAGCCATCTTTGGGTTAGGATGTCTGAATTCTAAATCTGCTTACAATGCCCTTCATCTCTCTATATCTTTGCTGTTTTTGTTTTTTTTTTTTTTTCCTCTGAGGAGGGCCAGATCTGAAAGTTTCAAATATTTCTCAGAGGTGCAGCCACTGAACAAACTAAACTGTACCAAAACATGACTCAGTATATCCAGTAGATGAAAGCAATATGCACCTACCCCATCTTCCTGGTGCCTCCCCACTGTTGTCTTGCATCTCCCCACAAGCTGACTGCAACAATGGGCACCCAGGAATGACGCACTTCCTGGGAACACCCAGGCCCCAGGCTACCCACAGGCCCTGCCTGTTAGGGAGGGAGAATTGGTGGCTGAGCTGGTTCCGAGTAGGTGATTTGCTGTGGCCAGTGTAAAATTCATACTCAGGTTTGAACAAGGCACCCTTGCATTTTCATTTTGCTCTGAGAGCTGCCAATTATGTAGCAGATCCCCATGTGCTAGTTACTACCTGTTCTTAAGAAAGTACCTTAGCCTCTAGGAACTTTTGTCATCTGTAAAATACAGACAATCTCAAGGTGCTTGCAGGAGGCTTCTGAGACCCAGCGCACTCAATACACATAGCTGGGTAGGAAAATGGTCCCAGGGGGTCATGTTTCATGGGGTTCAAACACTTGGTTCACAGAACTGTGAGGAAGATGAATTAACAGAACCTATGCAGAGCTCTTAGTGGGTGCCTGGCACAGAGTAGTGTATGACCAATGGTACTTACTGCTATAGAAAATAATGACAATAATGCAGGATCACACAAGTGCCCTGCCCAGTAACACTAATACTAGAAATTGCACTCCAGATCCAGCCACCGAGGAAAGGGTCACAGGTCCCCAGATACCACCTCCACCTACCTCCCTGGCCTCCTACCTTCCCGAATTGGCTGTGTTTGCATCTGCAGCCGGATCTTGATCAGGTCCACGGGCCCCCCAAGCCCAACAGACACCACGCCGGCCACCATGCTGGCCAGGAACAGGTCAGACAGGCTGTGGCGAGGGCCAGCCTCAGGCTCCTCACAGTGGTGCTGGCCGAGGAACCTCCGAATATTGCTGAAGACCCCAAACACCACCGAGTTGTAGACAGCAATGCTGGCCAGGGGGAAGGACATGCCCTTGAAGAAGCCGAACACCTGTGGTGAGACCGGTGGGAGGAATCATGAGGCCCACGGCTGCATCCCCAGGATGCAGGCCCGCAGGCCAAGCATGGAGCACTTTTCCTTCTCTCCTGCAGCGTGGAGGCTGGTGGGGGAAGACACTCAGGATGAATAAACCACCATGGGAGTGAAGAGTGCAGGAGAGGAACCTACTGAGACAGGAGAAGTAGTGGCAGAGGAAGATCGTTTACAACTCACGGGAAACATTCTCACCCTGGGGAGGAACAGCTTCTGCATGACACTTTCTATGCTGTATGGTGGTGTCCTTGTCTGGGGGCGTGTACCTGCCGCATGAATGGCAGTGCCTGGCCAGTCAAGGGGACCCTGAGGAACTCTGAGGCGCAGTGGGCTGCGAACACCACATGCACCTTCTCATTTGCCATGCAAAGCATTCTCTAGGCTCTTGCTAAGTGCCAAGCTCTGGGGACCAGCAAGAAATAGTCTTCACTTGCACTGAGCTCATTGCCTGGGAACAAGGCACAGGAGGGGAAAGGGACAGGGGAAAACAAATGGACAGGCGATTAGAGCACAATCCACTAAGCCTGTGGTGAGGGGTAAGAAGGAGGTCCTGCAGGGGCACCTGGCCACCCTGCAGACGGGTGCCCCTGAGCAAAGGTGTCTCCTAATAGAGTGGTGCACAGGGATGCCTTCAAGGACAAAGGCAGGGATTTAAACACACACAGATAGGGCTGAGGGAGGGGCTCAAGCTGGGGTCAGAGTCCTTTCTATCCTGCATTCTCAATGAACACCACAGACTCTATGAGGAAACCTGCAAAATTCCATGCGGCCTTGGAGGGCTCACATAGGCTAAAGCCAAAAGGTCCTCAGAAGTCATTTTACCAACTGCAGACTGCATAAATCAGATGATCCTATGTGTGCTGTGTCTTGGTTGCCAGAGGCAGGGCAACTCCTACGCGTGTGTGTAATTGCACACACATGCACATGCCCACACCCTGTCACCTCAGGCTCTTTCTCCCTATCAAGGTCCTTCACATAACATGTGAAGTTGCTTAGCTAGGGTCTGTGATGTTCTACAAACCACCAAAGTCCCCAGAAAAGCCCAGGAGCTGGCATGCTGCATGGATACATGCCAAAAGGGAGAAGCGAGGGCTGCCTTCCAGGGGATCGGGGAATTGTGCCAACTTGCCTTGGAACACCAGACACTGGGTTGTCAGTGCTCAGCCTGATTTCACAGCAGCCCACTAAGACAGTTAATACTTTGATGTACCTTATTGTCCCCCACCCCCCTCTTTGGTGCAAGGTACACTTCTGTGGACAATCTCAAGGTGCTTGCAGGAGGCTTCTGAGACCCAGGGCACTTTTACACATAGCTGGGTAGGGAAGATGGTCTCAGGGGGCCATATTTCATGGGGCTCAAGGAAAAGCTACAGGGCTGCCATGGAGCCTACATTGTCAGTTCTTTTCATCCTAAAATTTATTCTAAATTCTCCAAAAAAGGGTCTTAAAAATGCTAATTCTCAAGAAAGTCACTGATGGTATTCCCCCCCAAAAGTTATTCAATTTTCCACTTGAAAAATAGACAGCTAGGGTCAGGTAGTGAGCTCTGGGGTCTACAGGGAGCTCTGGCAGATAGAGGCAACATTCCTTCTGCTGAAATAAACTGACTTGTATCTATAGGAATTTTCCACCTTGTGGTTCTAAATTCCTCAGGATTTCTCCAGAGAAGTTCCACAAAACCAATTTTATCCCCAAGAATGTCACACTAGGTAACAAGGTTAGGTTAAGGTAAAATGTAATATTGGAGGTGTGATGTGAGATAAAAAGGGAAAATTGGGCCAACCACGAGGGGCAGGAATTAATGACCTCCTGCCCGCCATGCTGGTATGGGAGTTGTGGCCTGGCCCCCCAGTCCTGGGAAGGCCATGGCGGGCCTCACTTCAGCCACCCACCAAGGCACTTACACTCTCCCTCTTGTATACCCTGCGGATGCAGCTGAGGGTGCTCCTGTAGCCGATGCCAGCCTGCAGGCGAGTCTGTGGAGAGAGGCAAGGTTGTGGGACCCACTCAGATCAGTGACATCCCCACAGCCCCAAAAGATGCCCAGAGAGGGGAAAACCCCTGTCTGAAGCTGCTTACACTGGAAGGAGGCCTAGGTTTCAGTGTTGCCCAGCATGGTACTCTGTGGTCTGAATGCAAAACTCCCCCTAATGTCCCATTCAAACCTGCTCACTGCAGGTTCTCTGGGGAGAAGGGCCGAGGCAGTCAGGCATGTAGAAATGATAGCACTGGATGTATAAGCCCTCTGTCTTGAGTACAAAAAGCCAAATGGGCCTCTATCCTGTTGTGCAGCACTTTGCCTCTTAAATATTCCTGAGAAGACCTACTCTTCTTGCCCAAGGAACCACCATCCTAGTCTGTGCTCTCTTCATCTCTCACCTGCTCCCAGCCACAGTTCCCTTCTCTCAACACAACCATCAGGCGGATCTTTTTCAAACATCACCAAAGCCATTTCACTGTGCTTACAGCTCTCCAGTGGCCACCCATCAAACTTAAACCACATTTCACACTTTTTATCTGTGCTCAGGGGGCCCTGGGGCCATGCCACAAGCCATTTCCTCCCCTTACCCTGCCCTCCATACCCACCACATGTGTATTTGTGGTCCCTGGAGTATTCATTCTTATCTCCAGACCTTTGCCCTGGCTGTTCGCACTCCCCCTGGAAGACTCTTTCTCCAGCTCTTCTGTTGGGTTGAGCTTAAATTCTGCATGGGTTTTAGCTGTTTGCTTATGCAGGGCTTATGTTGGATTACCCCACTAGTGCAGGGCCACCTGTCTTCCTCCCTCTTGTCCCTGGACTTGAGTGCAGCCCTGTGACAGTGGCTGCTCTGCCCTGGCCAAATGAGAAGCTGAATGGTGAAGGCATAAAGTCCTCTAAGGGAGGCTGGTTTGGTGACCAGGGGCACCAGTGGACAGACACAGAGGGTCTGAGGAAGATCACAAAATTGCCCACAGCATCCTGTATCCTGGTCTCAGAGGATCCACTTCTTTTAAGTGGCCAATAATTATCCATAAATACTTTCCCAGCACCCACAGCATGCTTGCCTGTGTGGGAAGGAGCCGTAACAGCCATAGCGGAGGAGACACAGGCACTGTCCTAGCATGCAGGGTGCAGTGAGGAACTAATGACTAATTCTTCCCCCACACTGTCTGAGCTCAACTCTGAGTCAAGTGGAGAAGCCCCTGGAGGAGTACACGCCATCAAAGTGGCAGTCTCCCAGATGGGACTTTCCTGCATGGAATTTGTCTCCAGTTCCAACTTTCATTATTTTTAGCTTGTGTGGCTTTAAAAATAATTTCAACTATACAACGAAATGAGAACATATTCTCTCAATAAAAGTTTCAATATCACTTGTAAGGCTAAAAAATCTCCTTTGATCTATGCAATGACTATGAAAAATAGCATAAGCAAGAGTGTAATTGGCACCCACCTATTTTTATAAACATTTGTAGCCATAGACAATATATAGGAGATGGTACCACACTGTTCCTAAGTAGGACTTTCATAACCAGAGAAATGTATTTATGAACTCATTTGATGAATAACTGTACAACTAAAATATATCAATAAAATTAATTTTTAAAAACGCCAAATATCTGTTGAGAGACTGGATCAGAGTAGTTTGTCCCAAGCTCAGAGAATTAAGCAATAAAGATGACAAAGTCTCTGACCTGAGGGAACTCATATAAAAAAAATTCCCAAGTAAATATAGGTGCTTTATGATGATAAGTGCTATGGAGAAAAATAATCTAAAGATCAGAGGGGCTGGGTGGTGGCAAAAGAAAATGCACTGTTAAATTAGGAGGTAGGAGAGACTTCCAGGGAGAAGATGGAAGATGGAAACTGGCCTGCATGGTCTTCTCGTCAAGCAGAACCACAGAAGTCTACCTCGGGGTGGGGTATCCCCAATCAGCTCAACATTGTCCAAAGGGGACAATGTAGGTCTCTCTTTGCACCCCACTTAAAGCTAGCACGAGGCCCAGCATTATCCCCTGATGGTCCCACATTGCCAGGGTTCTCCCTGTGTAGTGAGAGTGGTAGATGCCCCCTGCCCCTGCCTGGAAATCAGGCTCCCACGAAGCTTTTGTGGTCAAACCACTCAGGCAAAGGGTACAAGAGGTGACTTGACCCAAGAGCAAAACTGAACCATGGACTCATTTCAAAGCTACAAAGCAAAAGTCTGCCAGTTGCCAATCCCTCAGCATGGCACGGAGGGCTCCGGAGCCCCAATTATAGTGGAAGCTGGCATTTAGTGTACACCAAATACATATAGGCATCTTGTCGATGCCTTGCCGAATCCTCCAAATGTGGTGAAACACGGATACCACCCATGCTACACAGATGAACAAAGCTAACTCCCTGTATTAGTTTCTTATTGCTGCTCAAAACAATGAGTCTATTCCCATACAGTTCTAGATGCCAGAAATCTCAGCTCCATGCTATTGAGTAGCTAGCAGCTGTTTCCTACGCCTGTCATCGGCAGCCCAGGGAAGGGGAAGCCGCCTTTGATCTGGTCAGCAGCACAGGTCCTGGTAGTTGGCCCTCCCATGGGCGAGCCCTGAGACTTCAGGCAAGTCAGGCATCTGCTTCCTGTGCCCTGCCAAATGTGTTCATCAGGGTGGGGTCATGTTGCTCATTGCTTTGTCTTCAGAGTCTCTATGAACAACCTTCACGACAGACTTGCTAGGGAAGTACCTTGTGTCCCCGCCCATTTTAGGCTCAGGGAGTCTACTTGCTACGTTCTGGGTCACAGAGGAGTTGAGGATGAGGCCAGAAATGAACTTCAGGCTACTTGTACTTGCCCAGGCCTTTCTTGGTGGGCAGAAACTCTGGAGAAAATGTCAGGGGAAGAAAGGCAGGCAGATGTTCCAGAGCAAATAAAGGCCCAGTGCCCTATCCTGGGGCTGAACTCAAGGCAGGCCACGTGAGCCATACTGCCAGGCTGGCACCTGGGCAAGAGCTTCTCAGGCTGAATACAGACTGTGTTTCATGTCTCAGGATGGGTTCCCCTCTGTGGTGCAGGGGTGGAGTAGAGAGAAGGAAGAGGACCCAAGCCTCTTCAGGTAAATGGAGGCCAGGCTTGCCGGTGCCAAAACGAGGGGCTTATTCCCCTGGTGGCCAAAATGCAGTGACTGGTATCCTCGACACACAGACACACAGAGGGCAAGGCTACGGAAGACAGACAAGCTAGAGACAGAATCACAACCCTAGAATACCAAGGGCTGCAGTAACCAGCAGAAGCCAGGAGAAGCACTAGACTGGAGTCTCTCTCCAAGCCTCCAGAAGGGACCAACACCTTGATTTTGAGCCTTCCGTTGCTGGAACTATGAGAGTATAAATTTCTTTTTTTTTAAGCCACCCACTTCGTGGCAAGTTTTAGCTCAGGGAAACTAATACACCCCTAATTTTCTATAGTTAAATTTCACATTCTATTCAACAAGAATTTGTTCCTGATACACTTTTAACCAAATCGATCTAGAGGAGCAGCCAGCTTTTTCCTTTCTGGTTGTCCCCAGGGGGACACCTGACGAGCAGCTCCATGGTCAAGCAACTGGGGAAGCCACTTGAGAGAATGACTGCCCATCTTTTGAATATCCCCCATAGATCCCCAGAAGAGAAATTTATACATACCAGTTAAGTCAGAGACTTTTGTTCTCCAAATTTGGAGAAACATTTTATAGAATGACATTGGTAGAAATACCGGCTTCTAATTCTGAATGCCCACTGGGTACTAGGAGCACCACTTTCATATTTACCCTAGGGATTAACAGTCTGTTTAATAGAAGGCTATGCAAGCAGGAAATGGCAGGCAGGACTTAGACCTGCATGGTTCCAAGGCCCTTGCTTTCTGTCTGAGCCTGCTGCTTTCCAATCCATCACATTTCTGAGGCCAGGAATTCTCACTGGGGATGACTGGGAAGGAATTAGGTGCTCTGGAGAGGTATTCCACAGGCACCATGTGCTGGGGTGAGATCTGGGACAGACACTCACTCAGCAGGTACACATCAGACTGGTGCCCCGCTCTGTGCTGAGATGTGCCCTGCATGTGATACAGGTAGAAGCCATGGGCAAGAGAAGTCCAGTCCTGGGCAGGACAACTGGCCAGACCTCGTGAAGGCCAGTGAGATCTCAATGGGTATCTGCAGCTGCCACAGAGGCAGGGAAGGTCTCAGAGAGTCTGGCTTGGCTCTGGAGTGTGCTGAGGATCACTTGGAATGGGCCCTACTTCTGGATAGCTTTGAGG
This sequence comes from Fukomys damarensis, assembly GCF_012274545.1. Lineage (NCBI taxonomy): Eukaryota > Metazoa > Chordata > Mammalia > Rodentia > Bathyergidae > Fukomys > Fukomys damarensis. The sequence goes on along the minus strand of NW_022900921.1, from coordinate 29,633,019 downwards.
TGCTGGTCAGGCCATGTCACATGTGAGCTTGCTCCAGAGCCCTCCTTGGTGGGCTCTGGGAACCAGGGCCTGGCTGTGCAGGTCTAGCAAAGGGCAGCCCCGGTCTACCAGGCCATCCCATTCTCTCCGAGCTTCTCCCAGCAGCCACACTACGCTCCCTCTCACCTCACTACACTCAAGGCACTCACACTGGCCTTCGCACTCCTTGAGAACATAATGAGGTCTGTTCCTAACTTTAGGAGTTTCCCATAAGCACTTTGACCCAGCTCTTTGTGTCCCTGGGATCTAACTTGGCTGTCTCCTGTGCAGAGGCCATGTCTGGCCCTTCCCCACAGGAAGCCTGTAGTCACTCTCTGCCATCATCTTGTGTTACTGTCTCCCTAGCACCCACCACCTGCAAATCCCTTGTGCCACTTGCTGTGTGCTCTCATTTTTGTCTATCACTGTCCTATACAGATCTGTCAACTTGCCCTCCTCCCTCAAACTTTGGTCAGCTAGTAGTCCCAGCACATAGGGACTGTGTGGATAAGAACCCAGCCTCTCTTGCTCAGAGTCTCCGCGTCAGCTCTGAGGGCATCTTCTGCATCTGACACTTCCTTCTCCCATAAAAGAATGAGATTTCTTGCCCAGCTTGCCAGCCTCCTTCTGCCACCTTCTCTTAGCACTCAGACAAGTGCCTGGCATTGTAGTACTTCTGCCAACCAGACTACTTCTACCAAGCAACCTCCTAATTCACCTGATCATAAGGGTGGGGAGCCAAGGTCTGGGCCTTCCTTGGAGCACACATACTCTCCTAGGTGTCCCAAACTGGTTCCTGTCCCTGGTCCACTGGTAGGTTCCATGCCTTGCCCCATAGTTCTAGCAGTAATTGTGGGGACTGACAGCCCTCATGGTCCTCAGAAACCCTGTCACAGAACCTCCTGTCAGGCTGAGCTTTTTTCCCATGCATTCACAGACCCACTCCAGGCTTCTTGAACCATTGTCTCTTGGAGAGGAGGAATCTGGGGCTGTCCAGGTGAGCCTGATACAACAACTTGCAGGGGCACCAGGCACCAGGACCAGCTTGACATGAAATAACCAGGTCTTGTACAGTTCATTCAGTAGGTGCTCAATAAATAATGAGAACTTTACTGAGGGCCCATTGTCTGAGGACAATGACTATGTGATTTTAGCCCTTGCAAGTCTAAGGCACCAATCCATTTACATACAAATGCTGTACATGTTTTCTAAAGTCCCTACACTGTATGAAAATGGCCACAAATCATTCATCTAATAAGAGCCCGAGAAGCCTTTCTCTGCAAATGCTCCTAAGAACTGGACCTCAGCAGCTCAGCTCTCACTGGGGAATGTGGATAGGCAAGGTTTCCAGGATGCCCTGGTGCTGGCATCTGCAGCAGCCCCCCACCCTTCTCACAAGCCTCCTGCATCCAAACCCTTTGTACCTCTGGAGTCCATTCTGGATGCCCGGGCAAGGAGAGGGCACAGGCCTCTGCCCAAATAGCTGAGGATCTCAACTAGCCAAGGACAACACCTGGCCTAAAGAATGATTTCCCAAAGGGGAGGCGATGCCAGAACCCACCCATCTACAGTGGCTGGGAGTGTTATCCACCCACCTGCCTGGGTGTGGCAGATCAGCATCATCATGATGCTATTTTTCTTTAAGGAAGTGGTTCTAAAACCACCTTCTTTTGTTCAGGAAACCTCTACTGGGCTCCAGTCTGTTACAGAGTTCCAAATGTAGAGAGGGCACTGATCAATAAGGGAGGCTAACTGGGGACCAAGTTCACTTTTGGGGCTTTGAGCTCCAACCTAGCCCAGCTCTGAAGTAGGACAGGTTCCTGCACCCTAAATCTCACTCTCCTGTACACAGTGGGAAGCTCATCAAAACCCCAGGATGGGAGGACTGAGCCTGCTTTCCTCCTTTCCAAATGTGCTCACTGGTTAGCACTGGGCCCTGTGTGCTATCCTCTTGAGTTAGGACATTTTCCAGGGGGCCCTAAGCCACCCGCAGTTTGATTTCTTTGAATATTTAAGACAAGTAGGGTGATGTCCCCACCAAGAAGAGAGGGGGCCTGTGCTTGGATCTAAAAGGGGCCTATCACAGTGACATATGCGCACCTATTTTTACAGTGGCACAGTTTGTAATAGCTAAAACATGGAAACAGCCCATTTGCCCATCAGTAGGAAACTGGATAAAGAAGATGTGGTTTTTCTATAAAATGGAATGCTACTCAGCCACAAAGAATGAGAAATTAGAGTCATTCATAGGAAAATGGATACATTTTGAGGATATACTCCTAAGTGAAATATATAAGTCACACATGTAAATACCAAATAGTTTCTCTGGTATGAAAAACTATAATAGTACACAAGATCCTAATGAGATAATTAACAATGTGAAATAGGAAGAAAAGGACTAAAGGTGTAGGGAAAGTGGGAAAGGGAATAAGGGAAAAGAAAAAAATATGAGAAAATGAAAAAATGGAAATAAAGTGTTTGTAAATGGGGAGTGGAGGAGGGGGTAAAGGGAGGGCAGGAACAAGGGGAAAAAATGAGAACTAAGACCTGTCATGTAAAGGTACAAGATCCCAGTAATGAATGTAACTGTATTGTATACCTAGAATGTACCAATAAACTCAATAAAAAAAAAAAAGAAAGGAAGTTGCAGCAAGCCTGATATGTTCCTCTTTGTGTGTAGTACAGGCAGAGTTTTAGAAATAGATTTGGAAGTTGAGGGTCAAGAGGCATTTTTTATGGCCACCTTCTCAGGATGTAACTGAGTCCTGCTCACTAGTAGGGACAGGTGGCAAGTATGGGGTGGGGTGAATGAGGGCTCATTTGTAGCATTTCACTCCTCAGACAAGCCCCCTTCCCCTTTCAGGGGTACATCCCATGCTCTGGATCCTTATTGGACTTACAGTGCCCCCCCCAACTAGGTTCAAAGTCCTAACCTGAGAGTTAATTTCCCTAGGACTGAGTGCTGAGTGCCTGCCTAGATGCTGCTTTGGGAACCTGGTGCACCAACAAAACTGGCCACGCTGGCCTTTCCCAAGCACAGCCCCCTTAATGCCCCCACCTCAGTGCCTTTGCCCATGTTGTCCCCTGTGCCTGGTATATCTTTTCTAATCACCTGAAACCCAATCTTACATTTTGGGCTAAGACACCACCTTACTTTTGAACCCTTTTCTGGTTACTCAGCCCCACAGAGACTTAGAGGAGCACACTCACTAGTATCCTGTCTCTTTCTTCATCAACTCATCAAGACTGCAGACAGAACTAGGACAATCACAGAAACAAAATCATTGCTAGGTAGTGAGGGGAGAGCCGCTCCCAGCCAGGCCTCCTGAGATGCTGCCCACCCTCTCCCGGAGTGGTGGAGAGTCTGCCCCAGACTGGAGACTCTCAGGGTGATCAGAAACAGCAGGCATGGTACTCTGAAACAGGCCTGCTCCAGGCCTTTTCTGAAGTGATGGAAAACATTGCTACTGTACCTTGACTGTGTCCAGAGGGTGGCCAACAATGACACTGGCTGTTCCTGTAGATCAAAGAAGAATATCTGGTCACCAGGACCCAAGACTCCCAGTTTGTAGCAGCTGGATCTTGGAAAAGGGAAGCAGCTCAGACACATGCATTTGCCCATTCAGTCAATTATCAGTTGCTAGGGGTGGCTTCCAACATGCTAAGCACTAGCCCAGTACCATTTAAAGTAGAGAAAATGGAGTCAAATCAAGAGCCCTAACTCCAGGAGCAACCCCCATAAAGAGAAGTAAGGTGCTGAGACAACAGAATGTCTACATGTGAAAGAAAGGGTTATTCCCGTACTTCAGACTGTATACAAAAATTAATTCAAAATAGATCAAAGCCTTAAACAATAAAACTACAAAGCTCTTAGACTAAGACATAGTGAAAAAGCTTCATGACTTGGGATTTGCAAAGGGAATTGACACCAAAAGCATAAAAAAAGAAAAAATTGATGGACCACCTTCATAAATATAAAAGCTTTTGTGTACATATAACACTCTAAAGATAGTGAAGACAAACAACAGACAGGAAGAAGATATTTGCAAATCATATTTTTGATAAGGGCTTACTATCCAGAATATATACAGAGCACTTACAACTAAAATAATGTTTAAAAGGGCTAAGAAATCAAACAGACATTTCTCTAATGAAGACACAAAAATGGGTAAAAGGCACATTAATAGATGCTTAGCAGCTTAGTCATTAGGGAAATGCAAATCAAAATCATGGTAAAATACCACTTTGCATTCACTAGGATGGTTAAAATAATAAAGGATAATAACAAGTGTTGGCAAAGATGCTGAGAAGTTAGAACTCTTGTACATTGCTGATAGGAATGTAAAATAGTACAGGCATTGTAGAAAATAGTTTGGCAATTTCTCAAAAAAAAAGGAAGCATAGAATTACTACATGACCCAGCAAGATCTACCCAAGAACTGAAAACAAACACATGCTTATGGCAGCATTATTCACAATATCCAAAAGGTAGAAACAACCCAATTGCGTATCAACTGATGTGTGATGAATAAAATGACATACAATGAAATACTATTTAGCTACAAATAGTAATAAAATACTAATACATGTTACCACATGGAAGCATCTCAAAAACAAAAAATAAGCTATGTGAAAGAGGCCAACCACAAAGGCAACATACTGTACAATACCATTTATGTAAATTTTCCGGAATAGATCAATCTGTAAAAGCAGAAAGCAGATTAAAGTTTGCTAGGGCTGGGCCCAGAGGGAATTAGGAGTGACTATCTGATAGCTACAGGACATTGTTTTGTCATTTGAAGAAGCAAACTGAAACACAATAACATTTAAAAGTATGTAGTTGAATGAACAACTGCTCACAAGTCAGGTAACTCCATAGCAAGAGTAGCTCAGGACCTCCACCAAAGGAACACGAGAAGGGGGCTTCTAGTAGGATCGACTCTCAAATAAAGGAGAGAAAACATGTCGCGTGTCATTTAATGACAGGGTTGTAGTCTGAGAAATGCATTGTTAGGGGACTTCACCTTGTGCAAACATCACAGCATACATGAGCTTACTCAGACCTGGATGACAGACCTAGCACACGCTACGTGCATGGTCCACCACTGATCAAAACCTCACCTGCACACCACAGCACTTGATTGGCTACACAGTTGCCTTCTTTGGTCTACTCTGTTAGAAAGCCCCTAGTTACATAAATTAGCCGTTTACTTTTGAGTAGTTGAGTTTATGTTCTGACTTTTAAAAATATAAGCATTCATAAAAATGGCCCAAGTTAAATTTTACTTCTGTTTGCAAATTAAGCAGCTTCCTTTTGAAAGACATTGCATATGCTGGATCTTTCCACAGGGAAATGTCTCTCCACACACGTACTCACAAAGGCCTGCAAAAATTGGAAGTAAGCACATCTATCCCGAGACCACCTAAACGAAGAAGGCCTTGTTACCGAAGCTGGTGACAGAGATTGAAACAGGAGCCACTCTTCCAAGAGAAATTCCCCAGCATTTCTGTCTGTGGAGATGGTTTAAGCAGGTGAGCTAAGTAAGAGGCCCGAATACTAGGTACTGTGACCAGAAATGTAGAAAAAATTAAGTTCATGAACCGAGGTACCACTTATTTACAGGGACAGAGAAACCAACTAATTCCAGAACAATTGCTCTCTTGACCCAGAACTGCCTGTTCTCTTTTATCTCCTCCTTTCTCCCTACCTTCTCGCAGAGACAGAGAGCTGATAGGCAGTGGAAGCTGGCGAATTCAGCCTCACTCTGCAGGACAATACCCGGAAAGGAAGAAGGAGTTCTGGTCCTTAGGCGCCACTGTCCGCCATAATGGATGCAGGAACCCCTCAGACACAGCAACACCTCAGATTCAGCCTTAGGCCAGCATTTCCTGCTCAAGCTCATTGGTCTACTCATCTGAAAGGAGGGGTGCCAAATTAAAAAATAGGATTATCAGGCCAGTAGTTTCTAGGCCTTGCGATCTAAGAGACGTGTATGATTTCAAACAGAAGTGGAGGGTATCATGGTAAAATTTGTCATGTAAGGTCATTAAGAAAGGCAACAGCTATAGATAAATCCCAAGGCTAAGACCATGGCAGACCTTAGGGTTAGATTACCTGGGTTAGAATCCCTGTCCCATGTAAACGCATGGTTCTACTCAACCCACTGGATTTCTCTGTAAGATCCCATCTGTAAAGTGAGGATGTAACAGTGCATATCTCATTGGAGTGCTTATAATAATAATAAAAAATATACACATAAAGAGACACAAGGGATCACAATTGGCAGGAGTCAATCAATGAAATATTCAAGAAAGATTTATGGAAAGTCATTTCCTTCGGGGCAGGACTGGGCATGAGAGATCCTCCCAGGGGAATAAAAATACTCTATAACCAACTTATACCAATGGTTGCAGTTGGTAAATTTAATCATTTAATTACATGCTTAAAATGGAAGAATTCTATGATATATAAAAGTGCCTCGATAAAATTGCTTTTAAAATATACGTAGCACAGTTAAACAGCACCTGGCACCTGCTAAACCCTGTGTCACTACACTCACCATCATTTCATGGAGGTAAAACAAATATGTTAGCATCAACAAAGTAAGGAAAATCTCAGAACAGAGGAGAGAAAGGGGAGGCCTGTCTAATCAGGGGCTGGAGCTACTCTGACTCAGCCTACCCTCCAGGGCAGCTCACAAACTAAGCCACCTGCAGACCCACTGCAACTGGTTTGATATATAAGGGGCAGCTGTCGGAAGGTCTCCTCTATCTACCTGGCCTTCCAAGGTGGAAGGATTGTCCAGCCCAGGAGCGACTGGATACACCCAGGAGGTGTCTGGCTGCAGGCCTCTGGCTAGTAAAGTCAAAACTCAGCCCCACTCATGGGTTCCCATGCCAACAGAACTGCCCACCACCATGGAAAGAGCTGCCTTTGCTCTTTCCAGAGGTATGAGGTATGGGGCAAGGCCCTTGCTGCCACCCGTGGGGGCTGGGGGAGAGGTGGCTTCCTGCTGGGTGGAGGGAGGACCGGGAGTCTTATGTGGCTTGTTGCTCTTTTAATCTTAGGAGTTTTTTTTTTCTTTCATTCTTTGACAAGGGGCTGCATTTAACAACATCCCTCTTAGGATAATCCTTAGGTGGGTCAAAATGATTTTCTTTTAATAAGCAAAAATCCCTGAAACGCCTGCTGCCCCAATACCTGAGGGAGGTATAAGTGGAGGGTATGAGAAGTTCAGGGAGGGGTGGTGAAAAGACCAGTGGGCCCGAAAGCTGCAGACTGAGGAGCCTTGAAGAAAGGCCTTGGCTGCCGGCTGACCGCGGGAAGCGCTCCTCCCAGATGTCCGTGGGCGCCTCCAGCCTAGACCTCTGCTCTCTCCAGCCGGGGCGCCCGCTATAGCCAAACTGACCTCGCAGTCCGGCTCCTCACTACCCTGCGCCGGGTATTCAGAGCCAAGCGTCAACCTACACCCAAGGTCCCGCACGCCAGGTCCCCAAATTCAGGAACACACCGGGTCGCCGAAGGGTGTGCGCACCCCGGAGGCCCCGTTGGCTGTCGGCTCCGCAGGACCGTTTAATCAGCACTGGTTCGAGTTCCTCGGGTCCTAATGCAGAGGCAAATCAGCTCAGGGTGAAGCTTGAGGAGTTCAGCCCCGGTAGAGGGCAAGGGACTGCAAGACCACCCGGAAGCGCAGGGGGAGTGAAGCTTCCCGACTGGGAGTGCGGCGTTCGCGGCCCTGCTCGGAGGGACCCTCGCCAGCGCGCTCACCTCCGATCCAGCCCGCCGCAAAGTCTTCCAGCTGGAAGCTGCTCATGGCTGGTGGCGCAGGGTGCTCGGCCTCAGAGTCGGGGTGGTGCTGGCTCAGGGTCTGCAGAGCATTGCCCGCCAGTCCGAGCGAGCCGGAAAAGTGGGAGTCTCGCCTCGCACTGAAGGTCCTACTCCAAACCCAGCGTCCCAGTCCAGCGCTCACCTCTACGAGTGCCTCTGGGCCGCTGACACCGAGCCCCGAGCGGAGTTTAAAGGCGCAGCGCTCAGGCAGGACGCAAGTGCGGAGAGGAAAGTGCCGTCCAGGGGAATTCCCTCAGCACTCCCTGCGAGCCCGCATCGTCTCCCTCCACAAGTGCGGACTCTGCCTCTGAGGTGGAAATGCCAACGCAGGCCGGCAACTGTTCACATTGCGGCCCCACACTGGGAATATCTTCAGGGCCTTTTCTTGCACAATTTATTTACAGGAAGGAGAGAAGCTTTATCCAAAGCCCACAAACATGTGGTTGCAGTTGCCAAAATCTTTCTGTGATTGGATTATTTACGTGTAAAGAGGCATCATCCGGGCTTACAGCCCAAACCCCACTGAAATAACTCTACCTGAATATCCAGGCCATACACCCAGAGGTTCTTGATTCTCTGAGGAGCTGAGCAAAAGTCAAAGGTAGTTTTGCTGTAGAATACACAGGACACACAATTTTCCAAGCCAGTGTCAAGCCCTGAAATTAAGAATCTGACTTATTATCTTAGCTCGTGGCTGATGTGTGAAAAGCATATTGCTCAGAGGTCAGGGTCAAGCTGGCTCTGAATAATTATGGTTCTTAATGATGTCCATCATTTTTTGCATGTAAATCACACCCCACTTCCTGTACCTGAGTTTACTTCTCCTAGTAACTCTATGAGGTTGGCAGTACAACCTCATTTCACAGGTGAGGAAAGTTATTGTATGTGTAATACTGTATATAACTTGCATGTGTTTCATACATCAATTTTACTTTTTTAGAAAGCTGGCCCAAATCCATAGGGGAAAGCTGCCACATCCAAGCTACAGGTTTAGCTGGCTGAGAACAGGTTTGGGCATATTCCCTAAGACCTGGCTCTCACAGAGAAGGGCCCAGGGGTGAAGTACAACTGGCAGAAGCCACAGAAACCCCTGCACCACCCCATGGTGACTCTGTGGGACAACTATCCCTCCTCTGTAGGTAAGTAAGCTCCAAATCTTGTTCCGTCCCCTGGGCTAAAACTTTTCTTAACCCATCCCCCAATTTACCACCCCAATCCGGCCCCCGGCCTGCCTGCTCTACTTAATCACACAGATGCCAGGCTGGAGCATATTCATATAAAGTAATAGATTCTGTCTTAAAGGAAACAAGAAAACAGCTTATTTGGGCAAAATATGAATGCACATACCCCAGGAACACCAATTCCAGTTGTCCTAAATGACACGTTCCTCCAGGAAAGAGATTCTACGGGTTTTACAGTCACAGAACAAAGAAAGTCAGGTCACTACATTTATCAGTGACATCGGGGGACCATCAGGTGGGCAGATGGTAGGGTTAGATCTAAGATTTCCCCCAGGCTCTCACGTCTGCGGAAGTGATTGGATCTTGGGGTGCTACAGCTGACTCCTACAGCTGACTGCAGGAGGCAGAGCCCAGTTGGTGGTGGACCACTGTGGTGGGGACTGGAAAGGTGTGTCGCCCTCCCTGGCTCCTCCCTTGGTTTTCTGCTTCCTGGCCACTGTGATGGGAGCAGCTTGTTTCCACCATACCCTTCTGCTCTGCCCTCTCTGTCTTGGAATCAGCTGGCTACAGACTGAATCCTCTAAAAACCATGAGCCAAAATGAACCTCTCCTCCTTTAAGCTGTGGATATTGGGTATGTTGTTTCAGCCCTGAGGAAAGTGACTAAGACAAGGAGGTAACAGCAAGGCAGGGGAATTTCTTCTATAAGTTTAGATGCTATCTTATAGCATTCTGTAGAGGACAGAGGTGGGGTAAGCTTAGCTCTGTGTTCCAAGAGCCTTATATAGTAGTCATGAGGATGGTAGGGCAGATGCTGGGATTGATTTTTTAAAATGGCTATGAAAAGTGACTAAAATCAATTGGCTCTTGATCTACAACACTCCCTCTCTATAGTCATGATCATCTAGTTTGTCTAAGGCTCTTCAGGATAGATGTGGCTTCTACAGAACTTTGGTTCACAAACCCTCTCCTGGGGATATCAGGGCTATGTGCCTGGGGCTTCCTGTCTACTCACGAGCAGGAGCTGATGGTCCGGGTTATGTATTCACTGGGCAGGGTTACTGTTGGAGGTGAGTCAATCCAACACTAATCTAGGTGTTGCTTTGGCAGTGTTTTGTAACTGTGATTCACATCTGCAATCAACTGACTTACGAAAAGGAGATTATCCTTGATATTCCTGGTGGGCTTCATCCAGTCAGCTGAAAAGCCTAGAGAAGAAAACATTCCATCTGTGGACTGCAGCTCCAGCTCCTACCTGAGTTTTCAGCCCACTGGCCTGCCCTACAGATGATGACTTGCCCAGTCAGATCCTATTATTACACACACACACACACACACACACACACACACCCACCTGTGTGCACACATGGAAGAACTCTGACTAATACACCCTGTTACCTGGTGTAACAGGCAGGGGAACTGAAGCTTAGAGAGGTTAGAAGAGACCCTATCAAGCCAGGGAGTATCATCCCACAGCCACAAGGTGGTAGAGTAATTCTGGGGCTACCTGGAGATGGATCTTGCTTTTCTGATGCCCCCCAACCCTTCTCCTCTTGCCCTCCCCACATGTTTGCCATCCAGGCGTCCATACTGAGGTAGCACTTTCTGGTGATTGTGTGTCCCTGTGTTGTACCAACAGCATGGGTCCAGTTGTGGTTCTCTCTCCCCATCCCGAACCCAGGCAATGATATCTTAGCTGCATCCCAGCCAGTACCCTGTACTCACAGTGCCTTGTGGTCCAGCATTATGCCTTCCAGGTACAGCTCTCTAGGGGCCTAGCTCCCTGCCAGGTACTCACCCAGCTTACACTGTCCACCCCAGGCCAGCAAGAAGGGAGAGGGCTCCTCTTTCTTTCAGACTTTCCCTATGGGCAGACTGCATACTTGGCCAAATCCTCAGGTGATGTCCATGCTCGTGGGGGGGACTTGCACTGGCCAAATTTAGGGATTTTGTTCCAACGGGAGCATTCCGGCCTTCTCTCCCTTTAAAGAAGGTGACTCTGTGTCCTTGAGCATACTGCTCATTTCAAGCAGGGACTCAGCCATCGGTCCCAGCCAAGATACCCCCAAGGCTGACAAAATGAAGAGGCATATACTCCGGAGGAGGAGGAGGGTCCTCTAGTACATCCACGCTGACTCTTCTAGATCAATGAGCAGCAGCAGCTGGCCAGGCCTACTTCTTCCAAAGCAGGATGGGGTCTGCTCACAGACACCTGATCCTAAAAGAGTTTGCGGAGAAGTAGGAGCCCCTGCCTCCTTCCTCCCTGGGTACATGGAGAGTTTACCTGTGTTCAGGGGTGAATCAGAACCAGCCCTCAGAGGGAAGAGCCCAGGGCGGAGCACAGAGCTGGCTGAGGGAATCTTGAGAGATCCTGTGGAGGCGAGGAAAGTCACATCCTCTCCTTGAGCTCAGCTCTTGAAGCACATGATGACCCATTTAGTCTTGAGGAAGCAGGAAAGCCACCAGCGTGGATCCCCAAGCTATGTGCTGCCCAAGGTCTCCAAAGTGTGGTCCTTTGGCCAAGTAGTGAGCCAGCCAGTTCCCAAGGCCACTTTTGCGGGACCACCTAGGTGTTACCAGGCAGGTTGCCATCCCCTCAGTCCCGTGTCAGCGCTCATGAGGGACGCTGAGGCCCTGTGTTGGCAGGCAGAGTTCCTGGCAGCCCTAGATGGCTTTCTCAGCCCAGAAATTCACTGCTTACACTGCTAATGAGCTGGAGCACAGTGAAGGAGCAGGCTCATTTTCAGAATAAGCCACGGTGCTCTGTTCTGGGATGTACACCACAAGTCTGCCCCCGAGGCACATCACCCAAAGGAGAGCCAGGGCTGTAAGTTTAGTGGCAGCCATGGGCTGGGCTCAGTGAGTCCCAGACCCCTTGGCTTCTGGGAAGGATCTGGGTCAGTACTAGTCCCTGCCTCCCCAACTTTGGAGCAGGATGGATAGTGCCACTGTTCACATCTGTTCACACCTGCATTCTACCCTCTGGACAGCAGGCAGCCACTGACCATCACATAGTAAAAAAGCACAAAGAGATCCACTCCCAGGTTTGCCAGGGTCAAAGAGAAATGGTATGTCCTGTGTCCTTGCTCCCTCACTTCTTCCCCACAGGGGCCTCTGCATACATTATCCCCTGCAGAGGGCCCCCCCCCCGCAGATGGGAAGAGCTGACTCCTTTGATAACCAGGGTCCAATTTCCATTTCTCATTGGCCCTTTAAATGTCCAATTTAATGGCCAACGGCTATGAATGGCAGCAGAATTTTCCTGAGTGCCAAATATACACCATTCTCCACTTTTATCAGAGGAGGGACAGCTTGTCTGGGATGCCCTCTCTACCTACCTAATTCCCCAAAGTGGTCCTCCTTAATTCCTCCTCCTCTTAGAGAAATCTACCTGCACCAACCTAGCCAGTAATAGCCCAACCCTGACTGCATCTTTTGCTCCTCTCTCTCTGAGCCATGTCCCATGAGCCATGAGTAGTGAGTCCTGAGGTTTCATCTCTCCAGTGACCCTAACACTCAGGCCCTTTTACAGCCCATCCCATGCCTGTGTCACTGTCTGCCCAGATCACAGGGGACTGGGGCCCTCTGCTCCAGTCCTGTGTCCACCCTGTTGTCATTGCCACATGGAGCTGCTGAAACCTTGAACCTGCTCTAGCCTCCCTCCTTGCAGTGACCTCCAATGACTCCCTCTGGCATTGATAAAACTTCACTTCACAGTTGGGCATCTGGAACTGGGTCTGGCAGCCTTTTCTCTCAGCCTCCTCGCAAGCTGGAGCCCCAGCCAGGCAGTGTGGCCTCCATGCCCCACATTCTTTGCTGGAGGTGGGGACTGCAAGCCCCGGTCCCTTGCAGGGTGCCCTCCCCTGTTTTCCCCTGTGCCCCGCTCCTTTGAGACTCTGCTCAGCTGTCGTCTTCTCCTCACAGGCTTTCCTGGAAGCACCTTCCCCCTCCACACTGGGTCTGCTGGCTGCCAACTGTGCTCCAGGATGTGCTGGGCAGATCCTCATCCTTGCTACCACACTTTATTTAGGGCTTATCGTCTGGCTACCCATGCAGACCGTGAGGCCATAGGAACAGGACACTGCCTTATTCTCCTCTGGGCCTGCAAGGCCAGGCACAGGCCTAGTGCCCAGTCAGAACTCACTCTGCTGGGTGTGAAACAGGGAGGCTGCAGAGCAATGTCTGAGGCCCTTGAATGTACCTGATGTTTTATACCTCAGGGTTTTGCACTAATCACTCCCCCTGCCAGCAGCTCCTCTCCTTGCCTTGTCGAAGGCCAACTTCTTCCTCCTTTGGAGGCAGCTAAACCACCCTCTGCACAGGGAAGCTCTTTCAGACCCTCGGTAGAGATCAAGGCCTGTCTTGGTGCACCCGTATTTCTCCCACCAGCTCTCACCATCTCAGTCAGTCTCCTGCACTGTACAGTGGCTGTGAGGTGGGAGGTCCCATCCAGTGTGTCCGCCACCACTGCATCTTTGAGCTCCCCTGAGAGCACGTGGCCAGGACTGCTGACGACTGCCCGGACCGCACCGGGAACCATACTCCTGAGCTGTCCTCTGGCGCTCGGACCACTGCACTGGCTAAAGACAGAGGGAGCCCTGAGGCACCTTCCCAGACTGAAGAACAGGGAAAGGACATGCCATGATTTTCAGGAGCTGTGTAAGCTTCTCCTTGGCAGTTGTTCGAGGTGTCCTGTCCAGAGCATGCCGGTGCCGTGTTCGGGCCATCGCTGATTGAGTGTGGATTGAAGTTAGGAAACAGCGAGCCGCCGCACAGTGAGGGCAGAGGGGCCAGCAGGGAAGCTGGGTTGCCTGGGCTCTGGGCCTGGTGCTGCTGCCCACTTGCCTCTGTCTTTTGGCAGAGGGAGTGGCGCTGTTAGGTGATGTTCAAATAAAATTCCGGGCCACAGATACCAGCAGTGAGTGTCTTGTCAAAATAGGCCAGCAGAGGGCGCTGACACACAGCACTTGGGGCTCCCAGGCGGAAAAGGTCTGGAGCCTACAGTTTGGGAAGGTTTCCCGGAAATTCTGCCTGGCAGGGAGAATTACTACTACTGCAGTGTATACTTAGTCAACGAAAGAAATTCTGACGCAGGAGTCTCAGAGAAGAGTCTCAGGGAGCCAGAGTGAATCTCTGAGAGGCTCTGTGGGAGCTGTGTGCTGGGAGAGCAGAGCGGCCTTGTAGGTAGACCTCCCCACTCTTTACCTGCCTTGGTTTACCAAAGCCTCAGTGTGCTAGCCTCCTTCCACCTCGGGGCTCTAGCTGATGGTGCTGTGTGCTCTATTAACATCGCTTTGAGTCTCTCACGTACAGTAATTCCTCATTTTTCATCTGGGAAGAATAAGACTCAGGACGCATAAGCTGCTTCTCCAAAGCCACACAGCAGGTGAGTGGAACACTGCTGATCCACACCTGCTATCTGACTCCGGGGCCCGAGTGCTGCCTCCTGGCCATGACTCAGGAGGTGGCAGAGACTTTCCTACAGGCCCTGGCCCCCCCTCCCACCCCTCTGCATAAATATACTAATTTTTCTGCCTCAGTTTGTCTGTCACCACTGAGATGGGAGTAACATTTGCCAAATGTCAATGTGTCCTTAGGATTCCCGAGAGATATGCTGTGATGGAGAGAGTCAGTGTCGTGGGTAGTTCTCTTCTGCCACGCATTCACTAGACATCAGCGGAGGGGCTCTGGGGTGTGTGTGGTGTATAGGGGAGGCCAATAAATCTCAAAATATGCCTGGTTGTCCATGTGAGCCTGGGTGTGCTACCCTGCCTCTCTGAGCCTGCTTCTTCAACTTTGAAATGAAGATTACTTCTTAGGATCACAGGCACACTCTTTGTAAGATGCCTAAAAAATAGTAAATGATCAAAAACAGAAGCAGCAGGTGTTTCTCCAAGCAACAAACCAGTGTACCAGTCCAAGCCTTGTAGCGCTATGGTTTATTTATGAGACCAATCTCCGGGCATCTTTGCCCCTCTGTTGCTCAGGCAGCCCCGTCCCTTGGTTCCCAGCCTAGGGCAGGCTACAGAAGGGACTGTCTAGGCTTCAGTGCTGGACCAGACAGGCATTCCTCGGCGGAACCACTTCAGGTGCGGCTGCTTACTCCTTGTTGGGCAGGTTTTCAAGCTAGGAGAAGAAAGTGGGGGCAGCCTGGGGCTGGAGGGGTCACTGTATGAGGGGTGGGGTGGCTGAGGTTCTCCCTTCTGTTTCTCTAGGAGGTGGTCCAGCTGCAAGCCTGACTGGGTGGATGCTGGGCACACAGAGCACTGGCAGATGCAGCTTGGTGCCCTGAGGGAGTTGGGTAAGCCTGAGAGGTTCTGTTCAGCTCCTACTGCTGGCAGGGGGCAGGAGGATGTCCTTTGCCAGAGGTTGAGGGCTCCACGGCCTGGGGGACAAAGGCTCGGGACACTGACTGAGCTGCGGAAACCTTACCTCCATCCACCTTCTGCTCTTGCTGAGAACTGGGTGCTAGGACTCATTCTCGATCAGGTCCTGGTCTCTCCCAGACAGTGAGGCCGAAGGCTGCAGGCTGGTGTGCAACTCCTCCTCTGGGCTCCTGTAGTAAGGCACAAATCCTGGGGCATGAAGGGCTTGGTCCCTGCAGGGAGGATTATCCAGACTGCCGTCCTGGGAGCTCCCTGCTGAGACTAGTGAGTGTGAGGACCTGGAGGTGACATCTGAGCCTGCAGCAGAAGCCTGGATCAGAGGGAAACAAGGTGGTCAGCCAGACATGGGCTTGCCTCCCGGGTCCAGGCCCAGGTGCCAGGGTGGCCCATGCCTGTGACAGCCAGGGCAGGGAAGATGGCAGGGCCAGTTCTGCAGGAGCACTCAGAGATGCTACTAAGCTTCACCAGAGGGACCTAGTCGGGAGGGCTGGCTCTGGGCTTCAAACTCACCCACCTCACCTCTGCTCACGCTGTAGTCACAGGACACAGTGCTCCCCACATGGTGCTGGTGGCTACACTGGTAAGGTCACAGGGGATTGTCTGGGCCAAATCCCAGGCTTGCAACTGCTAGCTATGTGTCCTTGGCCAAGTTATTAAACTTCTCTGAGACTCGCTTTTATCCATAAAATGGGAATAATATGACTTTATCTTGGAGGTTTGCAATTGCTATTAGTGTTAAACGAAAGGATGCACGTGCAGCACGTGTCTCAGTGCCTAGCTGGACATAGGGACAACACTTCAGGATGTTGCTGTATACTCAACTCCACGCAAAACTCTTTCACTATAGTTCTCACGGTGGCTCTCAGAGCAACTGCTGCTGTTCTCACGCCTCCTTTATAAGGAACCTGAAGACGGCAGCTACCAGTCCAATTTCCTAACAAGTGGTGGAGCTGGGATTGAGCGGGACATTGTGGCTCCGGTCTCTGTGATCTTAACTAGTGACATGTGGCTCCGAGAGCCCCAGAAGCCCTCGAGGGCCTGGACAGGAGCCTGCTGGAGTATGGGCCCGGGACAGAGGTCTGGAGCATCTCAGGGGCCCGGTGCTCCTCCATCTTTCTGGCCTCCTCAACTCACAGGACACCCATCCTTGGCTGTCAGCTTGCAGCAGCAGTCCTCCTGTGCCTTCTCACTGGGGAGTGAGTCGTGGGAGCCCCCGTGCCCCTGGCCAGGAAGGATCCGGCAGGGGAGAATGTCTTTCTCCGAGCGATAGTAAGGAAGGAAGCCACTGGGTGGCGCCAAATCCTCCAGAAATGATGCCTGCCGGGCCCTCTGCCCTCCTTGGTCCACGAAAATCTCAGTCTGCAGGGCTTTCTCTTCAGCCA
This sequence comes from Fukomys damarensis, assembly GCF_012274545.1. Taxonomy (NCBI): domain Eukaryota; kingdom Metazoa; phylum Chordata; class Mammalia; order Rodentia; family Bathyergidae; genus Fukomys; species Fukomys damarensis. The sequence continues at coordinate 29,616,225 of NW_022900921.1, read as the reverse complement.
GGAGCCACTCACAGGTGCGGAAGAAAGGCAGGCACTCCGAGGCCACCGGGGCCTTGTGGGAGAGGCCGAGGGAACCGAGGGGCTCCTTGTCAGTCGATCTGGTGTTTTGTGGTTGCGGGGCCAAGGGCCCAGTATCCTCCTCCTCCAGCAGGCTGGGAGAGTGTGAGGCACTGGACTCCCCTGCACAGCTCTCCAGGGACATCTGGGAAGAGAGGATTTCATCCGTGACTGTACTCCAACTTCCTACCCGTAACAGAGGTCACAGGGGCCCTGCAAAGCTCAAACCTGTCTGTGCTTCTCCCCGGAAAGCCCAGCAACAGCTCTCAGCCCGTGAAGTGAGTGGAGAGCCTGGGGAACCCGGGCCCACCAACACCTGCAGTCTCTTCCTACCCCTCCCCTGCCCAACCTGCTCCTTCTGCACAGCCCCCTCCCAGTTCCTCAGCCATGCCATGCTCTGTCCTGCCTAGGAGCCCAAGCCAAGATCTGCTCCTCAATTCTCAGCTCATAAAAGCCTTTCCAGCTCCCAGCCTCCCCCCAGGGTGACTCCAGACCACTTCTCCCTCACTGAGATGCTTTTCTGGGGCTGTGGTCTGCTCGCTCCAGGTGTGAAGTAGTCTCGCCTCTCTGGAGCTGCCCTGGTCCTTTAGCCTGGTGCCTAGAGTATGCACTCAAGTGATAAGTATTCAAGAAACAATTGGTCTAATATATAGACTCTCAGCCCCCCCACCTTGGCATTTCACCTCTTAAATTTATTTATTTTATTTTATTTTTTAGCCCATTTTATATTCCCTTCCCTCTGTCCAGTCCAGACACACAGACCTTGTCTTTGGTCTTTCTCATTTGCCAAGCACCCTCTTGCCACAGGGCCTTTGCACATGCAAATTGTCCTTTCTGGAATCTCTTCCCTGTCTGTTTTCCTGAGTGATGACTTCCTTGGTGCTTCGCTGAAGGTCACTCCCCCAATTTCACTGGCTTTCACAAGGGTCATATCATTTTAATATTGACATTCACCCACCCTGATGCTTCTGGTTCAGAACACCCACTGCTCTGCTGTAAATCATTTGACTGCATGTTGCTTTGTTAATGGTTATCCCATTAGCTATTCCAAGGTAAGGCCTGTCAGTTTAGATCACTCTGTATCCCCAGGGCCTGAAAGAATCCTGCATTCACAATACCAAAAGAAAGGAAAGAAGGGTGGTGGGAAGGAAAGAGATAAAAAGAAAAAGAATACCAAATAGCCTTGGCCAAGAGCTAAGTTTTTTGCCAGAGTCGGTGCTTGTGATGGGAGAAGCCATGATGTTGGGACAGGTAGGGAAGTAGGAGGAGGAATTGTTTCCCAGGCCCAGAGGTCTCAAGAGGCCTGGAATCTTGATGGTGAAAACCAGCCCGTTCCCCACATTGCTTCTCAGAGCCATTCCCAGAGCCTGTGTGGGGACTCTTCCTTCCTTCCTTCCTTCCTTCCTTCCTTCCTTCCTTCTTTCTTTCGGTGCTAGGGATCGAACTCAGAACCTTGCACTTCCAGAGGCAGGCGGTAGAACCACTGAGCTAAATCCCCGGCGGGACTCGCTGATTCAAACAAGCCCTCAAGTTGCACAACTTGTAGACTCTGAGCGCCCACCATAGAAGGGCTTGCTGCAATCTGTCCCTACCCTTCCTGACTCCGCTGGGGCCTTAGGACCTTGAATCCTCTTTCCTGGCCCCTCCTGTGGTCAGTGCTGGACCCATTGCTGTGCACATTGCCTGACCACAGGGGCCCCCCCATAACTGGAAACCCTGGCAAGTGCTGGCCCTGAGCTGGACTGAGCTCCTAGAGAGTGGGCACCTGAGCTCTGAGGGCCAGTTCAGGGCCATCTTTGCTGAATTTCTGCCATCCTCCAGGCTCCATGGTGCTCTGCAGTCCTTCCTCTGTGAGGCGATCTTTAGGACTCCCTTGGGAGTATGGATCGTCCTTCCAACTTTGCTGGGCAGAGGAAGCAGAGGGTGGGCTGAGTGGCAGCCCCAGGCTCTGAGCCCACGATGGCACCACTGCCCAGCCTGTGCTCATCTCACAGAGACTCGTATGTGGGTGAGTGTCTTTTCTGCATCTCATGTCCTAACCCTGGTACCTGCTGGGCGTGACCTTACTGATTTGGAAACAGTCTCTTGGCAGATGTAATGAAGTCAAGATGAGGTCATAGTGGGCTAAGGTAGGCCATAAGCCCTGGATAGTGCCCTTGGGAGATGAGGGAGATTTGGACACAGACTCCAGCGGTGAGAAGGGCATGCAACCATTTAGGCACACATTGAAGGGATGTAGGCATTAGCCAGAGAATGCCAAAGATTGTCAGTCAACACCCGAAGCCAGGACGATGACATGGAATAGATCCTCCCTTGGAGTCTCAAGAAGGAACTGTTTTGTCTGGTAGGGGGTATCTGTCGGGTAGGGGTCCCCAGAAATGAGCCTCTGCCTCTTTTTGGATTCCTGCCCTCACTCTGATGAAGAATGAGGAAGTAGGAAAGCAGGGAGTCAAGACAGATATGGTGCAAAGCACAAGTTTATTTAAGAAGTGGCAACTGCAGAGAAAGTAGCAGAAGAGCTCTCTTAGCCACAGAGGGAGAGGCAAGATAGGGGCATCCGGGTCAGGGTATAACGCTGCTCACATTCTCAGCCCGCACCGCCGCGGGTGTCCCAAGTTCAAGTCAGCGGCAGCCCTGAGTCCTGATGTGGTTAAGCCCAGTCTTCAAACTCAGGCCTGCAGGACAAAGCTTCCCTCGCTGGCCTTTTCCTCCGGGTCTCCTCTTTATCTGGGAAGCCCCTCCGACTGTTGGGAAAAGATTCCACCACAGGTCACGGGGCCTGGTGCCAGGCAAGAAAGCCAGATGGTTCTGTTACCATGGGGATTCCTACCTGAGCACCAGCACCTGTGATGGTCACCTGCCCCTTAATTCAGCTTAATGTGAAACTCCCCAAGAGAATCGGGGAAACAAAGAGAATCCAGGCACCTTGGAGAATCACATCAGCTTTTTGCAACTGAGATCAATGAGCGCACGGTAGACTTCTGCCCTAGAACCCAGCATCTCAGTGGAGGCTGAGGAGGGGTCCCAAGGGTCTGCCCCACGGAGGCCAGGGAGTTGCAGTGGGTTGTCTGTGACTGAGGCTCTTTGTGTTCTCAGGGCTACAGCTGAGATGGGCTCTCGGGTCTTGTAATTCTGCTCATCTTGTTCTTCCCAAGTTACTTGTGAAGTGACGCACTCACAGGAGAATTGATTCTACGAAGAGCACTTGCTTCCCCCAAGAGCTGCAATCCCTGCTCCTCACCCAGGCCCAGGGCTCCTCCTTGGGCGAGGGAACAGCGCTGTGACACCTCCCAAGGCTCAGCTCCTTGGCCATTCCCCACCCAGAGCCACGAAGACCTCACCACTAAGCTCTTCAATCTAGAGTGGGCCACTCTTGTGCCCTTTCGCAGACTCCAGATTCATCTCCAGCCCTAGGGTTGAAGCAGCAGAGCCCCGGTGTTCCGCAGAGGACCTCAGCCCAGCCCAACACCGACGCAGTGCGACTCCTGCCTCTCCACCCAGCGCTCAGATCCTGAAACCCTTTCACTGTAGCCCGTCTAAGCTGATTTTCCTTTTTCATAGACTTTTAAATCCACATGGAATGTACTTTCGTAAGTGTAACAGACTGGGCTCTAATTTTGTTTTGCATTTTGAACGGTCGATGGACTTAATACCATTTATGAATAATTTATTTCTTCCCCAATTTGATTCAGAATACCACAGTAACCACATTCTAATTCGTAAACTATTATAAACTCAAAGTCAGTTGCTAGAATTTCTTTTCTATCCATCTCTTTGTCTCTCTCAGTACTAATACCATGTTGTTCTGATCTGTTTAGTTTTATGTGTGTTGAATTCAGATTGTGTAGCTACCTACTGTATTATACATCAACTTTATTTAGGGCTAATTTACATAGGCGATAAAGTTATACTGTTCACAAATTTGTGTGCTGGTGCAATTTGTGATACTACTTGCAAAGAGGAATGTCTTTCCAGTCTCATGCAACCACTGATTTGTTTCTTTGATGCTATAGAACCACTCTTCTGTTACAGAAAAGGGGAGCGACACAATAATCTTTTGTGCATGCTAACTTTCAAATCCAGCACTGTTTCAAGATTCACCCTTGCTGTGGCACGCTGTTTGCTCTTCTTGATCGATGAGCAGATGTGTCACAACGCAATTTGCTTATCCATTCCCCTGGGTAGACACATTTTAGTTGTTTCCACTAACAATAATGCTGTCATGAATAGCATGGACAAGACTTAGTGTGAGTGTAGTTTTTTTTTTTCCACTAAGTAGACTGATACGTTTTAGGTATACGTGACGATCACATTTAACATTGCGAACTTGTACCTGTACATGATGTATCTTGGTTCTTGTTTTTTCCCCATTCCCCTGCCCTCCCTTTTAACCCCACCCATCCCTATTTACAAAAATTTTGTTCCCATTTTTCCCTTCTTTCCTTTCCCCCACCTCCCCGCTCTACTTCCTGTCCCCCATTGATTCTTTTCTTCCTGTTTTACATTATCTCAAATACATTTTGTTCTTTATTCACACTTTGTTTCTCACACCAGAGAAACTATGCAGTAGGTATCTACACATGTGTGTCCTATTTATTTCATGTAAAAATATGGCCTCAAGGTCCTTCCATATAACTGTCTCTGGTTTATCATTCTTTATGGCTGAGTAGTATTCCCTTTTACAGAAAAACTACACCTTCTTTATTCAGTCACCAGTTGATGGGTATCTGAGCTGTTTCCAAGATTTAGCTATTACAAACTGTGCTTCTATAAACATGGGAGCACATATATTGCTGTCGTATGATGCTTTTAATTCTTTTCAGAAGATTCCCAGCAGGGGAATACCTGGCTCAAATAAGGCCTCTAATCCTAGTTTATTGAGGCCTCTCCATACTGATTTCCACAGTGATTACACCAGTCTACACTCCCACCAACTGTAGAGAAGAGTTTCTTTCTCCTCACAGCCCTGCCAGCTTTTGTTATTGATTGATATCTTGACAGTAGCCATTCATTCGGGAGTGAGGTGGAATCTCAGTGTTGTTTTCATTTGCATCTCTTGAATGACCAGTGATGTTGAACATTTTTCATATGTTTATTTCCTATTTTTACTACTTCCTCTGAGAAATGTCTGTTCATTTCAGATGCCTATTTTTGGATTGGGTCTTTAAATTTGGGAGGTCTGATGATTTAAATTCTCTATGTATTCTAGATAATAGACCTTTATTCTAAAAACAGCTGATAATTTTTTTTTCCTCACAGTGTGGAATGTCTCTTCACTCTGTTGGCAGTTTCTCTTGCTCTGCAAAAGCTTTTTAATAAGATGAAATCCCAGTTGTTGATATGGGTCTAGTTTTAATCTTTGGCAAGTTGAAACCCAATTCTTCCAGCACCATTTATTAAAGAGGCTGTCCTTCCTCCAGTGAGGGTATTTGGCTCCTTTGTCAAAAATGAGGTGGCTGAGTATGTCTGGAGTTGTTTCTGCACCTTCTGTTCTGTTCTATTGATCACATTGGTCTGTTTCTTTGTCAGTACCATGCTGTTCTTATCACAGTAGCTTTGTAATATAGTGTCAAGTTGGGGATTGTGATATACCCCCTGCCTTGTATTGCTTTTGCTGTTCTAGGTCTCTTCTGTTTCCGCATGAATTTTTGGAGTGTTTTTCACTAGTTCTGTGAAAATGTTTTTGGAATTTCAATCAGAATAGCATTAAATCTATATGGCAGTTTTGGAAGTATAGCCATTTTCACTCTATTGGTTCATCCTACCCAGGAACAAGGGATGTTTTTGCATTTTCTGATAACCTCTTTGATCTCCTTTCTCAGAGTGCTGTGTTTTTCAGAGTAGAGGTCTTTTACTTCCTTTGTTAGATTGAATCCTTTTGAATCCTTTTTTTTTTTTTGATGCTATTGTGAAAGGAGTTATTTCTCCAGTTCCTTTCTCAATGGGTCTGTTGTGTGTGTACAGGAAGGCTATTGCTCTTTGAGTGCTGACCTTGCATTTAGCTACTCTACTGAATTTGGTTATTGAGTCTAGAAGACTTTTGGCAGAGTTCTTGGGGTCTTCTATATAGAGAATATCATATCTGCAAATAGTGACAGTTTAATTTCTTCATTTCCTATCCTTTTCTTTTTCTTTTGTCTAATTGCTATGGCTAATGTTTCCAGAACTGTATTGAACAGGAGTGGTGATAGTGGACATCCTTGTCTTTTTCCTGATTTTAGCTTGAAGGATTTCAGATTTTGATCATTTAGTATGATGTTGGCTGGTGGTTTTTCATAGATAGCTTTTATCAGGTTGCGATAAACATCTATTCCAATGTTCTGTAGGGTTTTTTTCATGAATGGGTGGTTGTTGGATTTTTGTTGAACACTTTTTGTGCATCTATTGAGATGATCATACAATTTTTGTCTTTGGCTCTGTTAATCTAGTGTTTTACATTTATTGTTTTGTGTATGTTGAGCCATCCCTGCATCCCTGGGATGAATCCTACTTGCTCAGAGTATATTATCTTCTTGATAATCTTCTGCATTCTGTTTGCCAGTATCTTACTGAGGATTCTATGTTCATTAAGGAGACTGGCCTGTAATTCTCTTTTTTTGGTTTGGTCTTTCTCTGCTTTTGAGATCAAGGTGGTGCTTGCTTCTAAGAATGAATTTTGGAGCATGGCTTCCCTTTCAATTTCATTGAAGAGTTTAAACAGTAGTGACAATAGCTCTTCTGTAAATGTCTTGTAGAATTCACCAGTGAAGAAGCCATCTGGACTTGGGCTCTTCTTTGTTGGCAAATTTTTAATTACATTTTCAAGTTCATTGATTGATATTGGGTTGTTTGGAATTTTTAGATCTTCTTCGTTCAGCTCTGGTAATTCATATGAATCTAGAAATCTATTTCTTCTGTGTTTTTCATCTTATCGGAGTATAGGTTCTTAAAGTAGGTACTGATGATCCTCTGGATTTCTGCTGAGTCCATTGTGATTTCACCCTTTTCATTCCTAATTGCATGGATTTAGGCCTTTTCATTCCTTTTTTTGACAAGGTTGGCTAAGGTGTTGCAAATTTTGCTATTCTTTTGAAGAACCAACTCTTTACTTCACTGATTTTTGTGTGTGTGTGTGTTATTTTCTTAGTCTCCATTGCATTGATTTCTGCTCTGATCTTTATAATTTCCTCCCTTGTACAAGCTTTGAGTTTGTCTTGCTTTTATTCTTCTAGAAGCTTGAGGTTCAGCATTAGATTGTTTATTTGATCTTGCTCTGTTTTCATAGTATAGGTATTCACTGCTATGAACTTTTCTTATAAGACTGCTTTCATTGTGTCCCATAAATTCCAGCAAGTTGTATTGGCATTATCTTTTAATTGTAGAAACTGTCTATTTTCCTCTATGACCCATCAGTTATTCAGGAGGGTGTTATTCAATTTCCATGTGTTTAAGAAGTTCTTGTCGGTTCTTTTTCTATTAATCTCCAATTTCATTGCACTATGGTCTGATAATAAATGGGATAATTTTAATTCCTTTGCATTTACTTAAACATGTTCTATGAGATAATATGTGGTCTATTTTGGAGAATGACCCATGTGCAGCTGAGAAGAATGCATATTCTGATTTTGTGGGTGGAACACTCTGTAAACATCTAATTAAGTCCATTTGCTCAAGAGTTTGGTTGAGTTCTAGTATTTTGTTATTGATTTTTTTGTCTAGTTAATCTATCTACTTATGATAGTGGGGTATTTAGGTCCCCCACTACTACTGTATTAGTGGTTATTTGATTTTTCATGTCTGTTAATATTTGTTTTATATAGTTGGGTGCACTACTATTTGGTGCATATTTATATATGATTGTCATCTCTTCCTCTTGGAGTGTTCCCTTTACAAGGATGTAGTGACCTTCTTTGTCTCTCTAAATTAGTCCTGGTTTGAAATCCACTTTGTTGGCAAATAGGATAGCTACCCCTGCTTTTTTTTCAGATTCTTGTTGCATGGAGTATTGTTTTTCACCCTTTGACTTTCAGTCTATGAATTTCTTTTTTAATTAAATGTGTTTCTTATATGCAGCATATTGTTGGGTCTTGCTTCTTGATCCATTCTGCCAGTCTATTCTTTATTTGATGAATTGAGACCATTAACATTGATAGTTACAACTGATAGTATCCTTGTCATGATATGTTTCTGTTGTTGGATTACTGCCCCTACCTTTGCAATTAATTTCTTGTCTTGACTGATGGATTCCTTCTGTTGGGATTCATGGAGTTGTGACACTCGTTATCTTTTCAAAGGATATTGTTTAGAATATTTTGGAGTGCTGGTTTGCTATTCATGAAATTCCTTGGTCATGAAAGTATCATATTTCTCCATCAATTTTGAAAGATAGTTTTGCAGGATACATCAATCTGGGTTAGGTTGTTTTTTGGTTTGCTATTCATGAAATTCCTTGGTCATGAAAGTATCATATTTCTCCATCAATTTTGAAAGATAGTTTTGCAGGATACATCAATCTGGGTTGGAGGTTGTTTTCTTTTAGGACTTGAAATATTTCACTCCAGGCTCTCCTTGACTTGAGAGTTTATGTTGAGAAGTCTGCTGTGATTCTAATGGGCTTTCCTTTGTAGGTAATTTCTTTTTTCTAACTTCTTTTAATATTTCTTTTCTTGTGTGGGATTTCTGGAATCTTAATTATTATATGCCTAGGTATAATTTTTTTAGAACATGGCTAGTTGGAGTTCTATATGCCTCACTTATCTTTATGTCAAATTCTTTTTCCCTATTTGGAAAGTTTTCTGTGATTACTTCTATGAGAAGTTTATTTATGTCTTTTGTGCCATCTCCTATTCCTTCATTGATTCCAATAAATCTTAAATTCTTTTTGGCATCACCTAGTAGGGGCTTGATTGATTTCTCATGGTCCTTTGCTATTTTTAAGAAGTCTTTCTTTTCATGTTTGCTAGCCACCATCCTGTCTTCTATATCTGAAATTCTGTCCCCACATTCATTTATTCTGTGGTGGAAACTTTCCATAGAATTTTAAATTTCTCAGTAATCTTCTTCGATGTGTTTTATGTTTTCCAATTCTTTCCTATGTTGGGTATTCATGGAGTCTATCATTTTTCTCAGCTCTTCTATTTTTTATCTTTATCTTCTCTAGAGTTATTAATCATATTTTTTTACCATCTCTGTTGTTAACTGAGAAATTATTTCTTATTTCATTTTTTCCAGAGCCTCTTTTATTATTGGTTCAGGGAGTCCAGGTGGTTGGCTTTCTCTTTTTGCCTCCTACTTTTGCTTTTGGTGATCTGGAAGTCTGGGTTTGTGTCTTGTTTAGGTGTCTTCTTATTTCTATGTTTTTGTTGTTGTTGTTAATGTTTTTGGTTTAATTCCTAGCTTGATGTTTGTATATTATTTATTGCGATTATCTTGATTGCCATTATTGAGAATCTGTAGGAACTGGCTACTTCTCAGAGGTGTCCTCTAGGTACAGCTAGTCTTCGGGTTTTGAGTCTGTGATGACCCTTAGGCAGTCTCATTCTCAGTACACCAGGAAGAACAACTGACTAAAGCAACCTTGGCCAACGTAATGCAGTCAGCATCAACAATAGCATCAAACACAGCTTAGAAAATGACAAATTGTGGTTACTACTTGTCACCCTCTGTCACATGCTTGAGGTTATATATAAAAATCTAGTACCAGCTGGAAATATGTTTGCAGTAAATAATCCCTTCCATATACAGAATTACCTTCTGGGGTTGGGGAGACAGAGTAATAGAAGGAAAGGAGAAGGTTAGAAATAGGGCTGGAGGATACCGGAATATTCTGTAAACTTTGGGATACCGGTGAAGACAGGAGGAAAAGAGAGAAGGAAGGAACAAAAGCAAGAACAAACTAATAGCAACAGAAGAATGGGAAACTGCACTCACACTCGTATAGAAATAACAACTATCAATCAAGAAAAAATGAGACAGGGGAAAACAGGGATAAGAAAGGAGAGAATGGAAGAAGAGGAAGAAAGAAGGAGAAATGCAAAGAGAAAAAGAAAGAAGAAAAAAAAAGGACAGAAGGGAATAAAATCCCCTTCAAGATCTATCTGCATTGTCCCCAGTAGACAATGTGGGCAGCAGGTTGCAGATCTGAATCACTTATTCTCAACGAGCCAGCCATAGTAGTCCACTGAGATTCAGGCTCACTTCTGGTTGTGAAGCCAGAAGTGAGCTCCCTGACTTCCTGTGGGTTTAAACTCTGTATAGTTCGGCTGCAGGTTCGAGCCATCCTTCCCCAAAAGCGAGTCTGGGTTCCCAACCACTTACCAGGAGCTGTAAGTTTGCTGGGTCTTTATTGCAATGGCTATCTTCTCTCTCCCTGTGGGTTTCAATTCTCAGCCACCAGCCTCCGAGAGGCCCTCCATCTGCTGCTCACAACTCTGCCATCTTCCTGAGCTCAGAAGATGGTCTTTCTGCTCTCTGCCATTGTCTGAATCTAGCCATAGCTCTTGTTGTTGGCTGCTGCTAATGGTGGGTGGCCCCGGATGCTTAAGAGTGGCTCATGGGAAGACAGGAAGGCCCCGGGCACCATACGGGCCCAGGGCAGGGGAAGAAATGGCACACCAGGGCCAAGCAGGCAATCAGGCCCAGGGGTGCCTGGGGGGCAGGGACTGAAGAAATGGCCTGCAGGCAGGCAAGCAGGCAGGCAAGCAGGCCCTTGTGTGAGTGTACTTTTCACTGCTCCTGGGAAATAGCTAGGATTTGAATAGCTTGATCATATAGTAAGAGTGTATATTTAACTAAATAAGAAACTTCCTAATTTCCAAAATGGATGTACTATTTTTACATTCCCAGTGTATAAAGGTTCTGATTTCTTTCCATTCCCACTATCACTCATCCTAGTGAGTGTGCTATACCTTTGTGATTTTAATTTTATTCTCCTGATGAGTAAAGATGTTGAGCATCCTTCCCTGTGGATAGTGACAATTTAGTTTCATTGGTTAAGCACTCAAATCTCTTGCCGATTTTAATAACTTGCTATAATTAGAATAAAGTACATTTGTTTAAAATTCAAATTTGATCAGCTTTCACATATTGATAAATGCATAAAACTGTTACCATATTCAAGGTAAACATTTCTAGCAACAAATTTCCTCATGCACATTTATAATCCACCTTCCTTGCTTTCCCATTCCTAGACTACCACTGATCTGCCTTCTGTCCCTATGGATTATTTTCTACAGTTTTATATAAATGGAATCAAATGACATATTTTTATTTGGCTTCTCTTACTCAGCACGATGCTAATGACATTAATCCATGCCACTGCAAGAATCAACAGTTTATTTCCGTTTTGTTAAGTAGTATGGGTATATTACAACCTTCATTTTTCTCTAGATGTTTTCTATCTTTGTTTTTCAGCAGTTTAGGTTGTAACTAGCATGGTTTTCTTTGACATTATGTGTTTAGGGGCTTAAGGGGCCTCTTGACTCTGTCAATTTGTCTTTTGCCAAATTTGAGAAGCTTTAGACCTTTATTTATCAAAGGTTTTCCCCATTCTATCCTTCTCTCATTCTAGGATTCCAATGACACACATATTTTTAAAATGTTTACCCATGGGTCCCTGAGGCTCTGATTAATTTTTTTCTTAGTCTTTCCTCTCTGTTTTTGAGATGGTATAATTTTTATTGAGCTACCTTTAAATGTACAGATACTTCCTCTTGTCATCATCATTCTGCTGTTGAAATCACCCAGTGATATTCTCACAGTAGGAATTTGCATTTTCCAGTCCTAATATTTCCATTTGGTTATTTTTATAGTTCTTATTTCTCTACTGAGAACTATCTTCTCATTCCAAATGTGCTTTTCTTGACTTGATGGAGCATGCTTACAACAGCTTCTTTGAATTCTTTGTTTGATAATTCCAACACCTGAGGCACCTTGGGGATAACAACTGGTTTTTTTTCCCCTTGAGAAGTGACCACATTTTTCTGGTTCTTTGTATGTTGGGTAATTTCGGATTATCCCAGAGATTGAGAATGACATTTCACTTTAGACTTTGGGTCCTATATGTAATCTTCTGGAAAAAGTTGATGTTTTTGTTTTAGTAGGTAATTCAGTTAAATTCAAGCTGCAATTTCTATCTTGCTTTCTATATATAGTAACTCAAATCTCAGTTCAGTTCTCAGAGCCTTGATGTGCTTACTGATTTAGGTTTGTCTTGAGCATGCATTATTTAGCAATTATGTTTTTAAAACATACACACATGATTTAAATTTCAGTATGGTTTTTAATGCTTTGCTGTACTGGTTTGAGTTTGCCCCACTTGTGCACAGCTCAGGGGTTAGGCTAGGTTTTACGTACATTTATGCATAGAACTAGGGGACTACTTTTCTGGCTGTCTCGCTACCTCTCTGGGTTTCCCTTATTCTGCATCCATCAAGGTTCTCCTGCCCTAGATCTTTTGACCAGAAAGATAAGAAGGTAGGATTTCTTTTGGTGAATCCTTTTGCCACTGCTACATTGACATGGGGGAGAGGGAGACGGCAGAAGAGAGCGGGAGGAAACCTGGGGCTCATTTCCAGCTTAATCACGCATCTATGTTAGAGTCTCTTCCACATCTGTTTTCATTAACTTTATAGAGTTCTCAGGTATCTGCTAGTGTATCTTGTTTAGAGTTGTTGGTTAAAACCAGGAAGAATGGAATATAATGAGCTTGTGCTATCATGTTAGAATCTTCATTTTCCCATTCTTATATACATTTTTGTCTTCTTATTGTTCTGTTGTAAGAGCTCTTTGTATATACTGGATCGGGAACAGAACTTTTTCTAGATGAGAAGGGGACCTAGAGATGGAAGGAGAGTGGAAGGAGGGGAGAAAAAGGGGAAGTAAAAAGGATGAAGATGCAACATGTATATATACCAACTTCCCACAGTGAATGTATTCATTAGGTATGATAAACATGTACTCATAAAAAATAATAAAAAAGAAATATGTACTGTGGATATTTTCTCCTTGGCTGTGCCTTAGTTGTCCATTTTATTAAATCTTTCTAGGAAACAAGTTTTAAATTTTTATGAAACCAAATCTATCAGTTCTTTTTTATTTATGCTGGTTCATGAGACATTGGCCTTCTACAGCCTTGCTGAATCCTCACCAGACCTCACACCTTTAGGCTGGCTGGGTACGATTAGAGCCAGGGTTGTAGAGTGGGGAAGCCAGGGCTCAGGACCAAGCCCTGTGTGTACTAAGAAAATATTTTAAATGTGTTCCCACACACAACCCTCACAATCCAGTGCCATCTGGAGATACAGTGGTCAAGGTCAGCTGACAGAGATGAATGCATCCAGGTCCCTCTGACAGCAGAGCCGGTGTTTCTCTCCTGGCTCTGTGGGAGGCGCATGCTCTCTGCACAGCCTGGGTAGGGAGGAATTAGCCCCTCCTAGGCCTCAGACCTCACCTATGGATCAAGGGCCACCTTGCTTGGCCTGGTACTCAGTGCAGACAGGCTGCTTAAAATTCCCACTGGCCCAGGTCTCCAGGCACACGTGGTCCCCACAGTGCTATTTGTGTTCTGAGAAGACAGAGGCGTGGGAAGGCTGCAGTGATCAGCGAAGGTTGCCTGCAGCCAGCCTGACTACACCTCTGGTGCCTGGAAAAGGCCCAGAGCATGCCCCCACTGGAATGGCACTTGTGGGCACAGACCTCATGCTCAGTGAGAAGCCAACTGCAACTTGGTTTTATTTTGGAGGCCAAACACTGCCAACTCTTTGAGTTTTCCTTCTTTTCCTGGAGCGATGTATCTGTCACCTAAAAGTGGCTTGCAGGGTTTGCTGTAGTTGTCCTGATGGGCAAAACTAGGGGCTCTGGTCGTGAGTCATTCGCTCTGAGGAATTCCAGAGGCAGAACTCTCCTTTCGCCATTTGGGGACATTCATCTTTCTCTCTGTTCTTCCGGCTTCTTCTGTCCCAAGATTTTCTCATTTCCTATTGTTTTCAAGGGAAAAGCTTCAGTTAAATTTCCAGTTCTAAATCATCCCAGAGCCAAGATTTCTGTAGGTATTTAAGGATATCATAATCATTCAGTGCCTTTCATATCTTTCATTTCTTCCTGAAAGGATTGCTGATATGTTTAATTTTTCCTTTCTGCCACACTACCAGATGACTGCTCGCAGCCCTCTTGTCCAGTTTGGGTAAGAAATTTATCCTCTTGTCCTTTAAGAAGGATAAGTTTTCACTGTAAAAACAATGCCTAATTTTCAATGCTGACAAATGAAACGTGTGTCTGTGCATACACCAGTCATGGAAAGATACTAACGCCACTTTGGTGTTTCATGTTTCCAAGCCCTGCTTCCTCCAATCCTTATCTCCTTCCCAGCTTCTGGTCACCGCCTTGCTCACCTACCAGTGTCATCGGGATCCCTTGTGTGCTCTGTGACACATTTTGTCTCAGGGATCCATTGTGGACCTTGCCCTGCCGCTCCCATCCTGACCCAGGTGACTGATCCTGGACAGCGATGCCTCTTTTAGCGGGTCTGGACCTTCAAACACTCTTCCTACCTAGCCTGCTTCCAGACTTCTAAAATTCTGATTTGACTTTTTTACTTCCTTGCTTGGAGCCTTTGGTGACTCTCTCTTGTCTTAAAAAAAAAAAAAAAAAATCCAAACTCTCTGGCCTGGTATTTCAGATTTTTCCCAGTCTGATGCCTCTCTTCCCTGCTCCAGATGCCCTGGACTTACTGTGACCCCCACACTTGCTATTTTCCCTTCCCATACCTTCTTAGGTGGCAGCCAGCACCCAGCCCGGGGAATCAGCCAACAGCCCTCCTCCAACAGACGTCCAAAGGGCCGTGGGGGCTGGCTTTGTATGGCTGGGCTGCCAAAACAGAGTGCCACACACTGGCTGCCTTAAACAACAGGAATTTATTTTCTCACCTTTCCAGAGGCTAGAAGTCCAAAACTAATATGTAAGCAGGCCTGGTTCCTCCTAAGGCCTTTTCCCTTGCTTTGCAGATGGCTGTCTTCTCTCTGTGTCTCCACGTGGCATCCCTCAGTGTGTCTACGTTTCTGCTTCCTATAAAGATACCTAATAGCAGTATTGGATTAGTGTCCATCCTAATAACTCATTTTAACTTAGTTTCTTCTTTGAAGACTGTCTCCAGATACAGTCATATTCAGAGGTTGCTAAGGTTAGGATTTGCATAATTCAGCCCATAACAGATGCTCTGACTACTTCTGCCTCCTTCTCTCAGACCGTTACAGAAAGAAACACCACGAATCGCTGAGGACAGGAACCCCCTGCTCCGCCTTCCCGGAGCTTCTCCAGCGCTTTTCCCTTCCCCCATAGCAGCTCTAGCCCTTTGGATACAGCGGGTGTCAGGGTTTGGAGTCAGACAGTAGCTTCCTTTGTACCCCAGTTCTGCCACTTACCTACCAGCTTTGTGACTTGGAGCAGGGAGCAAGGTACTTGGCCTGAGTCTCTTCTGCTGGAAAATGGGGATAATAACGGGAGAAGATTATAAACGGAATAAATTTAAAGAATAATCATAAGCAATAAGACTAGCACTTGGACTATAGTAATGTCCTACAAAATGACAGTGATTATGATGATTACCTCTCTTGGGGTCCCCATAGCTCCTTACCTTACCCACATCCGCCTTGTAGCCCTGAGCCTCTTGTTCATGAAATCCAGCCAGGGACGTGAGAATGACTTACTTGATGAAGGTTCCCATTGCTTGGGACATATGAGACAGCAATTCTACATAACTAATATATGCATAATATATTAGATATGTAGCATCTCTCTTTTTGCTTATTTTAGTATTGTCCTAAAATATCAGTAATTAAGTTAATATTACATAGCTATGTCCAGTTACCTTAATAAAAGTTGGAGGGTGTATAAAATATACTTCCTATTACATTTAACAGGAGAGGCAATAACCACATCCTCTATGGTTCCCTCAGAACTCCTGCACTTAACTTTTGGTGAGAAAATAAGGTACTTTCCTCATTATCCACAAGGGGGAATACAGATTCCATTTCTTCTGGAAGGTACCCACTGGGTTATCATTAAAGATCATTTGAGACTGATAATTCTGGGTTTTTTGTGGCCATTTCCTTCAAATAAATGAAATTTCTCTATACAAGGAAGCTATTTTTAAGCTGATAACTTGCAGATGGCCACTTGCTTGAAAACGTTATTTCAAAATCATTTACACACATCCTCCCCCTAGTCAGTCACTGAGGATCCTAACAAATGCCATACCCAGAACATAAGAGTATTGTGGTCTTTCCACTAGAAAGCCAAGCAAATTATTTAAAGTCACAAGAAAGAAAGAAAAAAAAAAGTCTTCTCTCA
Organism: Fukomys damarensis; assembly: GCF_012274545.1. Lineage (NCBI taxonomy): Eukaryota > Metazoa > Chordata > Mammalia > Rodentia > Bathyergidae > Fukomys > Fukomys damarensis. The sequence continues at coordinate 29,599,842 of NW_022900921.1, read as the reverse complement.
ACATCAAACAGAAAGCATTTTCTCTTTGAAAATGCAAATCCCTTAAACATATTCAAGAATTTTAACAAGCATCCCAGAAAGCTATCCTATTACTCTTTGAAACCCTTGAAGAATTTCCTTAAAATATTCGCACAGTGCACAGGGTGGAGAGGAGTCTTTTAAGAGACAATGGAGGAGGAAGTTTTGCAGCAGGGACCCATGAGGCTCCCCCAGCCCCCCTTACTTCCAGAAAGGAAGAGCACCCCAAAAAATCATGAGGCAAATGCCAGGGCTAGGGGAAAGTCTTCCAGAAAGAGCGAGGTGCGGGATCCATTTCCCATCTGTTGTGCATCTGGGGTTAGTAAAAGGACAGAGCCTGGAACTACGGAGAGCATCTCAAAGATATAAGAACAGAGTCGTGGAGCTCTTGGGTGGTTCATCTGCCATAGACAAAACAAATGGGGGTGAAGGGAAAGTCAGGGTGGACTGAAGTTTCAGCTAATGATCAAATATCAGCTTTGGTTCAAGGAAGTGGATCACCATCTGAGGTCAGAAAACAGAAGACTCAAGAAGATAGCAGCAATTTCATTTAAGGAAATCTTAAGGGAACAAATATATTTTCAGAGGTGAGGCCTTAAAATATTTATAACACTGTTGTTTATAAGAGGAAAAAAGGTAAATGAACAAAAAAAAAAAATTCAAGAAAGAAAAACGTGGTGCCTGTCTGTAATCCTAGCACTTTGGGAGACTGAGGCAGAAAATCTCAAGTTTGAAGTCAGCCTGGGCCCTGTCTCAAAATAAAAAGGGCTGGGATTGTAGCTTAGTGGTGGAGTATCTGCCTAGCTTTTGTGAGGCCCCAGATTTAAACCCTAGTACTGCCAAAAAAGGGGGAAAACTCCTAAGTATCAGTATCCAAAATTGAGGGATAATCAGATAAACAATGCTATGCCTATGCAAGAGAATATTCAGAACAATTTAAAATTATAGCAGAAGAATGTGTTTATTGTCATGGGAAAGTCGCATACACTCTCTCACTTATAAGTTACAAGTGAAGTTGGTTATCAAACAGCCCTTACAGGGTGCTGTTCTAAAATGTATATGAAAAGCAAAGAACTAGAATTACTCAAACAATCTTTGAAGGACAACACAATAGGAATAACCATTCTTCCCAGCTTCAGGACTTTCTGTGTAGCCACAGCAATGAGGATTGTGTGGGAATGGCAGAGAAGGAAACAGACGAGAGAGCCCGGAATCACACTCAAATATATGTCCAGCTGAGTTTTGACAAGATTAAAAATGGAAGCCAATAGAACTTGGAAGACAGTCATGTTAAACAAATGATGTTGGGCTGGGGATTTAGCTTAGTGGCGCCGCTGCCTGCCTTGCAAGTGCAAGGACCCAAGTTCAATCCCCGGTCCCAAAAAAACAAAACAAACAAACAAATGGTGTTAAAACAATTGGACATCTATAAAAAAACAAAAATACGCTTCAACCCAAGCAGCATACTTTATGTAAAAACTCAAAATAAAAATAGATCGCAAACTAAATATAAAATATACCACTTCGAAACATTTAGAAAAAAAATAAGGATAAAAGCTTCAGAAAAGAATCCTTTGTCTTGGTATGAAAAGCACAATCTACAAGAGAAAAAGTAAATAAATTTGGACTTCATCAAAATTTACAATTTTTGATTTGAAAAAGATTCTTTAAAAAGAATCTTTAAAAATCATTTTAAAAAGGATTTTTTAAAAACCAAGTAACAGAACAGGAGAACATATGTGTAAACCACATACCTGACAAAGAACCAGCCTTTAGACTACAACAAGCAACTTGCAAAATGGACAGTAAAAGCAAGCAGCCCAATTAAAAGTTGGATAAGAAACAAGGGAGAACTTTTACCAACAAAGACATACAGATTACAGTAAGCGTACGAAAAGATGTTCAACATCATTAGCCACTAGGGAAATGTAAATTAAAACCACAATGACATACAACAGCATACCTACCAGAATGGCTAAAATAAAAAATAGTGACAACACTAAATGCAGAGGTTGATCTACAATCGCTGAGATACTGCTGGTAAGAATACAGAAAAGTTGCTGTGGTAAAGAATTTCTTAAAAAGCGAAGGATGTAAATCCCATGAAATTCAGCAGTTGCACTGCTGGGCACCTATTCCAGAGCAATGAAGACTTATGTTCATGCCAGAATCAACACCAGTGTTCACAGCAGCTCTATTTAGAGCATAGCCCCAAAGCAAAACTAATTGAGATGCCCTTCAATAGGTAAAATGTTAGGCAGTGGCACCTGCACTGTGGAATACCACTCAGCCCTGAAAAAGAATAAACTATTGACAGGCACACACAAGACAACCAGTATGAATCTCCAGAGAATTATGCTGAATGATAAAACCCAATCCAGAAGGTTGCCTACTACGTGATTACATTCTTATGATGTTCTTGAAAAGACCACTGGGAAATGGGTAATCATTTAATGGCTCCAAATGGTTTAGGAGAGGGACAAGCTGGGGGAGGTAGTCATAGCTGTAAAAGGACAGCATGAGGCTCCTTGCATGGTGGAACTGTCCCAATTTTGATTGAATCAAAGTTAGTGCCCTGTGCGGCCAGGGATTTAGATCAGTGGTTCTGCCACCTGCCTCGCAAGAGCAAGGACCCGAGTTCTAGCTCTGGTACCAAAAAAAAAGTTAGTGCCCTGTGATATTGTACCTCCATTTGCAAGCTGTTACCATCAGAAGAAATGGGGTAAAGTGTATATAGAATCTCTGTATTATTTCTTACAACTGCACGTGACTCTACAAATGACCTCAAAAGTTTAATTAGAATTAAAAGGACAGAGCATGAGTCTGTCCTCAGGAAACCGGCAGACAGGGACTGTGTATTGTGCTACCAGGGCTTCATCAGAGACCTCGGGACCCGGATGAGGAAACCATCTCTTCAGGCATAGTGTGTCTTCCAGGTGGCTCTGGGTGGTAAGAATCAGAGCTGCAAGTAGGCAGCAGGGGGAGACCCCAGGTGTCCTGTCAGTCCCCTGTGAGCCCCTGAGGCTCCTTCTTCCCCTGACCTGTCCACAGCCCTCTGAATATGGGGAGGAAGGAGAGGGTCCTGGTTGGCCAGAGGTCCCCCCCTTCTATCCGTGTGGAGCCACTAGGCCAAGTGCCGTTGGGCACCTCTGAGCTGGCCAGCCCAGACTCTAGCATCTCCAGTGCAGGAGCACACCTGCCCCAACCAGGTGCACAGTCAGGATGACACAGTACATTGTCTCTCTCACAAGTGAGATCTACCAGTCAGTTAATGTCCATCAGCAGCCAGCAAATGAGTAGGTGTGGTGTGATTTGGGCTGTCTCTCCTGGAGCTCATGCTGTGTTTAGTAAGAGTCCTTAATGAGAGCAGCTTTCTCCAATTAAATAACCACAGACAGGGTTTTGCAAATCTTAGCACTCTGCCTGGTAACCAAAAGGTAAACATGCCATGATTTATTACTTTGCATGGTCCAAGAATTTTGATCCAGTAACTGCTTCTAATGATGATGCAGCTACCAGAGATGTAAATAAGCCATCAGATTGCAGCTTAGGGGGAGTGTGGCATTTAGAAGAGCTGCTGCCTGCACTCCACCTGTGCTCTAGCCATATGGGCATGCATGAAAACACAGGCACCTATGGGGAAAACCATAATGATTGCTACAGAGGTAAATGAGGAAAACCACCCAAATAGATAACTTGAGGTAGGGGGTATGGACCAAAAATTCCCAGGCACTCTTTTTAAAATAGCACCAGGGCTAAATCTGCAATGGAATCCATCTCATTGGCTTTCTTTCTGTTCTTGGAACTCGTGGACCTGTTTCTTACCTCAGGACCTTTGCACTTGCTGTTTCCCCAGCTTGAGCACTTTGGTCCCAGATCTGCATCCCGAAAATTCCTAGAGTCCCTCTTCTTTCTCAGAAGGACCATCCTTGACCACTCTCCCTAAATAGACTTCCAGGCCCCGCACCTCCAGTTATTCCTCCTACTTGCATCTCACAGATTGTCTCCTTCACAGCACTTATCTTATTTTTTAATCCCTGCCAAAGCAGAAGTTCCATGAGGATAGCTGCTCAGCTGTCTTGTTTGCTCAGTTTCCGATTATCTGGCACCAAAGTTCACTGAACACCTGTGGAAAGAGGCAAGACAGAAGTTTTCTCACTTCCTGCAGCAGTTTTGATTCTGCCCAGGGAAGTTTATGGTCATCATGAAGTCCTTCTCAGAGGTTTTGCCCAGCAAGGCACAGGCCCTCAGTTTCTCAGAAGTCCCTCGGCAGACTTGTGGCCAGAAGTCTGACAAGGCAGTGCGGCAGGTGGAGGCTGGGTGCTCAGGACTGTGGTCCTGCCCTGCCTGAGCCTGTGCTGCTCCCGGCCCCATCCCTGTCCACCAGATCGCGCTCTGTCACTGCTTCTGTCACCCACCTCTTCCCTGCCACCCTGAGTATGTGACAATGTCAGCCTTTTGCAGGGACACAGCAGCCAGCCAGCTCTAACAGTTTTCCTTCAATTCCGTGTGCCACCTGTTGGGATCTCTTTCCAGGAGGGGACAGAGACTCCAAGCTAAGAGTCCCGACTCTAGCCTGATGGTGCCGGTGACTCCCCTGTGACCTTGGGAAAGGCCCTTCCTGTCTCTGGGCTCCAGTTTCTGCTACACGTGCAACCTCTCGGTTCGCATCTCAGCTGGGCAGGCTCTGGCCCTGCTGGGTAGGGAGAGGCGAGTTTTCCCCCATGAAGTGGGATCCGCTGGAGGAGGCATCTTGAGCCCAGCAACCCACCTTAGGAGCCTAAGACTGAACCCTTCCTCGGAGGGGAGACCTCCCCTGAGGTGGCGCAAAGTCTCCTTCATTCCAGACGGCTCTCCGAGAAGCCGGGGACGGAGCAAGGCAGGCTGGAGAGCTTCTCAGACTCCAGCATTCTGAGCCTGGGTTTCCTCATCTGTAACCAATGGCGACTCATGAGATTACACAAAATAATGATGCAACTAAGTGTAGCGTATATGGCACAGGGAAGTAATAAATGGCAGTTCCAAGAAAGACAGTGATGAAGGAGAAGGTGAAAAAGAATTCTCATTAAATGCAGTTGCTGAAAGAAACAATCTCTGTGCTCTGAAGACAAAATGGCGGATGCAAGGGGTCTGGAAGGGAGCCTCCCTAGGAAGTGAAGGCATTTACTTAAGTAAGCAAGGAGAGCTCCGGGCCTGGAAACAGTAATATCTCTGTTCCAAGGAAGTATTTTAATGCCAGATATTTCAGATTCAATGACATTGGGAAATTATAGAAATCATCTAGATGTTTGTTTCCTGGCTAATTTGGGGCTTTCCAAGTAATGATGTTATCATCATTTAGGGGTTGTGGTAAGTAAATTCCAGAAGCCCCGCTTGTTGGAATGGAGTGACCCATTAAAAAAGATACTGAGAAATACTGTGGAGCAAGGGGTATGAAATGAGAGTGAAACAGAATGCAAAATTGTGTTATGATTACAGCTGTTTAGAAAAACATCTCCTTATAGCCCGCTCTGGGAAGATTAGGGAAGGAAAAATTAGAAACAGCTGATTTGCTCAAATGATGGGATTAGGGGTGATTAAAGCAACATTTCTGTTATGGTTGTTATGATGCGGTTTATGCTATTTTTTTTTAAGTAAAAAAAGAGAGGATTGTAAGGGAGTACATGTATGTCAGGCATCCCCGGAGCTGTCTCCTCTCCTGATCTTCCTCTCTCTGTGATTGTTGCTCACACTTGCTGTTGCTAAAAATGGCTCCAGCTCCAATAGGCTCTACTGGAGGGGATTTTGGAAAATATATGCCAGCTGAAAGAGTACTAAGTCTGCTGTCATGCAAAAGGCTCGGGCTGCCTACTGCCCGCTGAAGCCAATCAGTGGAGGGGCAAGGCTGTGGCAGTTAAAGAACTTTATGACAACAAGCTGAGCGAGTAGAAGATGAAGAACCATCTCGTCCATGGGGCCGTCTCCCAGGAGGCTGAGTTAGGGGCAATTTGCGGAGGAGATGGACGATGGCAGGCTCGTAGCTTCTGCCTTCTCACAGGAGGTTTGTAGCCAAATGAGCCAGAAGAGCAAGACCATTCTTTCCTTGGGCTCTTCTTGTCCATGCTATTACGCAATGGACAGACCAGAGCGGGTGGCTGTTTCAAGCCCTCTTGCTGATCAGACTCACAGAAATGAAAGACAACATGCTTCACTGACTGGTGTGGGACACAAAGGTCAGGTGAGGTTAAGTAGAAGGTCGAGCTCAAGAGCTGGTCTCAGGTCTAACTTCACTTTCATTAGTCAATGAAAATCATTGCTGGGCTTTGACATCGAGATTTTGACAGAGTTGAAGAGACGTGGGGGAAATTCAGAGTTGGGGAGGACGAACCATGAAAATGTGGTTTTTTGTTTTTTGGGGGGGTCGGTACCAGGGATCAAACTCGGGCCCTTGTGCAGGTGGTGGAACCACTGAGCTAAATTCCCGGCCCCTTAAATGTGTGTTTTAAAGGAGCTTTATGAATCAGGAAACCTTGAGCCCTCGGACAGAGACCCACAGGCTGGCTCCCTCCTTAGCCACAAGATGCTTAGCCACGCAGGCTTCCTGGAAGAAGAGGAACATTAGATTACAGGATCTATGGTCCTATCTGGGGTGCACGGCCGGAGAGGAGACTGCATTACCTCTGGGTGGATAATAGACTCTGTCTGGCAGAAGCCATGGGAAGTAGAGAGCCCGAGCCCCGTCACAGACACGCTGAGGTCAGCCTGGCCAGAGAGAGGGATACAAGTGACAGTAGTAGCGATCCAGAGCACCCTGTAAGATCCCCCATCTGTGAAGACTAAGGTTAGTGCAGCTGTTTCACACACGAGTCACTACTACAGCCTACGCTGCTAAAACCTGTGTGTGCACTGTTCAGTCCTCACCGTGCCAAGCAGAGCACTCTGATTAAAGCCCTCTGCACTGAGGGGAAACTGAGTTTCCAGAGGAGCAAGGCGCTTGCCCGGAGTCCAAGGCCACACATCCCTGTAACTGTGTGACTCGATTCCCACCATTTTCCTATTTTTTCACTGTGAAGAATGTGGACCAGAGCTGAGCGCCAGGAAAGAAGGAATACAAATTTCGGACAACTGCCCTCGGCTGTGCACACACACACACACACACACACACACACACACACCTGCAGGTCCCTCTGGTTTCAGACTACCCAGAAGGTGCCAGCTGCTGCTGCTGCTGGTGTGAAAAGCTGGGGCAAGCAGCATGGAACTTCAGATGGATGTACAAACAGGCAGGCTCAGCCTGACAAAGTGCTGTTTTCAAGGACAGCAAGCATGAATGAGAACTAGTCGAGATTTAGGAGAGAAGAAAACAGATTCTGGATCCGTGTCTGCTCAGCTAGCATGTTGGTACACAGATTCAGAAGGGGAACATTTTTTATTTAAAAATTTTTGGCCCTGAGCCACCTGAAATTGTTGACAACGAAGGCAAAACCATAGTACACAACTTCACAGCAATGAGGGGTTTAAAGGCCTTTAGGCTGAACTCTTCTCAGAGCTGCTTCACAGTAGGCTCAGGGTGGGGGTAGCCCCCACGTACCTGGGCTCAGTGCCCTCCCTGTCACTCCCCTGCAGTTTTCAGCAACACACTGTCACCAAAGCACATCTTAAAATAATCAATGAGGAATTCCGGGGCACTGCAACCCCATCTTCCTTGGGTTATGTCCCAGTTAATCTTCCCAGAGCCTTGGCGTCATCTCAGTCGGTGAGCAAGGCTGTCAGCAGCCTGCCCAGGGCACACACTGCCTTTTTGCAGCCTTTTCTCGACTTCCCCAACCCACTCCCCTCTTCAGAAGTCTCTTCCTGCCGCAGGCACCACCCCCGACCATCCTCCAGCTCTCTCACGCAGGCCGACATGTGTTCTGATTATGCTCACATGTCTAGCAGCTGCAGTGTGGAGTCTTTTTGCAAAGCAGCCTTAGGTAGACCCCAAAGTGCAATCAGAGAGGAACAATGCTGGCCGAAGAGAGGGAGAGAGTTCAGGGTCCCCTGACTGCATCTCCGTGCCACCAGCCCTGAGATGCGTCCTTTCCTCTGAGCACCATTTGTACCCCTGATACTCCCAAGAACATGGCGATAGCTGGTCAGGCTAGACTAGAAGTAGGATCAGAAACCAAGTTCTCTGACTCCAGCAGAGACTTCTCCCACACCTGCCTCTCCCTCCACCACCAGAGCTCCAAGATGTGGCCTTCCTGTCCTACACAACACGGCTCCCCTCCCCATTTTTATTAGGTGAGTCCAGCAGTTCCTAGGCCTGGCTTATGTTGCTTTTCCTGTCTTTGCTCATGGGAGTGTCTCTGTGCAAAGGAATGTGGGAGACAGTCTCCATGGCCAAGAGCCACGGGGATTTTATGGGGAAGGCAGTTATCAGGTGCTGCGGGTGTTAAACCATTCTGAGAAATCCACTCTTCTCTAGTATCAGGGCTTTACTCTGTACTTGGGTCCTGAGTCACACAAGGCTGGCCATGTCACAGGAGGATCTCACAGGTTAGGTGGAGGGACACAAGTTGGTGGTAAGAGCGCCAACTCTGTTGCCAGCCAGTGGGGTCTCTGGATGTGCCAGCCTCTTAAGGAGCTCCAGTCCACAGACAGGTAAATGGTAAATCCCCAGGGCTGGACAGGCAGGAGGGAGCATGTGCAGCCCAGTGAGATGCTAGTCCCTCTGAGCCCTCCTCGGGGGGATAGGCTAGGCCCTTCCCCTGCCTGTGGCCAGGATGAGCAGTGGGTACGGCTAGCTCACCTTCCTTCCTCTGAGCACCCCCATCTCCCCCACACTCTCCACCACATTCCTGAGCAGGTCCAGGCAGCCCCTGATTGAAGGTTCCTGGAGGAGGAACTGTCCCATCCCTCTTCATGTAGTGGCTTGAGGATCTTCCCTCCCCACTCACTGCTTCTTTGAAGCTACATCCCCAGAGGACAGGGCAGCATCCTCTCAGGTCCCCCGCTGCCTCTCCACATCCCATCCCCTGGGGCTCCACACATGGGGGAGGAGACCAGCCTTCGTTTTCTTATGCTTCCCTCACTTCTGTTTCTGTGGCCTCCCTGCTCAGCACCCCCAGCCAACTTTTCTCCCTCTCTCTTCCTCCCTCTCTCTCTCTCTCTCTCTCTCTCTCTCCCACACACACACACACACACACACACACACACACACACACACACACGCGCTGAGCCACAGTGGGCTCATGTACACATCTTTTAAATCAATTTGACTGACTACATGGAGAGAATGGGCCCTAAGAAAATCCCTAAGGGAAAAATAAATCCTGGCTTTGTAAAATGAAAACACAGGCTCTCTAATTCATTTTGTTCATGTTTCTACTTTCAAAGGTAGCTTTTTTTTTTGGCACTTTAATACTTTATTTTGAGGTAAATGTAGATTCTTATATCACTATAGCAAATAATTCAGAGAAATCTTGTGTACTCTTTATGTAATTTTCTCTAAAACTTTGGTATATTATCACAACTAGGATAATCTCATTAATATGTCCACTGACCTTATTCACATTTTTCCACTTGTACTGTACCTGTGTTATTGAGTTCGGGGAAGTTTCATCTCATGCGTAGTTTCATATCCACCACCTCAGTCAAGATACAGAACAGTTCCAAAGCTCCATGGGGGGCTGGAGATTTGGCTCAGTGGTTCTGCTGCCTGCTTCACAAGTGCAAGGACCTGAGTTCAATCCCCAGTACAAAAACAAACAAACAAACAAACAAACAAAAACAAAGCTCCACGGGCTCCTGTGTCATTCTTTTGTGGTCATATCCACTTCCCTCCTTCCCCTCACCTCTGGCAATGCTCAATTTCTAACATTTCACCATTTCATGATATAAATGGAATCGCTTAGTATGGCACCTTTGGGGAGGCACTTTTTCAGGCAGACTAATTCTGTGGAGATTCATTCAAGTAGTAGATATCAATAGTGTGTTCCATCTATTGCTCAGTAATATTCCAAGGCTGTTCTTGTTCACAAGAAGATTTTTCTTTACAATTAGATCGTAAGAAACACTACCACATGTCAGGCACTGAGCTAAGCTCTTCTATTACTCTCACCTCCACATCGAATTGGGGGCTACTGGGGTCTCTGTTTTAGAAGCAGCAGCTAAGGTAGAAATAGATCAAAGGGATGATCTGCAAGGACAGAGCTGCTTCCCAGCCTGTGTGGCTTGGGATGAGTGATGTCACCTTCCTGGACCCATCTCCTCATCACTGGGTCTCACAGGGCTGACAGGAAGAATAAGGCTTTGGAACTTGAATCCAGGGTCTGGTTACTATTCCTCATTGAGTCTAGAGGGCACAAATGTTCCAGAGCATTCTGTGGGTTAAAGCCTGTGCAGGAGCCGTGGGGACTCAGCCTGCCTATGCTCGCTCTCTGAAGTCTGAAGTCACTCCTGGTAAGGGTCTTAGAGCCTTCTGCTCACTTCTGGAGCACCAACTTTGTAAATGGTACAGCTGTGGCCAATACACTGGGAGAGAGGTGAGAGGAGAAAGGTGCTTTATTCAATCTTTCCCTCTACCTGCTTGTGCTAGTTTCTTGAGTATGCTGTACCAAAGTGCTGCCACTGTGGGAAACCATGTGATTTTTAGATGCTTGCTGTACTGGAGGATAGAAGCCTGATATCAAGGTGTAGGCAGGGCTGTGCCTTCTTGCAAGGCTCTGGGGTGGAATCTTCCTCACTTCCTCCAGCTTGTGGTAGCTCTAGGCAATCCTTGGCAGATCTTGGCTTAGTGTAAAATCATTCCAACCTCACCTCCATACGCACACATACTCTTCCTGTGTGTTTGTATGTCTGGCCTAAATCTCTCTCTCCCTCTCTCTCTCTCTCTCACTCTCGCTCTCTCTCTCTCCTTTCTTTTATGGAATTTGAGCAAAAACTATAGTGAATGGGTAATTTAAAAATTAGTACAATAAAAGACATATTTCACCCTCAAAATTAACCCCCTCACTTAAAACATTTATCCTGTCATACCTGCCACTTTCTGAAGCAGTTCTACAAATCCTCTTCTGCAATGTCTTTAGTTGCACTGTCAGGGCTATTTTAATTTCCCGAATCACTTCCAATCATAACAATTTTTGTCAAATTAAAATAATGTGTCCCAATCCACCATATTCACCAGATCTGGCACTGTGTGCCCCCTGCTCTTCCCCAAAGTTAAAATGATCGTGAAAGAAAAACAGTTTTAATGAATTCAGAACATCAAGAACAGCCATGACAGTTCAGTGCAAGACACTCATGAAAGAGGACTCCAGAACTGCTTCGGAAAGTGCCAAGGAGGATGGGATGAGTGTGTTTGAAGTGAGGGGAATTAATGCCAATGTGTCTTCTGCTGTAATACATTTTTTGAAATTAAATATTTACTATATTTTATGATCATACCTCTTACAAGGACACTGGTTATTAGATTTAGAGCCCATCCTAACTCAATATGACCAACCTTACCTGAACTAATTATGTCTGCAAACCCTGTCTTTCTAATTAAGGTCACCTTCATAGGTACAAGGTACTAGCACTTCAATCCATCTTTTTGGGGGCAGAATTCAACCCAGTATGTTGCCTGCAAAGACCTCAGCATCTGCTGTGAGGGTGGAGTGGCCTTGATACAAGGCAGCCTGTGTGGTAGATGTGACATCCGTGACCACGCATTACTTGCTCATGGATTCATGGGTAGAAGAGGCAGGCAATGTGCTATCTGCGACTGCTGGCATCAGAGTCTAGCCCAGTGGGCTGAACCTACAGGAGGACCTCAGAGCTGCCCTCCTATGGGTAGACTTGGCTTCCCCAAGGAGACCTAGGTAGTAAGTTCCCTGATGATAGTGACATCTGAGCAGAAGGTGGAGATCTACGGGTCAGGGGTGCTATGCGTCATGCTTTCCTAAGGGGGGCAGTATCATGTCCAGCAGGACAAAAATTCATGCTTAGGGGACAGTGTTAGCTATCATAATGGCCATGTCTCTTCAAAGGGCCAGAGCACATAAACAGAGATACAGTAGATCTATGATATCGAAATGTAATTGGGGGCTGATTAAGGAAAATAATGTAGACAATAATTTTAAAAGGCAGAGAAACATCGCTGTAAAGAAAATGAGATTCTGGCAGGAGCCTGGAACAAGTCATTCCCAAGGCCATCCTTCCTGGCCCGGGGTTTTCCTATCTTCTTTGTAATTTGAGATTTCAGCCACATTAACTGCTCCTAACTGACCATTCACACAGATACAATCAGTGCTGCCTTTCTCTTAGGAGATCCTCCTTGGACAAGACTTTTCTTTACCCCATATTAGCTCTCAGATTCCTAAAATCTCTTGAAGAGGAAACAAAGCCAATCATCTCCCACAAGAGAAGTTTAGAAATGGCAGACTCATTCATGCTGAGGTGTAAAGAAATTATAGTCAAAGAATGATAGTATCATTGAGAATTCTAGCCACCTTCTGAGAAATTCTGGGCATTCTTAGATCAGTAATGCTCACCTCCTTTTTAAAACACACATCACTGTCCTGGTGGCTGTATAAATATGCTCATCAAAACTCAACTGGCGGAGCCAACACACTAGCCAAGTGCAAGGCAGAAGAGGTTGTTGCGACAAGGGGTTCTCCCCCATTTCCCTCAATGGTGATGCTCAGTACTCCTCTTCCCTATGAGAATTCTGCAGCAGCTGGGATTAGGTAAACTTCATTTTGCCTGTAGGAAGCAGCCTTCACTCTGAGGAAAGGAGGAATGCTTTGTAAATGGTGAGAGTCTTTTTACATAAGATGGAAACATATAGGTTAACAAGGCCTACCACCTTACCAGCATCACAAAGCCTTGGCAAGTAGAGTCTCAGAACCACTGTGTTTCTGGGTAACTAGCACAGTCATTACTCATAGGAATAAAGGAATAAACCCCACAGGAATCTACTTGTTCCAAGTAAAAGACAAGAAATATAAAGTGGGAGCCCTGTTGCCCACATAAACAGATCTACACCATGGTGAGGGTTTGTGAACCTGACTGTAGCCTCAGACAGCCACATCCTGATCAAGCCAGGTCTTCCCACAGTAGAAGTTCTCAGCAGCTTTGCTAAAGAGCCGCTTCCTAATTATATGTTCAAGTGGTTCCAAGACAGTAAAGACTGGGTGATTCAATGTGGAAGTTTTCTTTCAGGAGGCATTAGCATAGGCCTGATGGATTTGTAACTTAAGAAATCTGTTTTCTCCTACAAATGTCCTTTTCTGTGTCAACACACTGGTGCCCAAATACTAATCAGTCCCCTGGAGCTTTAGAGTCCTGAGAGGTGAGGTCACCTCCAGACATCACAACCTCCCAACCCTCCTGGGCAGCAGCCTGCCAGTAATGACAAGTATCTGGGAGAGCCCATGAAGGGGTTTCTGGGAAGAGCTGTACCACCCTGGAATGGTGGGGGCCGTTGAGCAAAACTCCAGAAATCTGAATCCAACCTTGACCCACTTTGTCCTGACCACAGTGACTCACATGGCTCACGCACAGGAGTGAAGTGGAAAAGTGTCCATTCTCGGCTGAAAACCCCAGCAGGAAGAGAAACCAATTGTGAGAGTCAGCTTAGCAGCTACAGTCCCTCAGTTGCACCTCTGCTCTTTCTTTCGATGCAGCCCATCTCCTCTGCCTCCCTTCTCTGTGCTGATTCTGTCCTCATTCTTCACCTCTGCCCCACTGAGAGAGATGCCTCTGGGCCTTCTGCCTCCTGAGCCAGGACCCCCAAGCGCCAGGGCAGATCCTCCCCTTTCTCGTGGGTGACTGCTCAGACTTAGCCTGTCCTCAGCATCATCTCCCATGTCTTTGCCCACATGCCCTGTGCTTGAGCCCAAGGCAGAATGTGACCTGTGTCCCCTTCATACCGGTCCTCCTGCTGCACTGTACAGTAGGCCGCACTGCTGCCCCTCACTAACCCCAGGAGGTGGTTAGAAGGGCTCTTTTGCTCACCAGCAAATGGCTTTGAGCAATTGTATGGTCATTTTGTGTTTGCTTTGGTCCATCTGTAAAATGGGATAATAATAGGACTGTCCTCTCACCCACAGTTGGGATGGGAATCAAATGATTTAATGAAAGTGAAGTGTCTGAATGTGCAGTACAGGGAATGCTCCCAAAAAAGCATTTACTATCACTCATGTGATTACCCTTGCTTATTTTGTGCTATCGGGCAAAGTGTGGGGAAAGGTGATGAACTCTAAACTGCCCATGCCATGGGTGGTCCCACTGAAAGCCAGAGAAGGGGGTGAAGTTTGCAATCCGCAAGCTGAATCTAGCACAGGGTGGCACAGGATAATGAGCCAGGATTGGAAAAATGGCAGGCAGGACCCTGCTTGGGTGGATATCTTCCTTCCCTGCCCCTTCCCCTCAACAGAAGCAGGTCTTTTCTAAGGCCAGGACTGGAGTCAGAGACATTTATGGAACAGCAAAGCCCTCGTCTGCTTCTCTCTTTTCAGCCAGTCCCAAAGGAGGCATGAAACATTCCTGTGGCCCAGGGTCTCTGCGCACAGGCGCCCCTGCCCTTCCTGATTACTGTGCCTGTCTGCAGGCCACAGCAGGGGCTGTCGAGCTTCTCCGCTGCTGCACCTCTCTGTACTCTGTCCACTTCTAACCAGCTCCAGGTGGATGGCCAGAGCCCAGCACTGGAGAAGGGGAGCTTGGGGTAAATGGTCCCAACTTCACAAGCCCCACAGCCCAGAAACCATGATCAATAAGTCCTGCCTGTCTCTCACCTGCACTCCTGCCCAGACGGTTGTGGTTGCCTCCTCCCATTTGGTCCTGGGAAGGTAGGACACAGGAGTTGAGCAGCAGATGTTCCATTTCCGGGTTTAGAAGCAGCACCCTGAGTGCTTCTTCATTGAGATGGGTCAAAGGGGAGAACCCAAGGAGGCAGGGCCAGGGGCCTTGCTCAGAACAGAGCAGGTAGGGTGGTGAGGAGTCCCAGAGGGCTCTCCACTCCCGGAATGGGAAGGTCATTCCACACCAGGCCTCATCTTAGAATTTGAAATCGGAAATGTACCAATAAACTCAATGAGAAAAAAAAAAAATGAAATCAGAGTCCAGATGGCAATGAAGGAGGGCTACTCAAATCTCCCTGCTACAGAGCATCAAAAGGCCTCCTGACCCTAAGAACTAACTAAAGTTACTTTGAGATGCAAAGTGATTAGTCTGGTGTTAGAGTTTCAGTCCTGCCACTTAAGAGTTAGGCCAGAGCGCTCTTGACATGTTTAAGCCTTTGTGTTTTCACATGTGAAATGGTAATAGCCTCTCTAGTCCTGCCTCCTTCAGCAGGCTCTACATTTATTAATTAGTTCAGTTACTAATTACACAGCTGTTGAAAACCAGACCTAAGCCATGGCTGCCTGGGAGGAGTCAGCCAGACTCCTGATGTTTCCAGGAATTCACAGTTTATAGTCTAGCTGCTCTGATGAACCACAGGGGTACGTGTTTGTGGAAAAGCTTTGCAAAATGTGAAATACCAAACTATGAACATTGTTAACACAAAATGATAGCATTAAAAGTAATCATGGCAGTTTGTAAATTGCCTGGTATGCGTGAGGATCTTGTTAAAATGCAGATTGCTGCTTCAAGGTCTGGGGTGGGCCTGAGAGTAGGCATTTCTAACAAGCTCTCAAGCGGTACTGCTGCTACTGGTCTATGGCCATGCTTTGAATAACAAGTTATTAACAAGAAAAATACTGACCAATTACTGCTTGTCTTATTCACTTTTGGGGGGGCTGTGGGGTACCAGAGATCAAACTCAGGACCTTGCACTTGCCGGGCAGGCACAGTGCCACTGAGTTTAATCCCAACTCCCGTCTTAGTTACTTATCACTGAAACGCAATGCCCAACACCTGAAACTTAAGGGAAGAAAAGTTTATGTTGGCTCACATTTCAGAGCACCCTCCATGCCTCCAAAGGAAAAACAACATACCAGAGGAGAGTCTGGCAGAGGAAAAACTACTCAGGTTATGGCAGAGAGAGAAGGGAGGAGCTGAGGGGGGAGATAAATCCTTCCAGCTCATACCCTCAGTGATCATCTTCTTTGGCTGGACTCTGCCTCCCAACAGTGACCCTGCTATGCCACATGATCCAGTCACCTTCCAAAGACTTGAGGCTTTGGTGGCCATTTCAGATCTAAACCACAGTACTGTTCATTAAACCCAAAATATAACTTAATTTATTGGATTAGCTAATGAAAGGATCTGGTGGGTGGGGAAGTGAGCCTGAGAAGCTCTAGAATATAATGCCTCCTTGAACAGAGGCTATCAAGGGTGGTCTGTTTGTCTACAAGATGCTCTGCAGCGTGACACAGCAGGTGCATTTCAGGGAGATGGGGTTTGGAGCAGGGGACAAATGAACCTACTTCATGTTCCTCAGTAGTATCCAGATGCTTTGTCAAAAGGCAGAAGTATTAGTCACTTTCCTGCCACTGGGAAAACATAGCTGACACCTACAATTTAAAGGAGAAAAGGTTTATTTTGGCTCAAAGTTTCAGAGGCTTCTGTCCATTTGTGATCAGCTTTAAGGCAGAAATGGCATGAGGGAAGGTATGGGAGAGGAAAACTGCTCAACCCATGGCAGTCTCAAATAGCTCCTCTTTTGAACATATAAAACTTTGGGGGGACATTTTAGATCTAAACCACAACAGCTGGTTGCCCCAGTGCTACAGGAAGATATGATTTGAGCAGATTTGCATAACTTCTTTTGGGCACTCTATTCTTCACACACATGTTCAAGAGAAGGGAGCTGGTCTTTTTGCAGATCTCAGTTAAGACTTTTGATTGATGGAACAACCTGGTTTAAGCCAGAAAAACAGCATATCAGTTCGCGAGCCTGGGGCAAGGAGTACAGCCAGACCTCAGGGAAGCCAGATGGGGACTGGACTCTTCCTCAGGTCATCTCTCTTATCTTTCATCTTTGTTCCTCTCTCAGTGTCCCCCAGGGTGTCTTCTGAAAGGCCATAGAAAAGGTCCAAGGAAGTCAAGAGAGCAAGTGAATAAATATCAGAGTCATAAGTTTGACCTCAAAAGGAGTAGATCACTTTGACATTCTTATGCTTAAAACAGAGTTAGGGCACCTATAAAATTCTGTTCTTCGCTGATGAACTTTTTTCTCCAAAAATAAAGCCCATAAACTTGTTCAACAGCTGGAATTTTCCTTCTGATGAGAGTACCTCGTCTGGCAGTTGATTTAAGCAGTTATTTGCAGCCTATAATTTTCACAAAAACAGTAGGGTGTGCCTGGCAGGAGATGTTTTCTACAATCCCATGGAAAGAAAACAATGAGAGAACTTTGGAACAAAGAATGCTCTGATTTCATTAGAAAATCATTGACAATTCAGGGTCAAGGACAACAAAGATGTGGAAAGTTTTCAAGCAGAGTTGCAAGGAGTTGAAGAATGATGCTTCAGAGGGGTGGGGGGATGAAGAAAAATGCAGCCTGCAGGCTGCTGGCTGGGAGAGGTGGGGGTGCTAGGGGCACAAGAGGCAAGGAGGAAGGGGTGCAGCACCCAGGGGAAAAGCTCAGATTCCCTGAGGTAGCAGCAGTGGAAATTGAGGTTTGGTAATGAAGAAATCAGAAAAAAAAAAAAAAACAAGGTCCAGAAGAGAATGGCAATCTCATGGTGCCAACTCCAAGAAGCTGAAGAATGCAGTTCAGACAATGACAAGAGACACAAAGGGTAAGGCAGACTTTGCCACAAGGAAAGAGTTTGGGAGTCAAAAGCAATTTGAAGTAGGTCTCTGCTTTTCATGCCTAAACAAGTCCCATATGTTTCCTAGACCTGAAGGACGGAAAGAGGTGAAGTGAATGAAAAGTGAGAATGAAGATGGTGAGGACTTAGCTTCTTAGGGCTTTCTAGTATCCCACATACCAAAGCTTACCCTTGCCCTAGAAAGCATGGGCATAGTAGATCACACAGCACACCAGAGAACCCACTGCTTGGTTAGTTCTCACCTACATATGCATTCTGGGTGGGTCCTAGCCTATCCAAAATGTGTCTTGTTTGTCTGATGTGTTAGTTAGGATTGCCTAATGTGAGATGCTGTAACATAAATAGCTCAGATATTGATAGTCTAATGCGGTAATAATGACTTGCAGTTGACCATGGAAAGTGTAGAAGTTAGGAGTGCCAACCCCTCTCCTAAAAACACAGTCGAAAATCTACATGTAATGTTTGACTCCCCAGAAATTCATCACTATTGACCAGAAACCTTATTAATATCATAGTCAATTAACATTTAATTTGCATATTTATTATATAATAAGAAAATACTCAAAAACCATGGGAGGTCACTTTTTGCTACAATGAACAATTTACTGGAGAAGCGGCTTACATGGGGGAGAAGCGGATACTTGCAAAACTTGAGGTCACACACATAGCAGCAGGAATGGGCCAGGACATTATTACTGTAGTATAGTCCCTTCTAGGTGTATCAGAAGTACTGAGAGCAGAGAGACCACCTGGGCAGGTCTTGTGTGAGCAACAAGACTGTTTACTCTCTTGGGTGCAAGTGAGCTGAGTTTGAGAAGGGAGTCACACCCCATAGAAGAGGGAGAGTAAAGATTTTTAAGGAGGTTAAGAGGGAGGTGGATGCCAGGTGTTGATCAGAGGAGAGGCTGCCTTGAGAAATCTGGGGGCAGAGAGAGTGTGGCCACACACTTCCAAACCGGTAGCACTGCAGATGTTTCCTAGAAGCCAGGGCAGTGTAGCTGTGCTCAGACTTCCTGGAACAGAGGGCTGGGGCATGGTGCTCTGCAATGGCCTTTCCCGTTGGGTGTGACATTAGGCAGTTATGATTACATCTCTCTCAACTGAGAATGGAAACATGTAGCCTGTAATTTTGTGCATAAATTTTAACAAATTTAACCATTGATAATAGATTTGTGTATGTTTTATGGTAGTAAATGATAGGCTATTATCTACAAATTTATTCATGATGTTTTTCTTAATTTTTTTGTTATTTCTAGACTACGTAGTTCATCTGCAAGACTTTTTAGAATGGTACAGATCTGAAAACAAAAAAATAAAGAGAAACAAAAATCCACATATAAGTGTACCTGGAGTTCAAAACTGTGTTGTTCAAGGATCAACTGTGCTCACTCACAGGAAGTCTGTGGTGGCTCCTGGCAGGCAGTTTTCTTGTAGAGCTCTCCTTAAGTGGGACCAGGACTTAGGCTTCTTCCATTCTGTGACTCCACCATCTGTGAGCTTTTCATATTTTACATCCTATCTTCTAAGTGCCATATAACCATATGAAAAATGAACATATGAAATCATTTGGCTTATGGTAAGTCCAAGATCAAGCCACATCTGTGGAGGGACTTTGTGCTGCTTCATAACATGGTGGAACATAATCACAAGGCAGGAAAGACAGAGAAAGCTAGTTTTTATTTTAAATTAGAGTAGAGCACCCTCATTAAATCTTACCAGTTGATTAAAAAAGATGAAACAAAGTAAGGTAAACCAACAAAAAAAACCCCACGTATTATAGGAAAAAACTTAATATTTTGTCTATGTTCAAAAGATCACTTTAAGGTGGGAGTACAACTTTTGAATCATGGCATCTGTACAAGTGAGGGTGGCTTCTCCATGAGCTTTCATATTCCTGTATAAAGGACAGCTACAGAAAGCCATTTGGGCAGTGCCTTCTTCCCAGGAGTATTCATAAAATTATTTCCATTCATTGATTTCTTTTCTCATCCAGACCCTACCCTAGACCCATGGAAGCTATTATTTGTTATTCTCAAAACATTTTACAAAGTGCTCATTAATATTCCCATTTTACAGAGGGGTGAGTTAAGTACCTGAGAGTTTGGGTTACTTGTCCAAGGTCACACAGGTCTTGTTAAGCAGTGGTACAGGGATTTAATCCCAGACAGTGTGGCTCCAAGACTTGGACTTGTTTCATGACACAAGCCTGCTTTTCTTTGTGGTCAAAACAAAACGAAGCAGAACCAGCACCACAAAGGAGCCAGCAGTGGCTTCAGAGGCCTTGTAACCTTTCATGCGGTCCATGGCAAAAGGTGAATATTAGTGGGTTAGGGCCTTCTCTGCCCTTTGATAATCGTTTCTGCCCTGAGTTCCCAATGGCAGTAATTTGAGGCTACAATTTCCATTTCCAGCAGCAGGAATGAATACACACAGACTACAGAACTGTGCACAATCCAGTTGCCCCTTGCAACAGGAGGTAGCAATTACATGAGACCTTCTGGTCAAAGCCCTGCGCGTTTACTAGCTTGGGCTGAGGTAGCAGCCACACTCTGGGTGGGAGGTCCTCACAGGAAAGGATATATTGGTGGTATGAGGCTAGCCTGTACCAGTGTATATTGCCCAATTGTGCATAATTCTTCCCATCTCTGTATTCAATGTTGACATGTTGTGAGGTTTAAATTGTCCATGGTACAAAATATTTAAATCACAGGAATTGATAAATGGTTCATATCAAGGCCTTTAAAAAATTCAGAGGTCCAATTGATAATATTCTTGAAAATGATAGGTGTGCAGTTGGGAAATGGTAAGAAATAATAGTAATAGTAGAAGCCAACATGAACTAACACTGTGCCTGGCACTGTGCTGAATTCTTAAGACATTATCTTGTATAACCCATCAGAACCACACAATATAGACTTTACTGTTATCTACATTTTAAAAGAAAAAATTAAAGTTCAGGAAAATGAAGTCACAAAGACAGCCATGATTCAAATTTTAGATTTCCAATTCTAATAACTTTTCCCTTTATCCACCACATTGTACCTGTCCTCTTAACAGTGCCTCTAGAATACTACTTTCCAGGATGCCCTTCTTCAGAAGCACTAGGACTGGATTAGCAAAATGTAGATTCCAGAGCCTTCTCTTTTATGTACTGAGTCAGAAACTTTGAAATGGGGCCCAAGAATTTGGATTTGTATCAAGCCCCCGGCTGACTCTCCTGCTCATCAAAGGTTGCAAATTAGAACTTATGGTTAAGAACTAACCTCTGTCAGGGTCTTCACATAGCTTCTCATAAAATTTAGTGGAAAATCTGGCCAGAGTTTGTCTACAGCCTGGGTGGGGTTGCAGAAATCAGCCTGATAGCACACAGTGAGGTCGTCTAGACTGAGTACAGCTATATCCTCAGAAGCAGGTCAGTTCCCAGGCTCAATGGGTAGCAGGACAAGACCATGCAGGAGACTGGTGTGGACTAAGAGCCTATGCCACCTGAGGATGCAGCAGGGATCTTTATTTCACTATTATGGAAAGAGTGGTTAGTTGAGATCTTAGTTTTCCAACAAGTTTCAATATATGTAACAAAATCTGCTTTGTATTATTTCTTTTTAAAATGGAGATTTTCTTATTTTAGAATAAAATCACCTTGGCAAGAGTCACGCAACCTAAAAGAAAACACTGTCCAATGAAATGGTATTTTCTGTGGGTGGTGTTGACAGAGTTGACTGACATTTAACAAGCTGTCCTTTAATCAAAGAGGGAGGGAAAAAATATTGTTATAAGACATTTATGTACCTTTTGGACCAAACAATATGGAACTTATTTGTTACTTATTCAAAACAAGAGGGTTCAGAAAGTCATTTACAATTCAGATTAGTTCTAATAGAACAAATCATTGAAAAATATGTGATAGTGAAATGCCAACCGGGATATCTATCATTGACATTGTCACCATTACATTTAGTGTGTAGACATTTTATTGAAATTACACCACTCACAGAACAAAAGGAAAGGCCAACACAATAAAATAAATAAAGTGTGTTGTTCAAAGAAAGACAATAATGCAAAAAAGAATTTGGAAAGAGACTAAATACTACTGTCCAGATTGTAATGTTGTGTTATGTATTGAATATCTTAAGATATATCATACACAGAAAAATTGAATACATTTCATAAAATTATTGTTTATAGATTTCCATTATATTATAAAAATTAACAAAAGCATGAAATTTTTGGTCATCCTCTACACTAATAATTGGACTGCTATGTGGTTAACCTGTGAACAAACACATTGAGACAATTTCAGATCAAGCAGGTAAATGAGTTAATAAAACAAGATGATAAAGAGATAGATGGGGAAGCTGCTGTAGCTACAGGAATTATGAAACCCTTCTCTGAAGAGGTGACATTAGCTTATGAAAGAAAGCAGTGAATCGTGAAAGCATCTTGGGGAAACGTTCCAGAGCTAGGGAATAGCAAGTCCAAAGATCTTGAGGCAGGACCACGTTTGAAGATATTTGAAAGATTAAAAGGAGGTTAAAGTAGTTGGGATGCAATGAGTAGAAGAGAAGAATAAGGACTGAAATAAGGGAGGGTCTCACTGGGAGGCTTCACTGGGAGTTTGGATTTTAGTCTGGAGAAAAAGGAATACCACAATATTCCAGCATTTGCAAGAGTGTGAGCTGGGCAGGGGGCAGACTGGAGACCATAGTAATTTGTAAGGAGAGAGAGCTGCCATCAGGCTGGTGTGGCGGAGGAGACAAAAGGCGGCTGTCAGAGCTGGGGTGTGTTTTGAGGCAGAGGACTTCCTGGTGGATTGGGACAAAGGGACTAGGGAAGTGAAGAATCAGGGCCAGCTCCTGGGCTGGAGTCTGAGCAGCTGAGTGAGGAGAGAAGGTAAGCTCAGGGACTTGCCTCCCCGCTCCTCAGTGGACAGGCTGTGGGTTTAGTCTGCAACCACAGGGCCGTGCCCAACAGGATGGCAACAAAGGACCTTTGAAGCCTCACTGGCCATACTCCCTCCATTTCACTCCAACCCTCTGAGGATCTACTGTGATCCCTGCTATGCCCACCCCTCCGCCCTGGCTTCCTCACACCTCTCCAGAAGGACCCTGCCCACTCGCTGTGTACCCACGCTCTCCCTTCCCACCTTCTCCATGTTCCCCTTGTGCTTTTCTCTTTCTGGTCTACGTGGGCAGAAGGGAGCTGCTCTTGGAATTCAGAACACATTTTGTTCTCCTGTGAAGTCTGTCCTGATCATCAAAGTGATGTACCACTGCCCTCCAGTGTCCCTCAGGTCCTTCGTGACACTGAGCCTGCCCCTTCTGTCACACAGCCCTGGACAGGGAGATGAGATGTGTCCACTTCCTAGTGGACAGAAGGAAGGGATGTTCCACTTACACCTCACGTCCTCCTGTGGAGTCCATCCTCCTTGGTTGTCACTTAGAGTCACCTTCAGGATGTCCAGGCCACAGTAGGCCCCCTTTCCAGTGTTTTTACTGCATCTAGTGGTTGCCCTGGAATTATCTGTGAACTCACCTTTCCCCTTACAGACCAGGAACTTCTCAACAAAGAGCAGTAGTGCACCTATGGTGGCTATTTGTGATGTGCTAGGCCTTGGGCTAAGTGTATCTTATCCCATCAGTCCTTTGAAGAAAGTGCTACTATTAACCCAACTCACAGATGGGGAAACTGAGCCTAGAGGGATATAAATATCTTAGACTCACACTAACATGTGTCTGAATAATGGAGCCAGAACGGAATCCAGATATCTCAGTCTTGCTCTGCTGTACCTCCAGCATCCAACTAGGGCATAGGAGGTCTGGATCACACCCCCCACCACCAGTACCACCACCAGGATCTGGCACAAGTCCCTTGGTCCCTGGATGTTTACAACTCATTTCTCTCTCCTGGGTGAGCCCTGAGCCAGCCCCACCCTGGGGAAGTAGCCAGCAGAAAGGCCGTGTTGACTCAGGTGCCAGGTGCAGTGGGCAGGGAGTCTGGCCTCTGAAAAGAAAGGGTTGGTGACCGGGTAGGCAGTCTGGAAGAGACAATTGAACTCAAAAAGGGGGTTGCACGTGAGACTCCTGATAGCAAAGGTGGGACAGTTGTGGCACAAAGCCATCTGTGTTCCTTCCAGGCTAGCACACCCTCCAGGTGCAGCCAGGAGGGGAGACTGCCTTGGGGACCAGCTACCTGTCCAGAGCTGCTGATACCCCAGTGCCCTGGGCTGGGCTGGCTCCAGTTCTTGGTAAAGAAGGCCAGTCCTCCTCCCACCAAAGGCCAACTCTCTTCTTAGTGCATGGTCTCAGAGAGGATAAACAACTCACCTAAACTCAGTTTGTAAGACCCAGAGCCTAGATACAAATGCTAAGGATGACCCCAGCCTACTTTATCCATAGGCTACTGTATGCTGTCTCTATGCTGCTCTCCCGAGTAAAGTATCTCCTTACGTGGGCACTGAATGACCTTAGTGCATGGTCCGGTGTGGGCTGGGACCTGGGTACACACTGCATACTTGGTCTTCTCACTGTTGCTATCCTCATGTCATTGTCATCAAAGCTTGTACTTGTGTAGCATTTACCACATGCTGATCATTTTGCATTAATCATCTCATGGATTCCTCACAATGAAACATGGGTAAATGTTAAAATCCCCACTTTATGGATGAAGAAATCAAGAGCCCCGAAAAGCCCCAGAACATGCCCACAGAGCCACACTGTCAGGTGGTGGAGCAGCCTTCCCTCTGATCCACAGCGACAGCAGCGTTGGGACCTCTGAGACGGCAGCTGCTTGCCCTGCATAGAACTAGAGATGCTTTGGAGAGTCTCAAAGACACAGGCCGGGATGGACCTCTGAACCACAGGGTCTGGTCCTGAGAGCTTCGGGCACAGCCCACAGGGAGAACCTTCATCAGATCAACAGCGAAGGACTTCAGAGCTAGCAAGGTGGGGTCAGGGCACAGGAGGCGGCATCTATCCCTCCCGGTCCCAGGTCGTCCTTGCTCAGCCATGAGTTCTCCTGCTAGCCCTATGCTCACCTTCCTCAGAGGGCTTCCTCAGCAATCCTTCAGCCCCAGCGTGGGAATGGCAGTCAGGGATACAGCTATGTTTGAGTCACTAACCCAGGTCACACGCTGCAGTCTAGATATTTGAAGCTGCCAGAAAAATAGGTCAAAAACATCGCTTTGCCACCAGCCATGAGCCAGTACTGGGTTTGAATCTTGGCTCTGTTATATATTAGTTGTGTTATGTTTGGCAAATTATTTACCCCTCTGTCTATCAGTTTTCTTTTGCTTAAAATGGGTATAATAATACTTACTGCAAAGACTTAGATTAATTGAGATCATATAGCTAAGGATCTTAGCACACTTCCTGGAACATAGTAAATAATGCTAAACAAACTAAAAGTGAGCTTATTTTGATCCAATCTGACCCTTACATGTGCCTGTTAAAGTAATGATCAAATAACACTGGTCTGGTATTCAGAAGTTCCAAGCCTGTGGAATTAGGCAAAGAATCCCATGTCTCTGGGGCTCAGTTTCTTTTCTTTAAAATGCCACCATCCCACTCATTATTTTACCAAAGGATCTATGCTGCTGATGTGTGAGGAAATCTTCAGAAAGCCCAAAGCCAAGCCAGGGACAGATTAGTTATAGTTGTCTTGTCCTCTACCTGGGTAACCCAGAATCTATCCGTCCTACTTATAGGTTGGCTGGGCTGGGGCATCTGATGTAACTGAGGAGCGGAACTGGTTAAGGAAATAGCCTTACTTTAAACCTAATCAGCCACCAATACAAACACTCAGAGAATTTATTCCATGGAGGCTCCCCACCACCCCAAGTCTTCTGCTGGTCCCTGAAGCCATCAGCCGAACGCTGCTCCTCCCTGGGCCTTCTCAGTTTACAGCAGTACATGAACTCATTGCTGAAATTTCGGCCTTCTCCAAAAGTGAGGTCCAATATGAGATGTGACAGAACACTAAGTGAATGGTGAAAACTGACACAGAAATTTTCGGCACATCCAGGCAGAAATCTTTATAAGAGCTCAAGGCTGCCATTAATACCAAACACAAAGCTGGCAATGCATTGTGTACAGTTAACTGGAAGACTGCTCCTAATTCTGCAGATGTGGCCCCCAGATCTTGGGGGCTGGCATGCAGCAAAGGGATGGCTAAGTGGGAACTAAGGGGGCACCCAGAGAAGAAGACAGGCATTGTTCTCCCATCAGCTATGTTTTGGGTGCCCTCTCGGACCAGACACCCCTCTGTGCTGGGGACAGGGCCAAGAAAACTCCATCCAATCCTTACTCCATGAGGATGCCTTGGCGGGACTGGGGAGACCACAGCAGGGGCAGGCAGGAAGCTGAGGAACACTGCCTAGGGAAAAAAGACAATTCTGCTGAGAAGCTCATCAGGTAGAGAAGGTAGTGAGACAAGTGATGAGCAGCAGAGTGCCAGGTATGGTACCTGAATGATGGTTTATCTTAAATTGTCAATTTGATTGGATCGAGAATGCTTAGGACATTAGTAAAGCACACTTCTGGGTGTCTCTGTGGATGTTTCCAGAGACTACTAGATTATGAGAGCTCTTATTTCATCAGTGGATTAATCTATCATAAACTGATGGCACCATTGAGAAGTAGTGAAAATTAAGAAATAGCATCTAGTTGAAGGAAGTGGGTCACGGAGCATAGCTTTGAATTTTCTATCTTGTCCCTGGCCCCTTCCTCCCTGTTGAGATCTTTTTTTTTCTCTCTGCTTCCTAATTGCAATGAGGTGAGCAGCTTTTCTCTTCATGATGCTCTGTCTCACCATAAAGCTTAAAACGATGCAGCCAGCCCAGCATGAGCTGAAACCTCGGAAACCATGAGCCAAAATAAACTTTTCTTCCTTTAAGTTATGTCAGGCCAGAATACAAGGATGTAACTGGGGCAGATGGCCCTTGTCCAACCGAGCAAATGTGCAGCTCATCCTCCTGTGGCCTCAGAGGATAAGAAAGCAGCCTGGTGGGGCTGCCTGATGAGGTCATCACTGGGTATCTCAGCTTAAAGATGGAGGGTGCTGAAGTCAGATCTCAGAGTAGTGACTGGGAATTTGCCTCTGGGGAGATTCCGCTGCAGAAGGGAATGCGGAATTCCCACTGAGTCAGACAAACACTTCAGACAAAACAACAATGCAGGCCTGCACATCTGCCTCTGCTATTTCTGCCTCTGGGTCCCTGTCTGGTATTGAAGATTATTGCCTTGTTCACAGCTCTTGGTGAATGGCATTTTCATAGCTGTTTCTGTGATAACCAAATGTCTTGAGGTTATTTGTGTCCTGGCACTGATGGGAGTAGCAAGGGGCTGTCAGAAGTGATGAAAAAGCCCAAGCAGGTTCAGCCAAGAAGACAGTGTTTTCCTGAGGAGACCCTATGCATGGCTGTGGCTGTCAGCTTGCCATGCCAGGAAGGAGGCCAGTCTGATGTTGAGCAGCATTTCTCCATGTGTACTTTCTTCCCAGCTTTGCACCATGCTAAAAGGTGTTTTGTAAGAAAGGGGCCCAAGGTCAAAGTTTTTTGGAAAATATTTCACTAAAAAATGTTGAACAGGTATCATGGCTTTGGACTTTCTCAGCACCTTTTGTATGTGGGTAACCCTGAAAACCCCCAGGAGCTAAATGCAACCCCCAGCATGGCTCAGCTCTCCCCTCTGCAAGAATAAGAAAGTGTATTGTTTCCCTAGGGTTGTCCTAACAAACTAACCCAAGCTGAGTTCCTTAAAACAGTAGAAATTGGCTCTCTCATGGTTTGGAAGCTAGAAATTCAAAATCAAGGTTTTAGAAAGACTATCCTCCCTCAGAAAGTTCCAGGGAAGGCTCTTTCTCTCCTCTTCCTAGCTTTTAGTCATTGCCAGCAGACCTTGCCATGCTTTGGTTTATAGGATCACTTCAATCCCTACTTCCATTGTAATATTGAATCCTCCTTTGTGTGTCTCTGGGTCTTCGCATGGCCTGGTAATAAAGATACCAATCATCAGATTTAAGCCCCACCCTAGTCCAGTGTGACCTCATCCTAACTTGGTTATACCTGCAAAGATCCAATTTCCAAATAAGGTCACATTCACAGGTGCCAGGAGCTAGGACTTGGACATATCTTCTACTGAACCCACAGATAGTTTGGAAAGAAAATGAAAACTGAGGAAGCAGTACACACAGGATGTCTCAATGCACAGGCTTTATAGACAAATGCCAATCGCTACCATCACTAATTGATTTCCAGCAAGTTAGTAATGGCAGTGTTTGCAAACTCATCTTTCTTATTTTCTTGTAAAAGTCCTAACACCTGCCTTGTAGGATTGCTATAGGACTAAAGAGATAAGAGATAAATACATAAAGCATAGAGCCCTGAGTCTGGGCACACATAAGCACAGGAGAGTGAGTAGAGGACAGATTAGTGTTTTGGAGAAAAAGCATTGCCCTGGTTTCTGTGTGGATGACAAGTTGGCAGAGGTAAGACTTCTGTCTCCATCTTGATGCAACCTGAGCTACTACAACCCATCTGGCCACATAGGAGGACCCTGGATATGGACCCCCTGAGCACCTGCCAGGAAATATAAAGTGTGGGCTGTCTGTTCATCAGTTCAGCATTCAAAGTGTACGCAGGGAAGGAGGTATCTACTTCCCAAAGTACTGCTCTCAGAGTCACCAAGTCCCTCCCTCAGTCAGCCTGAAAAACTTGGTACTAAGATAGGTAAGGACAAACAGAGGGGATTATTAGGAAAAATGCCACCCTTAAGGTTATGAAGGTGTTGAAGCTTAGCTTGTGACCTCAGACAAAGCCATCGGCAGCGCTGTCACGGAGGCCTTGATTCAGAGTGTCCAGAAGGAGGGCAGGGAAGTGCATTGACCTGAGTGGGCCAGGGTAGATAGGCAAATGTCAGCCCCAGAGAAAGGGGTTTGACTGGGGATCAGATGACCAAACTCTGAGGTAAGTGGGTTGCACTCTGACTGTCACTGCCGTGAAGAGCTGCAAGTCCCCAGGTGCCCATGCAGATGACAGTGGAGTATAACCGACTGCCAGACCTTCAGGCAACATGGGGCCCAACAGAGATGACTTCTAATTTCAAGGCTGGAAAGTGAGCTCCCTGTGATTTATGAGCCCTGTAGTGCCTCAACCTGCACCAGACCCACTTTTAGTAGCTGAAAACAGGACTGGATCTGGCCTTGGGCCTCAGAGCACCTGTGAACAGCATCCACTGTGTGCAGGTGTGTCCCCCAGAGCCTCAGACAGGAGGAGCCGCACGGAGGCCCAGGAATGCAGCTGGCGCCTGAGGGGACTTCAGAATTCTTTCTTTATCAGGGTGCCTATACTTTTACCTGCTTCACAACCACCACCTGTGGAGACAGGAGGGCACCTGGGCCATTAAAGAAAGCATTTCCAACCTGGGCCCCCTTTGAAACCAGGGTGGAGCCTTCAGAAGAGAACCTAAGAGAACCTAAGCTGGGCCAGCGATAGTCAGGGGGGAACACTGGGAGAAGCAAGCTGCCACTGTCATTCCTCAGCCCCTAGCACAATGTTTTATATTTAGCACATTCACTTGGTATCCGGTAATGGCTAGAAGTCATATTTTCAGTCCAATATCATTTCCTAAATTCCCACAAGGGCATGTGATAAGTGCTGAAGGAGACTTGGCAATCACAACATGAGAACCAGAAA
Organism: Fukomys damarensis; assembly: GCF_012274545.1. Lineage (NCBI taxonomy): Eukaryota > Metazoa > Chordata > Mammalia > Rodentia > Bathyergidae > Fukomys > Fukomys damarensis. The sequence continues at coordinate 29,570,412 of NW_022900921.1, read as the reverse complement.
GATAATGGGTATGATGCAACCATATTGATTCACAATATGATGCTAGGCTTAAGAGTGCTTCACCCTGGGTGTGAGATCCTGGATAGACTATAAGAGACAGGAAGAGGGATGCTGTTGTCATTATTATTACTTTGCTGCTTGCTGCCTTGCTGCCTTCTACCTGCCATGAACTACTTCTCCTCTTCGATGAACTGCCATGAAGCCAGTCCCTAGGAACTGAAATCTCTACAATCTGTGAGGTACAATAAATTTTTCCTCCTTTAACTTTGGTTGTTGGTTATTTTGTCTCAGCAATGAGAAAAGTACCTACAACACTCCCAGAGTCAACCTTTTCAGATTCCCAGCATCATAGATGAAATGTGCCATTCTAGAACTTTATGAAAATGGACTCATATAACATATCCTTCAATCCCACCTTCCCTTATTTTTGCTTAGCATAATGTTTTTGAAGTACATCCATGTTGTTGCAGGTATTAGTAATTGTTCTTTTTCATTAACGTATACTATTCCATCTTATGAATATATGATTTTTTAAAAATCTGTGCTCCTGTTGTGGGGATTTAGCTCAGTGGTACCATGCCTGCCTTGCAAGTACAAGGTCCTAAGTTTGATATCTGGTACTGGGAAAAAAACATCTAGAGTTCTCCTGTTGATGAGCATTTGATTTGTTTCTAGTTTTTTTGTTGTTGTTGTTGTTATTGTTTTTGGTACTGGGGACTGAACTAGGGTCTTTGTGCTTGCAAGGCAGGCCACCAAACCGCTGAGCTAAATCCCCAGCCCCTTAAAAACTGAGGCTGTTTTTTTTTTTTTTTTTTTTTTTGGTACTGGGGACTGAACTAGGGTCTTTGTGCTTGCAAGGCAGGCCACCAAACCGCTGAGCTAAATCCACAGCCCCTTAAAAACTGGGGATTTTTTTTTTTTTTTGGTACTGGGGACTGAACTAGGGTCTTTGTGCTTGCAAGGCAGGCCACCAAACCGCTGAGCTAAATCCACAGCCCCTTAAAAACTGGGGATTTTTTTTTTTTTTTGGTACTGGGGACTGAACTAGGGTCTTTGTGCTTGCAAGGCAGGCCACCAAACCGCTGAGCTAAATCCACAGCCCCTTAAAAACTGGGGATTTTTTTTTTTTTTTTTTTTTTTTGGTACTGGGGATCGAATTCGGGTCCTTGCACTTGCAAGGCAGGCCACTGAAACTCTGAGCTAAATCCCCGGCCCTGTTTCTAGTTTTTGACTGTTATAAATAACTTTGCTATAAACACTCTTGTAGAAGTCTCTGAAGACATGTGTTTTTAAACTTTTCTTGGGTAAATAATTAGGAATTGAATCATTAGATCACATTACGGACATAAGTCAATAAGAAATTGCCAAACTGTCTTGTAAAGTAGTTATACCATTTTATATTTTCACCAGTAATGTATGAGAATTCCAATAGTTCCATATTCTCACCACTATATGGTCTTATTGATTCTTTTTACTTTATCCCATACCATTAGGTTTAAAATAATATTTTATTTTAGTTTTAATTTGCATATCACTGATGACTAATGATGTACAGCATCTTTAAGTTTCTTGGCTTTTCACACACGTTCTTTTGTGAGATTTCTGTTCTCATTTTAAAAATTGGCTTGTTTGTCCTTTTGTTTTGATCCCTGTAGTATAGTTCTTTACATATTCTGAATATAGTCCCTTTATCAGAATATGTATTGCAAATATTTTTCCATTTGTGGTTTAACAGGTTTATTTTCTTGATGGTGTCTTTTGATGATGAAAAGCAGAAATATTTTTTAATACCTAGATCATTATTCTTCCTTTTATGGTTCGTGCTTTTGATATCAAACCTAGGAAATGTGTTGTGAAGCTATTCTTCTAGTTTTTTTTTTCTAGAAGCTTTTTGATCCTAGGTTTTACATTTAGGTTTATGATCCATGTCAAATTATTATTACTTTTTTAATTGCAGTTGTCTAGAGCCATAAACACTAAGGAGATACTCAGATTCTCTACAAGATCAGACCTGACTTAAGCCTCAGCCTGAAGACATGATTTCAGTTCTAAGAAAGAGCTTTTGTTAGACACATGGATTCGGCCCATCCATAGAAGTACCACTGACTGACCATAGGCCACAAATGGTTGGCTTGAGAACCACCAACAAGAGAAAGAACTAAACTGACTTCCCTGCATCCAGCCAGGCAGAGCGAGCTTTGACTAACTTAGACAAACACAGTGTGGTCTATGGTTGTCCTGGGAGCCACAGCAGGTCCCAGCCCCAGCTTTAGGAAGAGACAGGACTGAGAATGCTGTGATGTCCACCCTTGGAGCCCAGCTGGGTCTCAGGGACCTCCCTGCACTGACCACTGGTGATACATGATACAGAAAACTTCTAGGGGAGAGATGAAGACTGTTGTAAAGCCTGATTGCAGCAGAGGGTGGAGCCCCCAGTATGGCCCAGTGACAACCTGAATAGCTGAGGCATGTGTCTAGGGACAGAGTGATGGGTCAGAGGCAGTGGAGGTCATGGGGGTTGGGCTCCTCACAAGGGCAGGAGAGGCCCTTTGAATCTCAATCCTAGGAGCAAATGCTCACAGCCAACCCGTGAGAGACTGCCCTCAAGGTCACCTGACAGTTGAGGGCCTTGTGGCTGTGTCCTTATCACTGAGGACAAGCTCAGTATGTCCCCTTTTCGTCCTGGGAGAAAGCCACTTGGGTGTTCTGTCTCTCTGAAGGCTCTTGCTTTTACCCTGGTGCCTCACTGCTCTGCTGAAATACCACTGTATATCTTGTTTGCCTGCTCATTCCATAAAACCTGGTACTGGAATCATGGCGCCGGCACATGGGAGGAGAGGAAGCCACTGGGAGAAAAGAGTACAGCCCCTGGCACACACTCACACTGGTTCAACTCTTTAAAGAGGGGAAAGAATGTGTCATGGTCACACAGCTACCAAGTGGTGGCACAGGGGTTTGAATCCAGGCAGTGTGGCTCTGGAAGTGTTCTAAGGAAGCCAGTGGACCAGAGGAGCCTGATTGTTCTGTTGATCTCCTGAGAAGCACAGGGCAGGGCATGAGCCTCAGCCAAACACACAGCCAGCAGAGCTCCTGGACAGCCCTTGACCTGAGATACAGTGGACTCAGTGGTGTGGGAAGCGAGTATTGAGTCAAGCTGAGCCACACTGCACAGCAGGCAGAAGAGGGAAGCATTCATTACCTGAGGTGACCTGTGACATTCTGGGCTCATCCACAACTAAGAGTTTTTAAAAAGCAAAGTGCCCCCGCCCCAGCCCCTAGTCTTTGAAAAGCGACTCATTCCTGGATCATTTCTAACACAAATCACTTTGGATGACAATTGTGTGTCTTTAATGAGCCCAGAAATTTTCATAATTATCCTTTTTTCAAAGTCATAATTATAGATTAGAGTATATGATACAGACAAGAAATTTAAATAGATCTTATGCACTTAGGCGTTCTACTTCTCCTTTCAAAAGACAATTTTTAAAAGAGAATTTCCAATTATCCTTCTTTTACCTTTCTATCTTCCTTGAGGCAAACACTGGGAGATGAAATGGTGATTATCCAGGGCCTTATCACCATGTGTGTCTCCATCTCCAGCCCCACCTCCACGCTTTTCACACCCAGCTTCCCCTTGGCTACACTGGACATGAGGTGGTGGAAAGTGGGAGTGTTTCTCGGAGCGGCCTCCCCCAGATGGAAGATGTAGGCTAGCCCCAAGCATATAAGATGCTCCTACAGGTACACAGGGAATGAAGGAACAGAGCCCCAGAGCATACCAAGACAATGTGGCAGACACTCACTGTGCGAATCTCCTCCAGCGTTAAAATCTGCCCCTAGTAACAATCCAGGACCTGCCATAGTTCCATGACATGCAAGTGAAGGGACCCAGCAGAAAGAGGACAGGGGGCTGCAGAGGCTGCAGTTCTAGATTTGATCATCATTCACCCACACAGTCTTCACTCAACATCTCTGCCCTTCTGGAATTCACTGCCAGGCATCTCTCCTTCCTTCACACCTATCTATGTCTGGCCTAGTCTTTGGCATAATGGGAAACAAGACCATGGGAACTCAGAGCCTTCCTGCTTAATGCTCCCATGCTTTCTGGCAGTATGTCATCCAGTTTGGCATCAAAATGTTCCCTAGAGGACTCACGTTCAAATACTATCCTCAGCTGGGAGCAGAGGGGAGGGCTTTGACCCACCCCTGGGAGTCAAGTCAGGCTGGTCCCTTCCTAAATTATGGCCTTGTTGCAATGCATCCCATCACACGCGTGGCATTCCTAGATTCTTCTACCCAGAGCCCAGGGCAGGAACTTCCCACGCTTGTATCGCATTTGTCACTCTTCATAGTTGCCCTTGGGCTTAGATATCACTGTTGTACCCACTGGGGAATGATGAAACTGAGGCATAGAGCAGTCACTTTGTAGTGAGCCATGGGGCTTCTGCCTGCATTTCTCTTCCCTGTATTTGCTTGAGGTCCTGGCAAAGGCTAAAGATTGTAGATTTGTGTTGTCTTGAGTTAGGATGAGTTGTCTCGGCTGTGCAGGGGCAAGGATCCAGCTCAGGGTGAGATTTCTACATTTTTTCCTTTTGCAGAGTGATTAAGAACTGACCTCCCTCCTTCCCAGAGCTCCTGGGAATTTGTTTACTTCTGACCCAAGAGTCCATATCCTGCGGAGAAGTTTAGGGCAGCAGCAAAACATGTGGCCAGCATCAGAGGAGACTCTCCCGGGAGCCTCTGTCCTGCAGCTGGGGTCCAAGAGGAAACACAGCCGCCCCCAACACAGGCGGTGGAAGCAAGGTGCCAGCACAGCTGCCCGAGACGGGGGGCTGGCCAGGGACAGGGCCCTGTGGGTGGAAGGCAGTTCATTCTGTGTCACACAGAGGCTGAAGGGAGAAAGTCAGGCCAGGCCCGTGCACATATCACTGGCTATGCCAGGTACAGGAGGGGCAAGGCTGTGCCCATTACAGCCCACTCCCCCATAAAGCCTTCCAGGAAAACATGGAGAGAAAGCCATCCCTTGGTCCCAGTTGGACTTAGCCAAGCCTTTTCATTGTGAGGCACTTATGGAGAGCATGCTCTGTGCTGGGCACCAGTCTCACTCAGATAGTTTTACATTCTTATAGGGGAAGAATGACAAATAACATGGAAAAGAGTAACTGACACAATAATTTCAGACAGCAGTGGAGAAGACAGGGCAGGGTGACGGGTCAGGAAGTGACTGTGAGAAGGGAAAGTCACCCTCTGGGACTGGGTAAGCAGGGAAGGCTCTGTGTGGATGGACCTTTGGGTTGATCCACCAATTACAAGAAGTGAGTCCACAAGACTCTAAGGAGCAGACAGAGTGAGCACCTCAAAGCCTGAGCGAGCTCAGTGCTTCTGTGGAGCAGGGCAATGCTCGCTATAAAAGCAGCAGAGCTTCTAGCGGGGAACAGGAGGTGACAGGGCTGGAGCAGCCAGCTCACAGGTAGTTTTATTCTCAGCCTCGGTGAGAAGCTGGCATTTTACACTAAGTGGCTCAGGAAACTGGTGCACAATTACATTCTAAAATAATCATTCTGGCTGCCAGTTAAATAACAATTTTCCAGGGAGCAAAATTCCAGGCAGGGCAATGCAAGCTCAGAGTGCTTATTTCAGTGTTACTACTTGCATCTGTTTCTTGAAGCCGTTTTATATCCCTAAATACCTAAGTAGTATCTGCTGAGCAGAGCAGCAGGTTGTATCTTCATACACCTCAAAGTGAAGTCCACTCACCTCGTTTTAGCCTCACAGCCCTATCCAAAGGAGCCTGTGCTGGGACAGGGCCTCTGGAAGCCTGTGTGGGCGGAACACAGATGTGTACTCAGTGGTTCAATAAAAGCCCTAATACAGCACACCAGGCTGCCCAGGAGACCTGCTGTGTTTCATCCAGGAGCCAAGAGTCTGCTTTAAAGTCTCCCCCTGCCTCTGTGCAGTCCCCGCCATCATCTGTGCTTGCTGTTGTGGCTGTCGAGCTTCCTCTGAGACACTGTCCGGGAACGGACACCCCTGTTAGGGCCAGAAAGGTGAGTTTGCAGCCCGAGCTCACCAGCCACACCCTCCAAACAGTCTTTCAAGTGTGTCTCCTAAAGCAATTGGTGAGGAAAGCAATAACACTGCACCCTTTTTCCTGTGAATTTCTGGGGTTGCTGGGATGGAACATTCCAGAGAAATGCTTTCCTGGGAATATGGGGAGGCCTGTCCTCCTATATACCATACACCTGCTGTGAGGAGAGAGGGAACTACAGGTCTCTCTCTGGTTGTGGACAGGGTTGCCACCAGACAACTTTTTTTTTTCTTTTAGACTTCTCTTAGTCCCCCCAGCACATGCTCAGCCTGCTATGCAGCCAGGATGACAGCTATGCTGTACAATATTTTGGTCTCAATTCCATTCAACTGACACTTCAGATCATGCCTTGGCTCAAGAGGAAGCAGTGATAGATTAGCAGTGTCTGCTCTGAGCACAAGAGAAGGTCTCAAAAGTATATATGTGGTTTGTTCACCAATCCTACCAAAGGCTGGCAGGTTTTCAGGCATCAAGAAGAGAGCTGTCATACACTGCATCCCCCTCCTCTTTGTAGCTGAGGTTAGAGGGTGCTGAGAACCACTAGGCAGAATGAGGCCCAACATTCCTATCCATTCACCACTGCGCAGGGCTCACAGGACAGTTCTTACCAAGGAGAATCACCCAGTGCCACTCAGGTTTGATCTCCCTCTTTCCTTCATTTGACACAAAATTCCCTGGTTTATGGTGACTAAAGTAGTTTTCAAATCTAGAATCCTCTTGGGTAGGTAAGCTCCACAATCAGCTATGTAGCCATTGTATCCTTGCTAATATACCAAGCAAAGTGATAGAAATTTTAATTAAATATATAGCTTGAGTGTTAGATTTCCTTTGCCTTAAGATGGCTGCCACATGGACTAGCAGCCTGAGACTTGCTACCTCCTAGCAGCTAGTGATGTCACAAGCCGCTCCTAGTGATGTCACAGGCTTCTCCAATCTCTCTCTCTCTCTCTCTCTCTCTCCTCTCTCTCTCTCTTTTGGTACCAGGGATCAAACTCAGGTCCTTCACTTGTGAGGCAGAAGACAGAACCACTGAGCCAAATCCCAGGCCTCCAATCTCCTAATACTACCTCACTCAATTCCACCCCAGCTCAGGCTAACCCCACCCCACTCCTATAAAAGGAGCTCCCTGTTCTGCCATGTTGCTTTTTCCTCCTTTGTTCAGAGACAGCCTGGCAGATCTTCCCCATAATAAAGGCTTGTTATGGTTCCAGTCTGGTCCTGATTTTTGGTTCTTTTTACCTAACATAGAGAAAGTTTTAGAAAAATTTTAAAAACTATCAGCACTTCAAATTATTAAAATTTCTCTCATAAATCAAACAAGTAAAAAATAGTTTAATTGAAAAAACGAAAACACATCCAAGATATAAACACTTTTAAAATTCAAGATGATTTGTTTCAAGCTTTTAACCTTTTGATCTTAATTGGTGCCTGTATTAAGATCTATTTTTAAAGAAAGCCAATTTAAAAACATTTAAGGAAATGTTACTCTTTGGGTCTTAGTTATAACCCAAATATTCAGTCTTAGGTTTCAGTTAAAGACAGGCAGCATCAGATCTAGCTCAATTTGGAAACAAATGTACAGCCCTTAGTTGAGTGGAAGGTTTAATTAGCAACGACATTCCACTTTAATTCCTAGATTATCAGCAAAGACATCATCTCCATAGATGACTGCGTTGCATGTAAATTTGAAGTGAGGTACTAAGCTATGTAACTTTTTCCAAAGAGGCTTGGAAAATGGCTCCTCTGAGCTCTCCAAAGGCTCACCTTCTCTTCCTGATAGCCTCTCCTCTGACCGTAGCACTTTCAAGCAGCAAGTAGTCCTCTGGAAGGACAAAGTGGGAACGAATTCCTGAATGCGGAAGGATTTCTCCAAGAAAGTGATGACCCATCTGAGTGATCTGTTTTCCCCTTGTATGATGCAGATTATCAAAATAGGATTAACCAGAAAACTGATAATGCCTTTCTTGGGCAAGATGTCTGACTCGCTGTGCTGCAGGTTGCTCTGAAATGCGGCCCGCTGCCAAATGAACTACCACAGCTACTGTCCACCTCATTTCCAAAGAACTATTAGCTTGAATAGCAAAATTGAAGTAGTTCTCAGGGAGGACCCTGCACTTCTCTGAGCCCTAATGTTTCCTGGAGTCCCCACTGGATTAGAAGAGATCCTAAGCCATCTGCTCTGGGCAGGGGGACAAATAGTAAACTGGTCAGTGACTTTGCCTAGGTCCTTGCCCTGGGCTCAGCACTCATCAGCCCATCTCATTAATCCTCACACAACCCCAAGTGATAGAGATACAGAGACTCTCATGTTTACAGCTGTGGAACTAGAGGCATGAAGTCTAAATCCAACACTTTTGGTTTAATATGAATTTGGTGAAATTGTTGGGCAGGAAATAAGAAAACTTGCTAAAATACCAGGGTCGTTTAGAGAGTGACCAAGTTGTCCTAAGGCTTTTCTTGTTTTCTAGTTTTAGAAGAATGTCAGCATGCCTGGACACTCCTTCATCTTGGGCACAATTTCTAAGTGTCCAAGAAGGGACACACAAGATGCTCCAAGCAGTGCCTCACAACTCCTGGCAATCAACAAGAGCAACACTGACCTTCCAGGATGCAGAGGACAGTAATATTGATCATGCTCAAGCAGGCTGTAAAGAGTTAACCCTACAATTGGCTTGATTATAGAAGAGTCTGGCTGAAGCCTACATGCTGAGGTCAGAGTAACTCGCACCCAAATTCTGTTTCCACAACTAAAACCTTATGACTAGAAGGACAATGTTCTAATTACACCCACACATTTTATCGATTCTGTTCCCAATTTGAAGATGCTTTATCTTGTCCTTTATGAGCCTTGTTTATGTCTATTTCCAGAGAAACTGCGCAAAGCTTGTCTTTACCCCAATTGACTGCCAATAAAAGTCAGAGCCTGGGACTGGCCAAGGCCTTTGTTGGTTGCACCAGCACTGGTTTTCCTGGCACCCCGCTTTCTCTCTCTTAGTTCTGTTTCTTAGTGCATTTATTTCTCAGGACTGTGTTGTATACTGGGCAGGGTACTGCCCCTATCCTGCTGCAGCAGCTCGAAGCATGGGTTGGGGCTCCATGAAAGGCTCTCAGGAAAGCCAGCAAGCATCATGCAGGCCTTTTATCACCCAGACCCGAGTGAGGAGCCCTCCTCCTCAAACACATCTCTGAGAGCTAGAACCTCTGAATAACAGGGTATCTGTGAGCAAAATTTATGAGTCATGTTTCCACTGGATTCAACCTTTTAGCCCTAAGAGTGCTTAATTGCCTTTTCCAGGTTTTGTTTTAATAACCAGCTCAACTCTTGCCAACTTTGGCTGAATTGAAAAGTGTTGAATGTATGACTGGAAACGGAAAGCTCATTACTTGATACTTGATACAGCTTGTGCCAGATCTTTAATTCATTCATTTCATTCATAGTGGCATCTTTTCCTACATGATAGAGATTGTGTCATATATAAAACTTGCAAACTCAAGGGGGATCCTCAAAACTGAACTTTTATAACAATACCTTCCCCAAAGACATATTCAGGGGGATCTCCTGAGCATAAATTATGGATGACTTAGAATTCTTGGTCCCTCCCAGAGGAGCTCAGCCTCTCTATCGAGGCTCCTGGCCCCACACTCTACCTTCCAAAGCAAGCACAGAGCAAGGTGCAGACATCTGGTTCCTGTTTCTGGATTCAAAATTGATCTGCTGGGTGATTCTTGGCAAGTCACTTAACCTCTCTGAGCTTAAGGTTCCCTAATCCTGGCTCACCAGACACCTCTCATGGGGAGAGGCAGATGGCCAGCTAATGAGCAGGTGTTTTGGTGAGGGAGGCCTCAGTCTATGGCACAGCACAAGAGAATCCCAAGGAAAAAGGGGGACAGATGGGAGGTGGGGACCAGAGGGGACTGCATATCATAGCATAGTGTAGCTAAAACCAAAGTGGTTTGAAATCAGGAAGAAGTTATCTGTAGGCTCACTCATGTTTTTTTTTTTTTTATTGAGTTTATTGGTACATTCTAGGTATACAGTACAATTACATTCATTACTGGGATCTTGTACCTTTACATGATAGGTCTTGGTTCTCATTTTTTTCCCCTTGTAAACTCAAGTTTTATTCTAAGACAATTTCCTGCAATCTCAGACCAACCCTTGCTAACTCTTCAGGTCAATTTCTGCACACTGACCTCCATGGAGCTGTTCCCAATTTCTTTTGGTTCACACTAGCTTTGTCCTAATTGAATGTCCACAGCCCCATGTAATTCTTGTCCATCTGTGATGGCTTAAACATCCCATGATGCTCCCATGTGTCCGTGCTTTCTGTGACTTATCACATACAGTTCTCTTTTACATTGCCTTAGAGAGTTTGTCATCTCTATTTTACAAATGAGGAAACTAAGGTATAAAGACATTGAGTGACCTTTAGGGCCACTCTGGTTTGGGAGGGAAACTTTCCTGGTTTTTTGCACTGAAAGTTCTGTACCCTTCATCACCATGGTCAGAATGCACATGTCTGCATAGCTCAAAAAGTGGTCTTTCTTCCCAACTCCCTGATCCTCTCCTTACCTATCCTCAGCCCCAAGGCCTAAGGCAGACACAAACTCTCCAAAGACAGCAGCTAAGTCTTAAAACATTGCTGTTTAAGAGAATCCAGAATAGAATGAGACTGGGAAAACCCTTCCCAATTTGAGTAAAATTGGAAAACAATAAAATCATATCTTTTAATGGCACAGTTGGGCTGCATTTGTAACTGTATTGGAGAAATATCTTGCACAGTGCAGCACTACAGACAGCAGGCACTTTTGAGTGGATCTCTCCTTTGTTGTCTTATCAAGGAAATGGGGCTGTGTGGGGGAGTTTTCAGACTCTCAGGTTTCTAAATAAGAGCTGCCTTCCATCCTCAGTCAGTGTAGATAGAGCCCTGCTTATGCAAAGAATAGAACTTTAGTCTCTTACCATGGTACTCTGACATAAATGTTAAGCTTGCACACTTAGTTCAGGGTCCCTTCTTTTAGTTTAGATATTTGTTCAATGATGTTTGTATTCTGTTACCAGGGGCTGGTACTACTGAGCACCAAACTCAGCTGACCAATTATCTGATTTCTTTCCCCACAGCCCTAAGTAGCAAAGGAATTGTGTACTGCATGGGAAGTCAAGATTATAGTTAAGAGGGCATCTGTAGATTTTCTACCAAGATCGGATGTCCTACCTTGCAACAGATGTGTCTGATAGAAAATCCAGGAGGCTCTGAGGCACCCAGTTTATTGCTGCTAAAGGCAATTGTTGCTAAAGTAGTGGCAAAGCATTTTCCTTATCTCACTGACTGTGGAAATCAGCGATCAGAAGCAGCAAAGTATGGAGGTTAGATGAACCTACTGTGTGTGCCGGGGTCCCTCTTGACACCTACCCTGGGGAGAGCTCAGCCAGACAAGACAGGGGATGGAAAAGGCCTCTGTGTACTGTCCCATGTACTGCTAACCTGGCTGTGCCAGTAACACCTGCCATTGCTGCTCCAAGAACTCAGGCCCGGCCCACAGAGGCAGAAACTGCTTTTGCACTGACACCTACCATGTTGGATAAGTGTCAGCTTTTCACACTGACTGTTGGCGCTTTTGCCCTTCTTTGTGCATGTTCACAACAGATGTGAATGCTGGCATTAGTAATCCCTGGATAACAATCTTCTTGTTCCCTCCTGGCACCAGTTCTTGGGCAATTCTCCTCCATGTGAATGCTTAACTGTGACACATTGTTTCCTTCACACACTTTTATGGAGCTCAAAGCAAATGCATGGACCTAAGTCTTTCTCTCCTATGGAAATGCCTGGCTTATGTACAGACCAGACCCGCAGTAAGCACAGCCTTTCACCTATGGCACAGACACTGCAAAGAAGCTTCAGGGAAACTGGGCAACAGCACAAGCACCATTGACAGATGAAAGGGTAAGCAGAGTATGGTACCTGCATAGAAAGGAATATTACTCTGTCCAAAAGGAAGGAAATTCTGATACTTTCTACAGCATGGATGAGCCATGAGGATATTATGCTAAGTGAAACAATCAAGTCACAAAAAGGAAAGTATTGTATGATTCTACTTCATTAAGTGCTTAAAATAGTCAGTTTTGTAAAGACAGAAAGTGAAATGGAGATTACCAAAGGTTAAGAGAGAGAGGAATGAGAAGTTAATGTTTACTAGGGATAGAGCTTCAGTTTTATGAGCTGAAAAAAGTAATGAAGATGGATGGTAGATACTGTGCAATATTGTAAATATGTTTAATATCACTAAAGCACAGATTTAAAATGGTTAATGTGGTAGATTTTATATGTATTTCACCACAATAAAAAGTTGAGAAATAAGGCCTTGGAGAAGTAGTGATTGGAAAGTCCATAAACAGTAAGCTACATTCAGGACAAAAGTAAACACACAAGAAGAAAATGTACAAGAAAAGGGGAGAGGAGAAGAATCAGTAAAAGCAAAACAGATCTCATTCCTGCAGAGCCAGCTCCAACTAAGTACTGCAAGAAGTTTGAGAACACTGCAGAATGGGAATGCTCAGGGGGAACTCTCTATAATGATTACCTCGAGTCTTCATGGAATTATGACTTGTGGCTATAGTGATGTTTACTAAGCAGGGGAGGAAATATATCTTTATAAGAACACTAACATAAAAAAATAAGACCCAAAGGAAGAGGAATTCATACAGTGCTGGTGGGGATGTAAATTAGCACAGCCATTATGGGGAACAACGTGGAGCTTCCTCAAAAAAGCTAGAAATAGAACTACCATGCAATCCAGCAATCTCACTGTTGAATATATATACAAAGGAAATGAAATTGGCATGTCAAAAAGACATCTGTCTGCCCTTGCATGTTTATTGCAGCACTATCCACAATAGCCAAGACATGGGAATAACCTAGGTGTCAACTGACTGATGAATGAAGAAAGAAAATGTGGTAAACAATGTAAACAATGGAATATTATTCCGCCTTGACAGCAGAATGAAATTCTGACATTCGCAGCAGCATAGATGGAATTGGAGAACATTATGTTATGTGAAATAAGTCAGACACAGAAAGGCAAATACTACTTGTTTTCACTCATATGTGGAAGCTAAAAAAAAAATCAATTTCAATGGAAGTAAAATAGAATAGTGGTTACCAGAGCGTGAGAAGATAATGGAGGTTAGAGTTGGAGAAAGGATGGTTAACAGGTACAGGGTTGCAGCTGGATAGAAGGAATAACTTTTAATGTTCTATAGCACGGTAGGATAACTATGATTGACAAGAATTAATTTTATATTTCAAAATAGCTAATAGAGAAGACTTTGAATAATGTCAACACAAAGAAATGGCAAGTATTTGAGGCCATGGATGTGCGAAATGATCACTGTATGCATGTATTAAAATGTTACCCTGGATCCTATAATTATGTGCAAATGTTATGTGTCAATTAAAAATTATTTGTAGGCCAAGCATGATGGTGTGTGCTTGTAATCTCGGCAATCGGGAAGATGCAGCAGAACTGCTTCGAGTTGGAGGTCAGCGTGGGCTACATAGGCAGTTCAAGGCCAGCCTGCAGTATAAAGCCAGACCCTGTCTCAAAAACACAAACAAACAAAAAATCAATTTCTAAAAGACTTGATCTATGTTGACTTGGAAATGACGAAAAAAAATTTTCAAAATATTTGGAGCCATCAAACAGTGTTTAAAAAGTAAAACAAATATTTAAACACCACACCTCAGTTATACAGAAATCTCTAGAAAACTATGTTCCTTAACTTGGTGGATAGTGGAGCATTCTATGTGAATAAATACTGCAATTATAAGTGTCATTATGAAACCTCTGTAGATTAAATTTTTTTGCTTTATGGTATTATCACTAGCTTTTAACAGAAAAACATACCTAATGATTTTCTAAGCATGTAGACAGATGGTGAGTTGCTCACCTTGTGAAGAGTAAATAAGCCTCTTCAATGTCAGTCATTCTCCCTGGTTCCCTGAGGGCTCTGCACTGACACAGTCAGGATGCTGAGACTCAAAATAGCACAAAGCTTTGCTGGCTTTGAGTATGGCCAGCCTGGCGAGTCAAGCCAATCAGCCATGGTTTCTTAGTGGATTAAAAAAAAAAAAGTATCGTCCTCTAACTCCTGCTGAGAAGAGGCTGTTTGTATCAAGTTTGTGCTGATCAGTGGAAAAACCATTTTCTTTATTTGAAATTAGAAAGTCAAAGCCTTCAGAAGTGCATAAGGCCATTTCCAGGGTTTTAGATGATATGCTAGGCACCCCATCCATCCATCCCTTTACCCATCTAACTAGCCACACATATATCCTTTCCTTCCATTCTTTCTTCCTTTTCTCTATCCACTCATTCTTCCATCCACTGTCCGTCCAACCATCGATCTGTCCTTCAGGAGATCTTTACTATGTGCCTGCCCACTAGACGTTTGTGAGTTGCAGGGCTGAGCCCAGGCAGAGGCCTTGTGGGCCTGTCCTAACATTGGTGGTCTCTCCCTGTGGATGATGCCCCATGGCAGTGAGAATCACTGTGCTGCAGTGTGGAGCTAGGACACAAAGGGCAACAAAGACTTGGAGGGGTCAGGGAAGATTCTGCAACTTACAAGATGATAGGCATTGTCCAGGCATGAGTACCCAAGAAACTGAAAGAGGTCTAGTGTGGCTGGAGTGTTAGCAGCAAGGTAGGGACCAGGGAGCTGAGGTTACATGGAGGGACCAGCTTCTAAGTGGCTTTATAAGCCATACCAAACAGTGGCGCCATTGGTAATCCTCTCAGCAACCTATAGAGATACCTCTATTAGATACCTATATTATTTTCTCTCATAAAACAGATTAGTTGCACCTCAGAAAAGTTTGGAATTTGTCCAAGATGACACGGTTGTTAAGTGGCAATGGAAACATTTGAATCCAAGTATTTTCAAACGCCTTTGTGATAATAAAGGCAATTCTATGAGAAGCTCCATCCAAATTCAGCTTTCTCTGGCCTCCTATGGACCAAGGACACAATATGTTACAGTTTCGGGGGCATTCAACCTGAGAGACAGCAAGATGAGAAACCCAGAACCATGGCGCAATCAGCTTCTGTGTCTGTGGGCTTCTCATCAGCAAATTCAACCAACCATAGATTGAAAATATTTTTAAAATTCCGTCTAAACAGTAGAGCAACATTTTCCAGAGCATTTGCATTGTATCAGAGATTATACATCATCTAGAGATGATTCAACATGTATGAGAGGATGTGTTAAGTTGTATGCAAATTCTACTTGAACATTTGTGGATACTGGTATCTGTGGGGCATTCTAGAACCATCCCCCATTCATCCGTAAGGAAACTGCACCTAGACCTCCAACCCCACTGAACAAGAAAGGACTCAGGAGCCCACAGAGAAGCTCAGGTTACTTACCTTAAACCAAGTCCAGGGAAGCTACAGTACTTTCTATGGTACGTAAGTAGAGTACACACACCACTGAAGGAAGAACAGCTGCAACTGGGTTCAACCCCAGCATGTGGATTCAAAGGCGAATGGAAGAACATAGAATATGTTCAGGAACTAAAAATGCCACAGAATCTACTCTTTAAAGGGTCCTTAATATAAGACAGTTGCTTCTTGTTGTCTAAATTGACTAAAGACTGAATTTGTCCATCACATTACAGAAGTTTCATTTTAATAATATGTAAAAAGTTTCTACAAGTTAACAAGAGAATGGCCAAAAACTAAACAAAATTGGCCAAGGGCTGTAATCAAAACTTTGCAGAAGGTGAGATGCAAACTGGTTTAAATATTGCAAAAAGATACTTAATCTTACTCATGAAAAAGAAATGCAAACTGAACGTACTACAAGATTCAATGTGAACCTTTCCCACTGGGAAATATTATACAATGCAGAGATAATAAGGATTAGGGAGATAGACAAGATCATATACTGTGGGTGGGAGTATGGGCTGCCACAGCCACAGTGGGTGGCATTGGATAATATTTCCCAGAATTAAGAGTTCACATATTCTTTACTACTTAACTACTTGTACATGTGTGAAGAGACAATTTTACATTGCAAAATTGGGTGTAATTGTAAGACTGGTAACAAACTAATTGTCCATCAGTGAAAAATATGTAAATTATGCTACACTCACATAATGGTCTACTCTACAGTCATTAAATCAAAACAAGAATATATAGGGCCGAGGATTCAGCTAGTGGCTCCACCACCTCCCTCGCATGTGTAAGGACCGAGTTCAATCCCCAGGACAAAAAAATTTTTTTTTACACATTTATGCAGAACAGTCTTTAAGATGTACTATAAAGTGCAAAGTTATGCACAGAAATGTGTGCTTCATACACTGCTGTAGTGGATGCTGTTGACCTCAAAGACACTCTCCAGGAGAAGTCCTGCCTTGCAAATCTCCAGCTCAGAGTCAGTGTCCCTAGAACCTGCTTCTATCCTCATCTGTGGAGGAAAGAGTAGAGGAGGCAGTAGTAAATAATTAAAGGATATAATAATAATAATAATAATAATAATAATAATAATAATAATAACAATAGGATTACACATTTACATGTATGTCCAACTGTGCAGAATATACCACTGAAAAACATGCAAACATTTGGAATATTAACTCTGGTGAAGAGAACTGGATAGTTTGGGGTCAAGAAAAGGGAGTACTTCATGGTTTTACCTTTTTGTGCTTGTGCAATCTGTATCATGAGCATATAGCACCTATTTAAAATAATAAAGAAAGTAGTAATGCCTTTAAGAAGCAAAGGGGAGGTGTTCAAGACAACCTCACCAGTCTCTTCACAGCCATTAGACATCACCAGCACTCAGCACGAGTGTCTGCCAGGCTGACGTCCAAGGTCACAGCCCTGGAACTAGAGTTCATGGTCACCACCTGGCTGCTGACAAAGCAGAGAGAATGTTAATTCTCGTCCATTTCATAACCTACAGAGACACTCTGGATCCAAGTTGGCTTGTGAATAAGAACTATTCCTGCCAGGCTTTGCTGCCTGGGGTGGCCCATGAAACTGCTGCCAAAGTCCAGCCATCACAGAGGAAACTTAGGCCTTCGGGGAAAGCCCACATTCCCATTAGAAGACCAGAAAGTTCAAGGTAGCAACCGTCCTCTGGCCCTGAGCAGTCTGATTATGACGGGGCTGACGCACACATTAGGCCCATTTCTGGGAAGACAATGGAATCCTGGCCTCACCCTGCCTTGCTGCTGCTGACCACCCAGCTCTCCAATACATACTCTGGGGGCTGCTTTTTCTGATGCTCCCTCCAAATCAGAACTGCCACCTCTGTTATCTGCCAAGCTCTTGCTTTTGGAAATTTCCTCCTCACCTCATTTTTGAACATAGGACTGAAACATTCCAAGAAGTGAATTCCTCAAGAACTGCTCAGTCAGCAAGAATGCCAGCTGGCAGAAGCCAAGGTTGGGAGTGGAGGCTCTTCCCAGCTCCTGCGGATCCTGGGGGGCCAGTAAATATGTGATGCCAGCAATCCTAGTCCTGGCCAAGCCATAAAATGCCTTTATGGGGCTTCACTCTTCTCCATTTACTAGATCTCCTCTCATTCCCGGAATTTTCTGCTTCCTCCTCCTTCCACCCCATTCCTTGGCTGATGCTGATTAAATACCTGATACGTTCTCTATTTCTTTCCATCCTATTGGCAGCAACCAATGGAGGCACGATCGGGCGTGGGGAAGATTGAGACTGATGCCAGAAATGGAAGCCATGTAGCAGCACAGAGTCTCCCTGGTCCAGCCTGCAGAGGCTTCCCCAGTGGGCCTTCAGCTCTCAGAAACAGCCACAGCCATCCAGTGACTTCTCAGAAGCAGAATTGTTAAGTGACGGCCAGTAACAATTACGCTGACAAAACAGACGTGTGGTAGCTCCCAATGAGATCAGTATAAAATTGCAATTTAATATAAATGTGTAAGGTATCTACTGTGGCAGTGTAAGGCATTATTTGGACACTACCCCCCTCATAGGGTTACTACCTGCTACTCATCTTTAGAAAGCAACGCTTACCTGGCCATTGATGGGAACCCCCTGGATTTGCTTTTACTTTTTTTTTTTTTTTTGTCTCTCTAGACTTGTTTTCATCTCTTGTCTCTCCAGAACCAACAGATGGAAGCTCATCCCAACACTTTTTCTTTTCTTTTTTCTTTTCCCTCAAAGGGATGTGATTGGCATACACCTTTCCAGAATGCCCTGCACTAGCCAAAGCATTGTATAGATAAAATGAGTCTCTCTGTATTTTCCAAGAAAAGGTGCGTGCATATGCTGCCTACACACTCACATATATTTAGCACACATAGATACACATACACATACTCACACCTACCTTGTCTTATCCCTGACCAGGTTGAGAAGTCTCAAGTTGCCATGACCATGAATAAGGCTAGGAATGGTAGAGTTACAGGAACCAGACTTAACCCTTAAACTCTGAGAAACTACAAAAAAACATTTCCAACATTGATCTATAAGCGGCATAGGACAGTGATCCATGAGAGAAAGGAAACTCATGAAGTGAGCCATACTTGGTACCCTAGGCCACTGCCAGTAGTTTCCAGACCACGACAGAGAGGGAGAAGCCAACAAAGTCGAGCGGTGGCCTTAAATTTAAAATGTGAGCTTCCTGGCATGGTAGGGCATTTCTGTAATGCAGGAGGCTGAGGCAGGAGGATCACCATAAGTTCAAGGCAAGCCTAGGCTACATAGGGAGTTCAGGGCCAACTATATAGCAATACCCTGTCTAAAAAATGTGGGGAAGCCAAGGCAGCTGGAATTCACCAGGCAGAGAACCAAAAAGCAGAAAGCCATAAGGAGAGGACCAAGTTATACAGAGAGCCCAGAGAGCTACAGAAACTTAAGCCTGTTCTATAGAATCTCAAGAGCATCATATGCTCATGAAGAAACTGTCTGAGGCCAGGAGGAATCCACTAGAAAGGAATAATCATCAGTAGTCCTGTAAATCCAAGGCTAGTCCATGTTCTTCTAGTTAGAGTGGAAAGACCTTATTATATATAGGGCATCCGGGAGCATGTTCAGAGGGCATTGCCTCAACAATGGGGAGTATTACCCCTAGATAAGCTGTTCTGGTCCCAATAACAAAACCTAAAAGGAAGCCACTAAAAGATCAAACTGTTTGCAAGTAACTTAAATGGATCTTAGAACAAACCTCAAGAATATTCAAATACGAAAAGCCCCTCAGGGAAGGTAAACTTCTCAATATCTGGAATCCAATAAAAACAAACTTATCAAGTCTGTAAAGAAGCCAGAGAATTATACACATTATGGAAAGAAAAATTAAAAAAAAAAAACAGATCCAGAAATGATACAAGTGACAGAATTAGTGCACAAGAATATAAAGGCTTGTTATAATTGTCTTCTTGGCATTCCAGAGGCAGAGAAAAGAGTAGGATATTAAGGAAATACACATGTAAGATACAAAATGGACCCAAACCAAACTTCTAGATTTAACAAATGTAAATTCTGAAATGAAAATACATTTGCTAAGGTTAACAGACACTGCAGAAAAGATTAGTAAACTTTAAGACATAGCAATCGAAACTGTTAAAAATAATACAGAGAGAAAGAATGAGAAAAAAGTAATCAGAAGCTATGAGGCAATTTCAAGTGGCCTAGTACACCTATAACTGTAGTTACAAATGGAGAGGAGCAAGGAATGGACAGGAAAAATTACTAGAAAACAATGACTTAAAATTAAGCAAATTTTGTCCACAAATTAATTTTAATCCCAGTGCAAATATTAACAGAATTTTTGGGGTAGAAATTGACAAGTTAAATGTGTATGGAAATACAAAGAGTCTATACTAGACAAGACACTTTTGAAAAAGAAAAATGTTGGAAAGAATATTATAAGATTATAGTAATCAAGACTGGCATTTGCAAAAAAGTAGATGTACAGAAAAAATGAAACATAAAAAAAAGTTAAATGCAAGCCTACGTATATGTGGTCAGTAGAAATGCCAAAGTTCACTGGAGGGAAGATAACCTTGTCACAAGCTGTGTAACAACAATCAGCCATATGTAAAAAACAAAGAACAAAACACCAAAAACTTTCATCCTCACTTTACAAGTTTAACTTCACTTTTACAAGTTTAACTTGAAATAGTTGACTTGAAACTCATAGGAGAAAAGCACAGAAAAAAGTCTAAATGTCTCTGCACTAGAGAAGGATTATTAAACATGATGTAAAAATTATAAATGACTTTTTAAAAACCAATATATTGAACTCCATCAAAATTTAAAATATGTGCTAATTATAGACATTCTTATGAAAATAAAAAAGAGCAAGTCACCAACTCTAAAAACATTGAAACACTGTAAAATGTGTCAAAAATTTGTATGCAGAATATATTTTAAAAACTCTTATAACTCAGTAATAAGAAGACAAATAATGCAGTTTTAAAAATGAGAAAAGATTTAAGCAGTCATTTCACCAAAGAAGATACATAGATGTCAAGCAAAACAAGATATTCAGTAATATTAGTTATTAGAGAAATATCAATTAAAATCACATTGAGATATCACTGTCCTTGTATCAGTATGGCTAAAGTTCAAGTGTCCCTATCAAGTGTTAGTGAATATGTACTGCAACTAAAACTCTCATGCACATCATGCCATCATGTGTACAACACGTTTGCAGTTTCTTAGAAAGCGAGAGAAATACCTACAAGACAACAAATACCTATAAGACAACTTCACCTTGTCATCCAAGAAGAAGTGAAGTACATTTCCAAACAGACTTACACATGAATGCTCATTACAGCTTTATTTGTCATAGCTCTAGTTTGAAAATGACCCAAATGCCCATGGACTGGTGAATGAATAAACATACTGTGGTGTATTGATACAATGGGTTCTACTCTAAAAGGAATAACTATTGGTGCATGCAGTCACATGAATGAAGGCCAAAACAACTGTACTGAAAGAAGCCAGACCAAAACAGAGCCAGAGAGATATATACCGAATGACCTTATTTATTAAATATTGTAAAAAGTGCCAATAAATCTATAGTGACAGAAACTAGATCACAGTTTGCCGGCAGGTAGGGAAGAAAGGAGGAATGGATTTACAAGGGCCTGAGGAGGCTCTTGGAGGTGATTGGGATGTTCATTGTCTTGATTGTAATTGTGGTTTCATTTGCAAATACATGTGTCAACACTAATCAGGTTGCATACTTTAAATCTGTGCAACTTACTATGTATCAATTCTATCCCAACATATCTGTAAATAACAACAAATAACTTTGCAAAAACAATTTTTAAAGAGTGCGAGGTCAGGGGTCCATTCCCAGAACAGCTGGCCAGGATCTTGCTGCCCAAACTCACTTTCCTGCCTTCCTCTGCTCCAACGTGGCCGGGACTGGTCTCGCCCATTAGCAGCTGGAGCTGCAACCCTGACACTTAAGAATTTGACGCCTCAGATGAGACCACGAGTGTGAGCTACAGCGGCCACAATCTCACACTCTGGTGGGAAACTCTCTTCCTGCCATTTAACCTGCTCGGTGATGGAATAATGGCAATAAATAAATAAAAGGAAAGGCTGGGGGGTGTCTTCAGCGCCGACGACAGCTGCACAGAAACCTGCCGCGGTTATGAGAAGTTCAGTGTGGTCAGCTCCTCACCTGCTCTTTGCAGGCCCAAAGCCCACACTACCTCCTTTCATCGGTTTTCCTATCCCTCAGAAACCCGCTCCCTTTACGTTCTCCATCTCTTCCCTGGCACATCTCCAGAGGGGCCTGTGATTGGGTTACATACAAGTTTCCGAGCTTGCAACTTCCTTTCGGTCATAAATCACCTCTTGCACACTCACTTTTTCCTTCTCATTGTTCTTCAGTATTAATAGCCCCAAATCCTGGGAGTATTAGAGAGCTGTTCCAATTTTGGTTTGAAAATCAATTTGGAAGCTAGTGGTTCGCTTTGTTTAGACTTCTAGTCCCTCTGGGCAGGCCAGTTCCTACAAATTGGCCAAGCCAGGGATGAGGAGCTCCTTTTGAAATGTTGGATAATTTGGTCCCAGTGTTTTTCTTTTACTCTGCCTCTAAAATTAAAATGTTAATTCTAGGGAAAGAAAACTTACTGTCTTCTGCTATGTGAGCTGATAGATTTTTTTTAAATATTCATTTCAGAGTAGGACACACGGTATTATGAAAGCAAGAGAATAAATATGAAATCTGTGTTTGTTAAAAGATTCTGGTACTCTTCACAAGTTTTGGGAAGCATCTTTTCCCTAAAGAAGTTCTGCTTCCTTGGTTGTCTGCTGATCTTCCACACAAGGAAAGTGAGAAAGTGTCAGATCTCATCAAATGCTCACAGGGTAGTGCTCCCAAACGTGTGGGAGGAGGGACCCTAGGCTGGCTAATGGGTCTAACAGCCTGGCCCCAGCATCAGCCAGCTGGCACATGCAATAGGGATAAAGGAAACAGGCCTTGGTGGGGTTTCTCACATATACCACACTGACTTCCATGGTCTGCCCCCCAACCACCACCAGCGCAAGAAATGGAACTGTGTAGAGGCTGACACAAAACTAGGGAAGCTTCAGCCCAGGGCACGATGGTTGCCCTTGCAGAGAGCCCCTTGCACAGAGAGAAGAGTCTAGTGCACGGTGCCCACCAGCTGACTAGTAAGGACCAGCCTCCCAACTCCAGGCCTGAGCTGGTCTGGCATCCTCTGCCCGCCCCAGGCTTGCAGGGACACACATCTGTGAATTGCAAGCTTGAGCCCGTACTTGAAAGGCATACATTCCTTCGCCTTTCTCTACCCGCTTTAGCCCTCACCACACCTGCTGATGCTAGAGTCAGGGTTTCATTTTTCCCTGAATAACTGGTTAGGGGCCAGACCATGGGCAGTCATCTCACGTGTCCCCTGAGTGACTTTCAAACCAGTCCACCATGCCATGGTCACAAGCTCCCACCTTTCAGCCAAGAGTAGGGCTCAGGTATATCAAGTGTAAATCATTTAGTTCTATGGGGCTCCCTTCAGCTCCCCTCCCTCCTGGAGATGTTATAATTATTTCAAGAGGCAGATAAAAACTCTCACATCTGGGGAGGGAGGCTATTAATCTATTCATTAGTGGGAAACAATGTCTCTTTTGAACTCAATATGCCTAATTGTGGAAGGGAAAAAAGCTTGACAATTACAGACAGAGACAGGCAAAGAGCATCTGTTTCCATGATGTCAGTACTTCTTCTGGGTGGCTCACAAAATGCCCAGCACTCCCTCTTGGCTGCCCTGAGTTGGATCGCTATCAGAACTGAGGGTGATAACAGGAGGCTGACTTTGAGTCCTTGCTCCACACCAAACACTGCAAAGCACTGCGCATGTGCAATCTGGTTTAATTGCTTGTGCAAGTGAGGGAACTGAGGCTCAAAATGGTCAATGGTTTGCCTGGAGTGATACAGCCGTAAGCAGCAGAGCCAGGACTCAGTCAAGGCTTCTGGTGCCACAGCTTGGGCTGCTCCCTACCGCTCTGATCCCACCCTGGAAAAGACAGCCACCCAAGCCCAGCTCTGAGTGGCTTCCACCAGCAGCTCTACTGAAGACCAAGGCAGAGCTCCCACAATGAGTTGTTTGCTCCTTGTTCCCTGAAATATACCGCAGATCTGTGCTGGGTGAGCTGGTGCTGCAGGTGCTGGGTACTGACCATTCAGCAGGAACCTGGAGGGGCCAGACTGGTTGATATTTTCTTTTCACAGACAAGAAACCTAAGATTCAGGAAATTAAACAACTCTCCAAAATCACAGAGCTACAACAGGGGAAAGCTGAGACTCAAATCCCAGTTGATTACCCTGAAATCCAGTATACTTGAAAAATTCACGGGCAAACCTTCTACACTCGTTTACTAACAAACTCACAGTCTGGTGATCAAAACTTTCTGGGACATCCATTGTTCCAGACACCAAGGGAAGGTTTGCAAAGAACTCCCTGTCTGTTGTGGGTAAGAAGTTCCCTCTTAGGGATCTTAGGCTCAGATTCACTTCCATGGAGCCCAGAGAATTATAATTCTGAAAAGGAGTTAATGGTATGGCTTGTGCCTCCCCAGCATGGCTGAGGGACAGGACTTACAATGTCATCTCTCCATCCCCTCCAGTGCCCAGGGGCCACAGACTCAGATCCACCCTGAGAATGAGTCTGTTTACTGAGGGTTCAGACTCCCTGATGAGTGGCTTTTTTACTAGCTGTGGGAGACATGCATGGCCAGCACACAGGCAAGCCAGGTTACTGAGAGTTAATGCCCTTAGAAATGTCCCTTAACCAATGGCTGTCAATAAATACCCCCAGATTTTCACATTCAAATGGAACAACTGATCCAAGGTTTGTGCTGTCGCATTGACATCCCCGGTGGGACTCACATCCCATTGCCCCACACAGGCACCTTCCAGAACCGTGAACCCTCACTTGGTTTCCTTCTGTTCCCTTTTGTTTCACACCCCTACTCCCCCATTAATGCTTCTTGGGGTCCAATAAACTACCCACATTCCAGTCTAACCCCTGTCTAGGAATGTCTCTCCCACCTCCAACCCCCAGGAAATCTCCTTTTTTGTCTCTTCCTAGGTTTCAGCTCAGGGTTCAAGCTGTGGAAAAGACAGGCCTGGATTCGGGCCTCACAGGTGGCATTATCCTGGACATACTGGTTGACCTTTCACAGGCTCGGAAGGTAAAATGACAAGTGCACTGATCTCCCAGACATTGCATGTGTGTGTGACAAAGGCGTCACAATGTGCCAGGACCACATCAGCCACTCACTAGAGGTCAATTGCCATTATTAGCATTATTGGCATTCTTTCCTGTTAGAATAACCCTGGATCTTGCCTTTCCTGCCTCACCAAGCTGTGATGTCTTCGAAGTCACACACCATAGATCTCTTCTCTCTGCCTTTCTCAGCTCTTCCCAAAGTTGATGTTACTTAGGTACCTGTTGTATCAAATCACTCTGTTTAGACTATGAATAACCTACTCCTGGGCAGAAGCAAGGAGACATGCTAACTACCCTATGATTCAGGCTCGGACAGCAGGACCTCTAAAATATTTCTTCTTCTACTTCTATAGCCTTTGTTTGCTGCTCTGTGCAAGCTTTCAGTACCTTTATACCTCATCTGTCTCACACGGGACAGTGAGTGCCTCCAAGAAAATTTCTGTGTTTCTCTATGCCCTGTTTGTCTATGATAGGTGCTCAGTGTGTGCCAGTTGACTGAAAAAATCTGACATTGGTGTGTCAGATAGCAAAAGGCAGCTGCCATAGGAACTCAAGTCACAGACAGGTGGGTATAGCCAAAGCTAGACTAGGCTGAGCTTTGAGAGATGTCTCAGAAATTAGAAGGCGGCAGGCTGTCACTACTTTGTAACTTTGTCCAACTAGATATGTACTATGGATGTCAGGTTACCTTTAAATTTGGTGTGTGTATATGCATAGCTCATATTCAGTTTTTAAGTCCTAACTCATATCTTTTTGGTTTATGGGATTCTGTACTCTGATCATTTGGCCATTATGATGAAATATCGAGCCCTTTGTTAGCACCAATATTTATTAGCTGAGATTTTAAACACCTGATTAAGAATGAACTCAACCACCACTCATAACCTCTTGTGAAGTATTAAGAATTTGAAGCATGAATGAGGCCATTTCTTGGCCTTGGGCAGCTCCATCATTAGACTCTTAACACTGGCTGTTACAAGTTGTGGGGAGGCCAGGACTGTGTCCTCACACCCCAGAGATTTAAAAATGAATTTTGTGCTTAGGAAAGAGCTTTCACCAAGCCTGTGCACCTAATTCCACAGATGAGACAAGGTCATCCCCAAGCCTGATCCTAACGTATGGATGTAGAACGGTTGTGAGATAGACAATCCTAAACTTTGGATGCGTGCTAGTTTCAGCTAGGGAGTCCAAAATCCACCTTGACCAATTCTATCAAATTTCTGATCATGAACATGAGGACGGGGATTAAATGAATTTTCCAAGGGCCTGAAATATGCAGCCAGCCAGGATTGAAACATGCTGCTATAAAGAAAGGATACTGATTCTATAAATTCAATGAACCCATTTCCTAGAAATCAGTAGATTAGACGCAGCGGGATTAGATGACAAGGAAGAATAGAAAGAAGTAGGTAGATGTACCAGGTATACCCAGTGATAAAAAAGAGAGAATATGGAAATCAGAGAGAATTTTTTAAATACCTTTGTCTTGGGTCACTAAGTAAGTGTAAGGGATCTGTCACTTTCCTAAGCTCTGTGGCATGTAGGGCATGTTCATTACATACCTGTTGCATCAAAATGCTTTATTTAATCTATGCATTACTTATTCCTGAATGAAAGTGAAGGAGACATGCTACTCATCCTGTGTTTCAGGCTCAGGGAATAGAACGTATAAAGTTCTTTCCACCTCAGTGTTCCAACAAAGCACCTGTCATGTTGAACTGTGTCCATTGTATTGTCATTAATTTTGGATCATACACTCCTTGATTCATCTTTATCCTCAGTAAGGAGGCAATGAAATACTTGGCAAAGTAAGTAAGGCAATGAACTGCCTTTCTCCTCTATGGGTGCCCCTGAGAACATTACATTTTGGAAAAAGACCCCAACAACAATGAAAGTACTTTATTAACCATATGGAACTTTTTTTTAAAAAATGACAGAAGTTTAATGACCCTACTGTTCATTCACAGATATTTACTTGGCACACTTCAGCATGCACCCAACGCCAAGCAGAGGGCTTTTGGGAGAATACAGACTTAAAGATACACATGGAGAAAAATGCATCAGAAGTTCAAAAATGGGGCTTGTTTCAGAATATTGAACAGGAGACTGTCTAGGGCTCAGGGTACAAGTGATAATCAACAAGGCTGAATATGAAGGAGGCCAAAGCCCAGTCCATGTACTACTTTTAAGGCCCTGGAGAAGGTAAAACACCTGTTGGAAAGATTTCCTTCCCAAATGATTTCATTTTTCTAAAATCTGCTGACAGAGTGGTTATCCTACATTCTGACAGATCCATTCATACCTTGCCTCATAATTCTGGATGAGAAAGGCATTGTCCAGTTATATCTCCCAACCAGCCTCCTTCCTCTCTTCAGCACTGCCACCACGCCCTGTATCCCAGTTCTCCAAAATGAGCAAGTTGGGGAGTGGAAACAGCTTTTCTTTTCCAAATGAGCCACAACTACAGTCTCCAAGGCCCTCTTAGCTCTCAACTGAGCTCTGAAGGAAGAAGCTTCCTGCCCCTGAACTTGCTGGTACTTGAGCAATGGGCTTCTAATAGAAAGTTTTCCTAGGGCCGGAGGTTTTGCTCAGTGGTGCTGATGCCTGCCTTACAAGCATCGAGTCCTGAGTTCCATCCCCAGTACCAGAGAGAAAGAAAGAAAGAAAGAAAGAAAGAAAGAAAGAAAGAAAGAAAGAAAGAAAGAAAGAAAGAAAGAAAGAAAGAAAGAAAGAAAGAAAGAAAGAAAGAAAGGAAGGAAGGAAGAGAAAGAAGGAAGGAAGGAAGGAAGGAAGGAAGGAAGGAAGGAAGAAGGAAAGAAAGAAAGAAAGAAAGAAAGAAAGAAAGAAAGAAAGAAAGAAAGAAAGAAAGAAAGAAAGAAAGAAAGAAAGAAAGAAAGAAAGACAGGAAGGAAGGAAGGAAGGAAGAAAGGAAGAAAGAATCTTCCTAGAAATACATCCTTCATTGAAGGGCTTGGATTTCAGCCTTGACTGTGAATTGGTCCCTGCTTCAAGAAGTTCCCTGAGCCTACAGGAAAACATTTGAGGAGCTGATGGAGGGATGCAGGTCAGGAGTGATTCGAATTGGGTTTCCGTCTTCACCCCAGCCTGCTGAGTTCTTCCTGAAAATGAGCTCTTTATGTGAAAGGATATCTGAAGACAGGAAGCCACTGGGGCATTTTGCTGAAAAAAAACACAGCACTATTTCCTGGTCTAAAATGAACAGATTACTGAAACTTGCCCTCTAATAAATGGTGAAGTTCTCTCCAAGGCTCACTGCATGCAAGTACAAAGTCACACCAGATTCCCCGGGTGGGAACTATTTCTCCCATTTAATGGATAGGACACTATGGGATAGAGAAGTTGGACAGCTGGTCAGGGTCCCTGTGAAATGGCACCAGAGAAGATCCATCGTGCTGGGTGTTCATGGAAGAACTTCATGTTCCATCAGTTCCTCTCTGCCACCAGTTCCTGTCAAGTGTGGAATGTCAAGGAGTCAGATTACACAGTGGAGCTATCATCAAGCAGTGACAGTGCCCACAGGGGGCCTACAGCACTCTGTATCTTCAAGGAGTGTGCACAACAGAGGGGAAAAAGGAAAGTACCCGAGTACTATTCTCCAGAGCAGCCCTGTGAAAAGTCCCATCAGAAGGCAAAGTGTAGGTCCTTGAGGGAGAATGAGAGCCCACATTCTGTCATACTGAGAGTGGACAGGCCTTTGTGACCTCAGAAATTTGAGAGGCAGGACTTGAGGTTGAATCAGACATTGAAAAAAAAAAAGAATAATGGGCACATTTAAGAAAATTCAACATCAGTAAGTTATTCATAAACCACTTCCCATTGCAGCAGAGGGCCCATTCCAGAATGGCTCATACTTAACACTGGGATTCAGATATGCCCAGACACGTCTGAATTCCATGGGACAGGAAATCAGTGCATGGTAGGTAGCTCACTCTTGGGTTTCACCCAGTCTGAAAGGTTCCCAACACTTGAAGGCAGAGTCCATGAGAGCATTAACTTGTCTGCCATGAAATTTCTAGAGACAGAATCTCACAATAATAGTGCAGGTGAAAGGTAGCCCAATGCAGTTTGGTATAAAATGGTCACATTTTTCACCCCACAGTAGAGTAGCACAGGGGAATGCAACTTATATTATTATGCCCATTCCTGAATATTTCATTCCAGTCCTTATTCATTTGTGCTCATACAATGTATACTTTTCTATAATTAGCTTTTTCAAATTTATCACTGGTACAATGGGGGTAGGGAAATAGGGGAGATAACTTTTCATGTAAATTTTCACGCAATACAACTCTGGAACAGTTGTTTTTACCAGGGGGTGATTTTGTCCCCTGCATGCACATGTGGCAATGTTTGGCAGCATTTCTAATTGCAGTAACTTGAGGAAGGAGTGATGCCACTGGGTAGAGGCAAAAGATGTTTTCTAAACATCTTAACAATACACAGTACAGTCCCCACAACAAAGAATTATCCATCTCAAACATTAAGAATACCAAAGCTGAGAAACCCTGCTCTCAATTCAGAGATCAAAAAGCATGTGATCATTTGACTAATTGTAAGCAGCCCAATTCGACGTGAATGTAGGATTTATATAAGGAACTCAGGATATTAAAACCAGGAAATTAAGCTAGAGTAAATCTGAAGAACCTTAATTTTATTCACTTGATAGTGGGGAATCATCAAATAATGCCTGGTGACAAGAGGAAGGACTCTAAGCTGATTCTCCAGGTCTTTGGCCTAAGCAACCAGTCACATCATTTCTAAATCATGCATATAGGAGGAGGAGACTTAAGGGGGATACACATTCAGGTGAGGACCTTGTACATGTCCCTAGGTACAGGCCACCAAGTGACCTGCCCAAAAGCAGCAGAGATTGTGGGCTGGGCCCCTGAAGAGAGCATTTGCCTGGGAGCTCTCTGGAGGCCTCTAAAATGCCTGGAGGGACTTGGCAGACCTCAGAGGAGGACCCTGCAAAGACAGGAGGGGAAGAGTAGTCACGGGGCTGGCAAAAGAGCTAGAAAAGGCAGTGCCACAGAATCCAAGTGGGCAGTGAGCCTGGAGCAGAGTAAGGCAGTTCCAGAGTTACAAGATGGCAAAGACGATGAGCGGAAAAAGGGCTGGGGCAGCTCAGGCATGCCCTTCCTGGGAGAACCAGGGTTTGAACTTGGGTCTGCTGGCAACAGCCCAGGACCCCTCCCACTGGCCACATTGCACAGTTGCAGGACCACACAGATCCACAGACCAGCTCTATGCTTGGACACAGCAGGCTGGCTGGACTTGCATTGTTACAGGCATGCAATGACGACAAACAGCTGCCAGAACAGAGAGAGTCTGGTGTCACATGGACACTTTTTTCTTTCTTCCAACATGAGCTGCACGCCCTTGGGAGATGCTATGCCTGCTTCTGCAGCAGCTTTACATTAAAAATATATACATATCACTTACCACCCAAGGTGAATCTCACAGTGGAGCCTTCTTAGTGGGAAGCCTCACTGAATAGTTGGGGCACCCTGGTCAGGGGCACCTCAAAATCTGATTTCCTAAGATGTACTTGGCAGAGAAACATCAAAAGACATGTTCAGTCACTCCAGTGATTAGAGAAATGCAATTTTATTT
Organism: Fukomys damarensis; assembly: GCF_012274545.1. NCBI lineage: Eukaryota > Metazoa > Chordata > Mammalia > Rodentia > Bathyergidae > Fukomys > Fukomys damarensis. The sequence continues at coordinate 29,539,953 of NW_022900921.1, read as the reverse complement.
TTTTAAATTGAGTTTATTGGTACATTTTAGATATACAGTACAATTACATTCATTATTGGGATCTTGTACCTCTTCATGACAGGTCTTGGTTCTCATTTTTCTCCCCTTGTCCCTGCCCTCCCTCCACCCCCTCCTCCCCTCCCCATTTACAAACACTTTATTTCCATTTTTTCATTTTCTCATATTTTTTTCTTTTCCCTTATTACCTTTCCCCTACCCTTCCCACTTTCCCCACACCTTTAGCCCTTTTCTTCCTATTTCACATGGTCAATTATCTCATTAGGATCTTAAGTACTATTATAGTTTTTCACACCAGAGAAACTATTTGGCATTTATACATTGTGACTTATTTATTTCACTTAGGAGTATATCCTCAATATTTATTCATTTTCCTGTGAATGATTCTAATTTCTCATTCTTTATGGCTGAGTAGTACTCCATTTTATAATAAAACCACATCTTCTTTATCCAGTTTCCAACTGATGGGAAAATGGGCTGTTTCCAAGTTTTAGCTATTACAAACTGTGCTGCTATAAACATGGGTGCGCATATATCACTGTGGCATGATTCTTTTAATTCTTTTGGAAAGATACCCAGTAGAGCTATGTCTGGGTCAAATGGAACCTCTAGTCTCAGCTCTTTGAGGTATATCCATATTGATTTCCATAGTGGTTGCACCAGTCTGCATTCCCACCAACAATGGAGAAGGATTCCTTTCTCCCCACAACCCCACCAACATTTGTTATTGGTTGATTTCTTGATAGCAGCCATTCTTTGTGGGGAGAGGTGGAATCTCAGTGTTGTTTTCATCTGCATCTCTCAAATGACCAGTGATGTGGAACATTTTTTCATATATTTACTTGCTGCTTTTACTTCTTTGTCTGAGAAATGTCTGTTCATTTCAGATGCCCATTTTTGAATCGGGTCTTTATATCTGGGGGGCTGATTGTTTTGAGTTCTTTATATATTCTAGATGCAAGGATGGTTCAACATACGTAAGTCAATAAATGTAATACACTATATTAACGGAGTCAAGGACAAAAACCATATGATCCTCTCAATAGATGCAGGAAAAGCATTTGACAAAATTCAACACCCATTCATGATAAAAACCCTGCAAAAACTTGGAAAAGATGGTCTATGTCTCAACTTAATAAAGGCTATGTATGAAAAACTAACAGCCAACATCATATTAAATGTCCAAAAACTGAAAACCTCCACGTTAAAATCAGGAACAAGACAAGGATGCCCACTATCACCACTCCTCTTTGATATAGTTCTGGAAACATTAGCCATAGCAATTAGACAAGAGAAATAAATTAAAGCAATAAAGATAGGAAAGGAAGAAATTAAACTGTCATTATTTGCTGATGATATGATACTCTACATTGAAGACCCAAAAAAACTCTGCCAAAAGACTTCAAGACTTAATTGACACTTTCAGCAGAGTAGCTGGATTCAAGGTCAACACCCAAAAATCAATAGCCTTCTTGTACACAAATAACAGACTCACTGAGAGAGAAATTAGGGAAACAATTCCTTGCACAATAGCATCCAAAAAATGAAGTTTCTAGGAATCAATCTAACAAAGAAAGCAAAAGACCTCTACACTGAAAACTATAGCACTCTGAAAAAAGAGACAGAAGAGGATATAAGAAAATGGAAAGATATCCCCTGCTCCTGGGTGGGAAGAATCAACATAGTGAAAATAGCCATACTACCACAACTCCTATACAGATTCAATGCAATGCCAATTGAAATTCCAACAGTATATTTCACAGAACTAGAAAAAATAATCCAAAAATTCATTTGGAACCATAAGAGACCTAGAATAGCAAAAGCCATCCTAGGTGACAGACACATGGCAGCGGGTATAACAATTCCCAATTTGAAACTATGCTACAAAGCCACTGTGATAAAAACAGCATGGTATTGGCAAAGAAACAGACCTGAGGATCATTGGAACAGATTGGAAGATACAGAAACAACTCCAGATGTACTCAGCTACCTCATCTTTGACAAAGGAGCTGAACGTCCCCACTGAAGGAAAGATAGCCTCTTCAATAAATGGTGTTGGAAAAACTGGATCTCAACCTGCAAAAGATTAAAACTAGACCCTTATCTTTCACCATGCACTAAATTAAAATCCAAGTCGATTAACAATCTAAATATTAAAATAGAAACACTAAACTTGTTGGAAGTTAGGCAGAACTCTTGAAGACATTGGCATAGGAAAAGACTTTATGAACAAATCCTCAGTAGCACAGGAACTAGCAGAAAGAATCAACAACTGGAATCTCATCTTATTAGAAAGCTTCTGCACTGCCAAAGAAACCATTAATAGAACTAAGAGACAATCTACAATGTGGGAAAAATTTTTACCAGCTGCTCCTCAGACAAAGGAATATTATCGAGAAATGCAATTTTAAATAAGTGCAAAGATGGTCATGGTGGCACATGCCTGTAATCCCAAGGTTCTGAGAGGCTGAGGCCTGTGGAATATAAGTTTGAGCCCAGCCTGGGCAACTTAGTAATTTAGTGAGACCCTGTCTCAAAATAAAAAAATAAAATAAAGACTTTAAAAGATGGGAACTTGGTTCAAACCCCAGTACTACCAGCACCAAAAAAAAAAAAAAAAAAAAAAAAGAGCACAAGATGTTGTCTTTCCCCAACAGACCAGCAAGGATGAAAAAGCAGCAGCAAGGTAGGTGCACGACATGGGCTTCCATCTGCCAGTAGTGGGAGCTAAAGAGTGGGGGAGTTGTCTATGTGGAGGCCAATGTCTATCAAAAATGCACATCCACTTACCCTGTGTGCTTGTCTTTCCACTTTGAGGTGCTCATCTTAGAAGATGTTCACTGCAATGTATACCAGCAAAAACTGAGAGAGAGATGAGTTCATTGGGAGAGCATGATCCAAATAGCCACAGAGTTGTGTGTGGCTATTAAGAAGTGTGAGGCAAGTCTTCATGTGAATATGGCAGGGGGAAGCCCAGGATTTATTAAGAAGGGGAAAGAAATGAGTTGACGTAGTAACAATATGTCTCTTATGACCTCACTATTGGGATATGTGAATAGCTACTGGTGTGCCCATAGACGCAATACTCCAACAATGCACACCAGTGAGTTGGTAATGGTTATTCCTTGGGAAGACCGGGAAAGAGGAAGGCGAGTTCAACTTCATAGCCAGTATGCTCTTTGAATCTTTACAAAGCTGTGTTCCTGTGGAATCTAATGCCTGGAGGTTGACCTTCCAATTCTCTTAGACAGAAAAAGCTCAGCTTGCTCACCTTCCCCACACTGCTTGCTCAGGAACCGTGGCAAAGTGAGTTCAGAGACTCCAGGAGAGTCTGTTGTCGGACTGCTCCCAGGGCACAGTGACCCTTTCCATGACTGTCATTGATATATAGGCAGGGGCAGGCCAACTGTGGGCAGCTCAGGGCTTTTCACAGTCACCTGGACACAGGTGGTTTTGCTTCCCTTGTCTATTTGGGCTGTTCTCATGTTTGACTTCACACCTGCCTGCCCAGGTGGAGGGATGGTGGCAGTAGCCACAGCTGCTGTTCTGGAGGTGGACGAGGAGGGAATGTGGAAGCCCAATACCTCCTGGGGTCAGCCTCTTCTCACAGAAGGGAGCGCAAGTTCAGATATTGGGGACCAGTGGTACCAGCAGTACTCTATCATCCTTTTCCTTAAGGGCTGACCACTAGCCTCATTCTTGGTGTTCAATCTGGCCCAAGGAAATTCAGGGACATTCCAGAGTCTGCACTCTGAGCCTGAGGCTCACTGCTTCAAGTTCTGGCCAACATAACTGTAAACTCATGCTGGGAAACATGAACAGTGATTACTGGGTGCTCACTTGGTGTCAGATGCTCTCCTGAGTCCCTACTATTCAAATTGTGGGCTGTGACCAGGAGCGGCACCTAATGAAAACTTTCAAGATCCACCTAGCCCATCAGAAGCTATATGTTAATGAGACCCAGGTGACTGGCATGACATTTAAACCAAGAAGCACTGTTCTTGGTATTTCAAATCTATCAACTTGGTTAGTTCTTAACAACCTTCTCAGCTGAGTCCTGTAAGTAGCATCACAATTTCACACATGAAAAGGCTGAAGGGCAGAGAGGATTAGTAACTGGTTTTAGATCACGCAGCCAGTAATTTCAATAAGCAGGATTTGTACTCAGACAATCTGGCTCTAACATCTGTGTAGTTGGCCATCACAGCACAATGTTAAATGTGTAAACAGCATGAGGAATAGATTCTTCATCTATTGAAATGGCAGGGGGCTTAGGACTCTAGCAAGGAATAGAGCCAACTTTACCAAGGTTGACCTAATAGAAACCATGTCTTTTAAAATTACAGAAGGGGGCCGGGGATTTAGCTCAGTGGTGCTGGTGCCTGCCTGGCAAGCACAACTGGATCTGAGTTTGATCCCTGGTACCAAAAAAAAAAAAAAAATACAAAATGGAAGAATAGAGCAGTGGCTGCTGTAGGTGAAGTTGGTGTAGTGAGCCATGGTAGTGATGAAACCATTCTTTATCTTAAATGTATCATTACAGCACTTTTACAAGGTCTTGTCAGGGAAAGTGGATAAGACTGTGCAGAAGATATCTCTGTATTATTTCTTACAATGCACATGAACATCAAAAGGTTTTAATTGTTTTAAAAGGCATTTTCTGCAGCTAAAACCTCCAAGTTTAGAACCCTTTTAGATGAGCCAAAGTTAAATTTTACACACATGGGCCAAAAGTGTGTTCTGATTAAAATATGCACAATTAAGGCCTGGAGAATGAGAAGAAATATCCAGTGCCAAATTCAGTTCTATACCAAAACCACGTGTGCTTCCATGTCATTCTCCTTTGCTCCGAATCCCAGCTTGAAAACACACAGGCAAGTGCTCACACACTTCCCACTAACACAGCCTGTCTGTGAGTCATTTAGATGGAAAGAATCTCATATGATTGATGAAAAAAGAACAAAATATGAAGGCTTCAAAGTGGAGAAACATTCCCAGCCTCCAGCAGGAAGTGAAAAGCATCCTTTTGGCTGGAGCTGACGTTAGGAGCAAAGAGCCAAGCACAGACCCTGCTCTTCACAGAATGGCTTAGGAAGGCAATTAGATAAGCAAGGTAGGGAAATGACCATTCGCAGCCTGAAAAAAGACACAGCCTGCAGAGCAAAGTGAAGCCCAAAGCTCTTACCTGAGTGTGTGTGTGTGTGTGTGTGTGTGTGTGTGCACGCGCACGCGCGCACGCGCACGCTAAGCATTGCATACTTCTAACTAAAGCCAGTGGTTGGCTCAGGTCACTCAAATCAGACATTTTTGTAAAAGGCCAGAAGGGGGGCCTTGAGCTCACTGGACTCATGCATTCTTCCAGTTGACTGTTGGTCACAGAAACCTGCACATGGTGGAGACAGGCTGGCGGGTGCTAACTAAAATGTTCCTGCCTAAGAGCCAGACACACAGTCAGAAGCTCTGTGTTCAGAGAACAGTAGAGCCTGCCATGAAATAAAGATACAGTCCACTTGGGACTCCACCTCCCAGACACTCTACACACCAATCTGTGACCTCTATTTCCCCCTCTGGCTATTGTCAGACGTCAGCACCCAGAATGTCATAGCAACTCCAACACAGAAACCCACATGTGAGGCCTCAGGTAGGTACAGCATAACTCTTACTCTGGGTGGCAGTTGTAAAGACAGGCCTTCGTGTGTGCTCTCATTCCCAGTGAGAGGCCCTGCTCCTGCTGTGCCACACCCTGAGACCATGGTCTTTGTGGAGTGGAAGCCAAGAGGCCAGCATTAACCTTTCTCCTTTCCATCCCTTCTCTTCCCTTCCCAGTGACACGTTTTGATCAAGCAGGAAGATATTTTTAGGTAACAATTTCTTTATTTCGACTCCTTCACTGGAAACATGCAGGAGCCTAGTCAATATACTTCCAATAAGATCCACCAGCTAGTCTTAACAGAGGACTTCAACTTGTCCCTGGCTGTCAGCATTACACAAAATCATGCCACCAGCACCAGGCCCTTTGCATAGCTTCTATCCTGAGTCACTTGCCCTAACCTAGCACACTACATTTCCAAATTTGTTTGTAGTCCTTCCAGAATAAGAATTTGTGCCTGCTCTTCCTACTTATTCTTTTGTTGTAATCTTGTTGAAGGAAAACTGGGGAGGGTGGGGTTTCAATATGGCTTGTTCATTAATCCTTCCTTAGTGCATGCTGCCTTGTACATAGGAAGGCTCAATAAACATTTTTATAAAACCAGTGGTCTAAGACTGAATCACTCAGAGCTGGGACTCATACCTACTTCTCTTACTTTTGGTTTGTTCATGGACTACAATTTGTATTGGCCCATTGGCCATTCTGAAGAAAGTCTTCTTTCTCCTTCCAGAAGCCCTAGGACTTCATTTCTTCTTAGCCTCTGTACTCCCTGTGTGAATGCCATTCTACAGAGCAGGGGCAAATGTACAACCAGAGCTAAATCCATACATGCTTAAGTGGTCTGATGGGCCGGGGATTTAGTTCAGTGGTTCTCCATGCCTGCCTTGCAAGCCCAAGGGCCCGAGTTCAATCCCAGTACCAAAAAGAAAGAAAAGTGCCTAATAAGATTACTGACATTTAGAAATGGGAAGAAAAGAGCTAAAGGTGTAGGGAAGGTGGGATGGGTAGGGAAAGGGTAATAAGGGAAAAGAAAAAAATGTGAAATAATGAAAAGATGGAAATAAAGTGTTTGTAGATGGGGAGGGGAGGAGGGGGTGAAGGGAGGGCAGGGAAAAGGGGAAAAAATGAGAACCAAGACTTATCATGTAGAGGTACAAGATCCCAACAATGAATGTAACTGTACTGTATCCGTAAAATGTACCAATAAACTCAATTAAAGCTGAAAAAATGATAATTAAAAAAAAAAGAAAGAAAGAAAAGTGGTCTGAAAACTGTCTCTCGTCAAGGCCTGACCGGAAGGCCTTGTTACTAAAGACAAGAAGTGGCAGACAGATATGGAGCCATAATGCCAAAGTAGTGGAGAGAAAACCAATTCTGGGACTTTCTGAAAAGAATATCAAATAGAGAAAAACTAAAAAATGTAGAACTGTACTCCCTAAACCCACAGAGACCACGGCTAAGCGAAACAGTATGTCACCATGATTCTCTGTGTACACAAAGGACAGGAGCTATCTATTGGCTTCCTTTATGCTGCAGCTCATGTCCTACTTCTGATTGCTGTGTGCCACAAAAATATGCAAGAGTCTGCATTACACAAACCTTTGACTTTCACAAGTCCTGTCTTCCCACAGAGAGCCCTGCTCTATCAGCATTCTGACAAATATCTGTCATCCACCGGGGTCTCAGCTTTGTCTCTATGGTGGCAAATTAGCCTTCACTCTAGAGAGGAAAGTTCATACACTTAGATGTTGGTTCCAAACTCTGAGTGGCCCTGTTCACCTACCGAGTTATGTAGCTCTGCTTAGAACTGAATTGTGATAGAAAGAAATGACAGACTAGTCAACAGAACCAAAGCTAGTGGTCTCAGTGCTGCCTTGAATGAACACTCATTCTCTGAAGAAGGCCCCCAGTATCACGAGCACCCATGAAAGCATGAAGCCGAATCTCCTGGCGGGTGGCGGGTGGCTGTGACCCAGAAACAGGAAAGCTGCTCACCCTGACCTGGAGGGTGTATTCAGGTCCTAGGTCTACCACAAATATTGCCCCGAAGTGGGGGCCTTAAGATAACAGAAATGTATTGTCTCACCATTCTAGAGGCTAGAAGTCCAAGGCCAAGTTGTCCATAGGGTCTTCATCCCTTTAAAACCCGTGGGGAAATCCCTTCTTACCTCTCCCTAGCTTCTGGTATTTTTGTGGCGATGACAATCTTTGGCTTTCCTTGGCTTGCAGCTTCATCACTCCAATCTCTGCCTTCATTGCCACATGGCCTTCTCCCTGTGTGTCTCTGTGTCTCCTCTCCTTCTCTAACTACTACCCCAGGATTAAAGGTCCACCCTACTCTAGCATGACCTCATCTCAACTTAACTAATTGCAAATACAATGACTCTGTTTCCAAATTAGGCCACTTTCTGAGATACTAGGAGTTGGGATTTTAACATATCTGTGTTGGAGGGAACATAGTACAACCCCTAACAGAGGTTGGAGTTGATGGTGGCCCAACAGTTTCATAATTGGCAAGGTCAAGTGTTCTAGGAATGTGGCAGGAAAACAACATCCTCCTCATCCCAGAACCCAGAGCTCTCAGCTTTGGCAAAAACCTGATGACCATGCTGGACACAAAAGTAGCAAACCTGTTTGTCCCCAACCTCAATGGTTTGAACGAGGAGTTCATAAATGTGGCCAACACCAGCTGGTGACCAACACACCTGTCCTAGCACACTGGGCCGGCTGTCTGGGGAGCTTTCACAGCTCACTGTAGAGCAGGGAGTCAGAGCAGAGGCCTCAACAAAGGCCAGGATCAAATCTCACAATCTCAGGCCCTGGTCTAAAGTCAAGCAAGCTTATTTTGTTTCAGAAAAAAATTAATGAAAACAGAGAGTTTTCAAACTAATGTGGTAGCTTCACATTTATAGCGATCCTAATCATATTCCTTCACTATGGTCACATTCTAATTTCCATGCACTGCACAAGGACCAGCCTTTAGAATAGGAAGACATAAGTCAGCCGTGGCAAATGGGGTAAAAAATGACAGAAAATGACAGGGATTGTTGATGGGGAATAATGATGAACCTGGAGAAACCGGTGTTGGTCCAGATTCCACCCCCCCATCCCCCCACCCCCAAAAAATCCCTGTAGAAAAGAATATTAATAAAATAAAACTCCAAAATCTGATCCTGGAGCAATAACAGAATACCCGTGCCAAACTTCACAGCCGTGCGGAGGATGTACATATCTAAGCAATCCATGGACAGCATTTCTGGGCTGAAATTCTTGAAAGCTTGCAGTGTGCTGGCCAGGATGCTCTGGAAACCGAGTCCTGTGGAAAATGCAAACGTTATGAATTGCACATGTGGCCTCAGAGCCAGCTCTGCAGCTCAGAGTGAAAAGATTTGCCCAGAAATCTGTCCCCACACAGAAGACCACCAGGGCAGATGCAGCACAAACGATGGGCCCTGAAAGCTCACTCAGCCCCACAGGGCTTTCTTGGCAAACTCAGGAAGACAGAATCCAACAAAGCTTGGGCTAGAATTATATGTGACAGACAAAGGGACCACTGGCCTTTGCCTGGGGGGACCTTCCCAGAGAAGGAGCCCCCAGGGGGAGAAATAGATCCTTTCCCAGCTACTTCACCTCTTTGTTCCTCCCTTTCCCCATCTGTGAGACAAAGATCACAAGAGCACTTATAGGCGTCATGACGGTGACATGAGTTAATATCTAGAAAGTGTGTAGATAGAGCCCGGCCCATCAGAAAGGCTGATGTAAGTTCTCACCTGCAGCAAGCATTTTTCAGCAAAGCCCAAGTTTCAGGACTTCCCCCCTAAGTTGCGTTGATTCCCGCTCTCCCGCTAAAAGTTCAATTTTACTTTATAGATCCCCAATTCTCTTCTTATTTTGTCTTCCAGCAACCTATTCGCAATCTGGAGCATTTCCCACTTGCTGTCATAGGATCTAAGGACAGGAAAGGCCCTCCTGGGTCCTTCAGCTTCCGCCTCTGCCCCAAGGCAGAGCTCTGTTCACACCGACTTCGACAGATGGATGTCATTTCAATACAGGAAATATTTACTGAGCATCCACACTGGGCCAAGTCCTGTGCTCAGTGTTGCTTGGAATCCACACAAGAATGGAGCAAACTGAGTTCCCTCAGTATGTGAGGGAGAACTGGAAATTCAGGCAGGAACTGACTCTTCAGAGCACAGGTAGAAATTCTTCTTCTCTGGTAAACCTCATTTTGTGCCCTTAAGATTTTTCAACTGATTAGAGGAGGCCCACGCACATCATCAAGGATAATCTTTACTTAGGATTAACTGGCTGTAGATGTAACTGCATCTGGATTCAAGTTTGACTGCATAACTGGGTTCTGTACGGCAGTGAGATGATATATAAAATCACACACACACACACACACACACACAGAGAGAGAGAGAGAGAGAGAGAGAGAGAGAGAGAGATTCATTTGGTCCTTGCCCTAACTACTTCATGAACAGTTTTTCTTCATGACCACTTTTGTGACCTATAGCAACCTCAGGCCTGCCATGAGATACGGAGAAAACAATTTTCCATTACCATCTTCTCCAGCTCCCATTACATTGAATCCCCATAATAAAGCTTTCATTCTACTGCATTAATAATGATTCCACTTCCCTGTTTGAACTCCAAAGAATAGATAGCCCATGTCCCAGAATCAACTGACTTGGTAGAATATTACACTACCCTATGAAACCCTAAGCTATGGAAGATTGTGAACCTACACCTGGAAGGTTGGGGACTTTCCTGTGGGGAGCAGTTTAAGCTTTAAAACAGCAACTAATACACAATGCTGTTTCTCCCACGACTCTAATGCATGGGTCAGAAATTGAGGAGTGAGCAGTTCCCTGAGATATTATATCTAATTGCCCACTGTCCCACCTTAGAACCCTCCTTATGTTTCTCCTGGAAGTCTGTCCTCCCTGGTGAAAATGCCACAATTGGGTCACACCAGTGGCTATGCCCTAGCGGCTGGGGATCTCTGGCTGCCATAGCCCTAAGAAACAGACACTCTGTGTAGCAGGTCTGAGGTTAACACTGCCCCTACCCATGTCACCATCATCTAAAATGCTCAGGTGTCACCAAGCCCCCCAGCCCCAGAGAGAATACAGGTCCCTCTGAGAACCCTGAGTACATGCTTTCCCTCTAGTCATGCATGGCTACAGAATTGCTGGGGAAAACCCAGTCCTGGAGCCTGGGATCTTCTCTGGAAATAGCCTGTGGCAATGAGACACTCCCTCTGTGGCCTCTGAACCCCTGACCTACTGGTTTGGCCCTTGAGGCCTTCAGCTCCTGTATATCCAATGGAAGCTTCTGGGGAGTACAGATTGAGTTGTCTTATGGGCAGCTCTTTTCTACCTCTAGGTCCTCAAATCTTACACAACATTCCTCCTCTAGAGAAAATGTGCAAAACGGTACTGTCCTCTTTTCTGTAACTGGTCTTGAGATCCTTGCCAACATCTGTGGTTTCCTTCATTCACTGACATTCTGTGCTACTCAGTGAAGCTGGGGCATTTCACCTGGTGGAGTGGTCAAAACCTTACTTTCTGAAGGGTCTGAGCCCTCATCGCCTTGCCTGTGTTTGGGTTGTGGTAGTTTTCCATTCATTCTTAGTGCTGGGTACAGATGTACTAAGTTCCCCAGAGAATTCCATAGGCTCCAGAAATCATTCTTGTCCCCACTATATATAACTGTAACTCAATGACCCTTTATGATAAGGATCAATCCCTCCAGCCAACAGAGTAGCTCCTTTCTCTGCCTGTTGGTTTAGTGGTATAAGAAGCCCCAGATAACCAGGTCTTATCTCGGTGTCATGAAACCACATTAACTATCCCGTTTGAAGCAACAATTCTGTGTATGGGTTGTTAGGCATAATGATAAGAGACACGATTCCCATTTGTATACCTTGAGCTTCAGAACTCCATGCGTTCTGGCCATGGAGTGATAGCACTGTATCATATTCTCTGACTTTAGGCATAACTATGTCCTATAAAACAGAACACTGTCCCTCCTGGGTGCTGTCTCCCAAATGGAGCTTTACCTGGAGTCCTCAGTAAGTCACTGTTTCTTGCATTTAGCATAGACAGTTAATGGGTATATGGTGAGACCAGTTAATTCCACACACATTATCCCATGCTGTACTTGTTATGCTGACACAGTCTCCTGGGTCAGAAGCAGTGCTTAGAGAATGCCGTGATGGAAGATATGGTATCCCATGAGCCCACGAATGGTACTGACAGGAGCACTGTGCAGAGCAGGCAAACCGGAATATGTCTCAGTTCCAATGATGGCAAACATCTGATACCTGTGTGACAGAAGAGGTCCAATGTTGTCACCCGGCCATCAAGTAGCTGGCTAGTTACTCCAGGGAGCCATATCATACGGCGGGATCAGTGTTATTTTCTGCTATAGACAGATTAGGCATCCAGATGTACTATTAACCAAGAGCTCTTTAAGGGAGAAATCCATCCCTTCAATCGCCTGCACAGCCTCTATCCATACAAACTTGAATCCTCTGTTCATGGGTCCATCAAGGAAGCCGCAAGGTAAGCTGCTGATAGATACAAACATGTCATTTTGTCCACCTCATTGCAAACTTCCTCTACATTGTGTGGTGTCCTTCGAGCAGTCACACAACACATCTTTGCTGGCTGTGTTCATTCATAAGACAGATTCATCCATATACTTTTTTTCCCCTGGACTTTCTTGTCATTAATCCTCCAATTCTATTCCTTTCAAGACCTTCAGCATAAAGCTATACCACTAGCAATGCTCATAAAGCTTTGTAAATCCACACTTCTGGCTACTTTTTTTTTTCCACACTGGTAGAAAATCAAATATTTGGCTCCAAATTCTGTTCACAGGATTTAACCAAGACCCAGAAGCTATATAATAATTCAAACAGAAATATCCCAGCAGGAAAAAGGGAAAAAAATGAGAACCAAGACCTGTCATGTAAAGGTACAAGATCCCAAAAATGAATGTAACTGTACTGTATATCTAAAATGTACCAATAAACTCAATGAAGGAAAAAAAAAAAAGAAAAATTCCAACATGAAGATTTACTAATAAAATTGGAGTAATGGCAGATATCTCAAAGAATCCAGGAATTGCAGCTACAGGTAGCAACCATTATCCCTTAGAGCTCAGATATGGTAGCCAAGGAAGATCCATGGCCCCCTGGAAGACAAAAAGGTCACAGAGACCCCTTTCTGGGAATGTGGCTTCTGGGTGTCAGGAGAAGGTGTCCACAGGAGGGCACCATATCTTGGAACTTTCTGTACGGCCACCCAAGGAAGTGCTTAGGGAAGTCATTAGCAAGGAGGTGCCTTGCCGGCAGCCTTCCAATAGAAATCTTCCCAAGAAAGTGTCTGGGCCAGGGAGAGCCACTAGCCAGTGGGCACTGCAGGAGCTCAAGAAGTGCCCCTCCACCTGCCAGTCAAGCACTGGGGAAAGGTGTCCTCTGCAGAGCATGCAGAACACAGTATGGTAGAAGCTGCCTGCGCTCAAAACCTGAACCCTGGAGAAAACATCCCCTGCAGAAGTTTACCAGCCTCATAGGAACCAGGAAGACAAAAAGCCTCTCTCCAACTCTATCAATAAGTGTACATGTGCCAGCTCCAAAGAAGAAACACATGGCCTAACTCCATTATTAGGCAGCAGGCAAAAAAGGATGGATCTGGTGCTAAATGGTAATAAATTAATTACTAGCATAAAGGGTTGGTTGTGGTGCGCTAGAACATGGGGTCAGGAAAGCAAAGAGTAGACTAGCATATAACAGTATATAATTTTACAAGAAAATTAAGCAAGTAAACCTCTTGATCAGGAGAGGGCCTAGGACAATCTGAAAAGGCAACCTTTGGGAGGCAGAAAATAAAATTCTTCCCCTTCCTATAATAAAGTGACAAGTTGAACCCAATAGTAAGGGTTGGGTGTTTTCAGTTCCATTTGACTCTGTCTGAGAAAACCAGCTTCCAGAGAAATTCCTATGGATCTGACATGGAACTGAGCACCTGCTCTTATTTTCCCAGAATCTAACCAGGGCTAGGATCGCGGTAGGTACTTAGACCAATCAGCAGCTTTGGAAGAAGCAAGTTTGCATCTCCACTTCATCAGCATATGACTGTGCTTTACCTCCTGGGTCTTCTCTTGCCCCAGAGATGTTCTCTTTTAAGTTCATATCTTCTGAATGACCCCAGATGGTTCCTAATAACTCACTGTGTCTGGATGATTCCCTCCACCCCACATGAAGGAAACATCACCATCTATCATTTTCACTGCAGCTCTGGCCTCTTGGATGCTGGCGAGGCCTCTACAGCCTCATGACTAGGCAAATTTGGCGTGTACCTTTTATGGAAGGGAGCTGAGGGGAGACTAGTCTTCAGCATATCTTGGTGCAGTTCATAATTTGGGTCGCTCTAACCTTTGCCTTTGGGAATCTAGACTTCTACAAAGAAAAACAGAGAAGCAAACAGTCACTCTGGGATCAATGGCATACAGAAGTAAAGAAAATATTGGTCACATCCAGTCACTGGACTCTGCATCTGTAATATCTCCAAGCTATGATCTTGATTTCATAAACATCTCAGTTTAGGGTTCAAGCAGTAGAAACTGTCTTGTACAAAGAAGATTCTAAGAGATCAATGGACTCTTAAGATCCCTGAGAATTTGGATAAACTGCTCATAAATGTTCCCTCTGCTCTTCTTACCCTCTTGTCCCTTACCTTCTCCAAGTGAGTCAAACCAAATGTTTCCTGAGTCCCTGCTTAGACAGCCATGATCCTCCCCAGCTTGACTTGTAGAGAACAGTTGATTGAGGTCTAGGGCCCTTCCTGCTTCTCAAACTATAGTGAGAATAGTAATCAACTTGGAACCCTCTTCAAATGCAGATTCTGGTTCTGAAAGTTTAAAAGGGCCCAGACAACTGAATTTCTAACAACTCTGTTAAAGCAATGACAAATCTGTTAAACCAGGGACTACACTTTGAGTAGCAAGGGTCTGCACTATGTGGCTTAGACAACCAAGCTGGCACAGGAACTCACAAGTCCAGAGGATGCAGGCTGAGAAAGGTCAGTGAGGCTGGACAGAGATTCACAGAGTTGCGGGCCATTGAGCTGGGTCTCGATGACCAGGAGGTTCTGGGGATGGCAGGTGTTTGTGCAGGGTGCCCCCAAAAGTCCAAAGAGGAAAGCAGCACTCTGCCCTTCTCTTGCTATGGCCATGGCCCTATCTCTGACCCCTCCACATCCTTCTCCTGCTTCCAAAAACTGGATCAAACACACACTCTGTGACCACCGTCAAGCTCTCCTTCCCTCTCTTTCTTTTTGTCACTTTGGCACTTGAGGAGGAATGCTAGCACTCCTCAAGCAATTATGGGCCACCTGAAACAATAGGACTTCAGGAAATGTAAGCAAGCACATTTGGAGAAGATATGAATAATCCCAAGAATGAGTGGAGAATGACGTCTGACAGTGACTAGCAGGAGAAGTGGGTGGAGGTAGGAAAGGCTTCATTAATTCACTAGGCCTGAGTGAGTCATAACTTTTAGCCTCTTACCCAAATGTCTGGGTATTTAGCTGCATGGGTACCATGTAGAGTCCAGTCAGGCTTGTTCCTTCCTAGCTTTCTGATGGCTACATGCAGAGTCCTCTTGGCCTCCTGTATCTGTATAACCATACTAACACCAAAGCCATCCTACTGCTCAAGCCTCAGAACACAGCAGCCTTCCGTAAGACTTCAGTGTCTCCCATCCCAGCTTGTTCAAGCTGCTCCTGAAGGCCTAACAAGCCAGGCCTTTCAGCTCTAGAGTTTTAGCCCACGTTGCTGCATTAGCCTGGAATTTCTTTCCTCCATACTCCGCACACTGGCTCCTCCTAGCCCTCCAGTTTTGGAGTAATGTCACTTCCTCAGAGAGGCCACTCAGTCCCATGAGGGCACCATTCGTCATCATGTCCTCATCTATGGGTCACCTGTTCTCACCGGCTTTAGCTACCATCCTGTCAGGACCAACCCAGTACGGGGATGTGTTAGACACCCACTAAACACACAGTGGAGGAACGACTGAAACCCCATACACTCATGTTCCTTTCATGAGGGTCCTAACAGACTCTAGGTTGATCATTTACACCGATCTTTTCCAGATTGTGTTGCTAGCCACAGAACTCACTTCCACTTGAAAATAATCATCCCACATTTCCGAGGCTGAGGCCTAGTGGCTTTAGAGGCTGCCAGGCTGCCAGACAACCTAAGGGAAGGACCAGCCGTAGGCCACAGTTTGCCCCTGTGGCCTCTGCTCCACTTTCCATAGATTGCTCCAACAAGGGCTCAAAGTTGGCAAGTTTATCTGAGAGCCCTGTAAGTCAGGAAGCTGTAATTTAAAGCTGCGGGTTGCTAGCCCTTGCTCCTGGGACAGAATTGAAAAACTATCCCCACAGTGGTGTCCAGGCAGCTGGTCTACCCCAGCCTGAGCCCATTGAAGTGGTCCTTGGAGACCAGCTCGTGTCCCTGCCCTTTCCAACCTCCTTTTATCATAGTCCTCATTCAGACACCAGGAGACAGGGCCTTTTTGAGTACTGTTTACATTCTTACCATTTTTGCCTGTGTTTAGACTTCCTAAAAAACACATTTTAAACATTTACAAGGAATCATAGGCCCTCATGGATTTCAAATAAACTTTCTTATAAACCAGTCAATTTCAGACTCTCCATCCCTGCAAGGACCATAAATCTTGAGAACTGGTAGGCTCTTAAAGATCCTCTGGTCCAGCATCTTTGTTTTATGGTTAGAGAAACAAAGGCCTAGGAAGGCAGGACCCTGCCTAGGATGCCTGTAATTCCCATTTCCGATGTAAAACACTGAAGCCCATCAGCACATTGTCTCTGTGCGCATGTGGTTCTAGTTTTTAAAAGGACAAACTGATTTGAGGTTTCAAAGTATTAATGTGCTTATGATTTGGCAAAGGAATGTGTGTTAAGTGTACATTCTTGGTTGTCAGCCACGCCCCAGCGCCAGCCAGGCTGGCTGCCTAATAGAAATGCCCTGGATCTTGGTGAGGGGGGTGCTTGCTGTGCAACTCCAAGGCACAGGTCCCAAAACCACTAGGCTGCAGTGTGATTCCAGGTTTGTTCCAGCAGGGCAAGGGCTAAGGGTTTTCACGTCAAACTCTCTACCAGGGTCTGCTTCCATAGTGGGGTTAGAGACTACCTCCCTTCAGAAGACTCGTGGGGGGCCCTGGAGTGGGACTCCACACTGAGATTCTTATCTCAGGTCCATAACTATCTCTTGAAGCCATCAGAAGACCTCACGGGCCTGAGCTCAGAAAGAAAGGGTTTGACATGAGACAGGAAGATGCCTTCTAGGCCTTTAGACCTGTAGGCCACTGCCTTCCTCTCTACCACCACACACCCCAGGAGGAAATTGAGCAAAGTTCTTTCTATACCTCTATGAATGGATTTCTGAGCAGGGCTCCCAGAGAAGCACGTTTCAACAAAAGCTATGGGTCTTGGTGCTCCACCTCAGGGCCTGTTCTGCACAGTACATTGCTTTCCTGTACTAGCCAGGGATGACAGACCGGCCAGAGACTGGTTTGGGATCCTCAAGGAGCCAGGTGATCTCTTCCTAGCCATTGACTACCCCTGTGCCCCAAAGTCAAGGAGGTTCCCTCTATCCATGCTCTCGACTTGTATCCTCCATATGGCTAGGAGGCTGATGGTTGATAAAGAAGCACTGCCACCTTGGGCCCTGAGAATCTTTTCTAGTCACAGATAATTAGGTGAAGGTTTTAGACCAAAGTTATGAATAGCATTACCAAAATATGCTTGTCACCTTGCCTGGTGCTTGAGATAACAGAATAATTTATTCTATGCCAAAACCTCCAGGATCTTGCAGACCAACAGAAGAATAATAAAAAGAAATATACATGTAATGTGGGGCCCTGGATTGAATCATGGGATAAAGAAGGCCACTAATAGAAAAACTAGGAAAATCCAAATAAAATCCAAATATTGGATTTGATTAATATAATGTACTATTGTTGGTTTCTTAGTCTTTTCTTAAATTGTAAAGCATTCTTTCCAAATTTATTCATTTATTTAAGCATAATTAACAAAAGTTGTGCATATTTAAGGGGGATACTGTGAAGGTTTTTTGGGGGGTGGTATTAAGGATTGAACTTGGGCCCTTCCACTGCAGGCGGCAGAACCATTAAAGCTAAATCCCAGGCCCTAGTTTCTATCTAACTTAGCACAGGCTAGTATTCTTTTAAACATAAAGTACTGGGGATGCAACACAGTGGTAGAGGATGCCTTGAGTTCAATCATTGGGGGTGTGAGGTTTAGGACGTCATGTAGACCAGTTAACATAGCCTCTGAAGACAAACTCTCAAGTCAAATATCCTAGGTTCAATTCCTACCTCTCCTCTTACATGCCCTGTGATCTTTGGCAGGTTTACTTAACTTCCTGGTGCCTTGGTATACTCCTTTAAAAAATAAAGACCAATCATTATTTCTAAGGGTTACTGCGAATGAAGTACTTACAACATTCCTGATACACACAAAAAAAGAATATGTTGAGGTCAATGTTAAAATCAAGAACGTAAAACAAATTCAAGCACATTGGAGCTTATGAGCTAGATCCTTTTTAAGAATAAAAGACCTCTCATTTAAATTTATTTCAGTATTCTTACTAATCCCATACTTTCAGTCACCCAGTGGGAACTTACTTATAAAATTTTAAGAAGTAAGAGAATATTTTTGATACAACTGAGTTTCTCATAATAATCCTAGTTCATGTACATCCGAATGCTAAATAAGACTGCATTTAAATTTTGTGCTGCAAGAACAAATGAAAAAAACTTGAATTGTGTTACCAAAAAAAAAAAAAAAAAA